>NW_016811584.1:5980794-6004339 GCF_001698545.2 Rhinopithecus bieti | reverse complement strand
AGACTGGAGCTGTTCCTATTCGGCCATCTTGCTCAACCCCCCCGTCATTTGTCTTTAATGTAATATGTGTATGTATATGATACTGGAGCATGTAGAATTGCACCTAATTGACTGCTTTTTATCTGCAAAATGGTAATTTTATATGGGCAACCTAAGATGTATACATGGAAAGAGATGGAAAGATTATCCACCTATAGTTTTCTGGGTGGAAGAAATAGAGTAACTTTTACCCTTTTTCATATGTTCATTATTTACAATGAACATATTTTAACTTGCAATGAGAAAATGATGCAGGGTTTTAGAATAAAAGAAAGACTTTCCCATTCAAATTGTGTTTCTCAGTGATGAAAATACACAAAGAATGCACATGTAGTTCTCTCTGGAGGGGACAGGACCTCCTGTGAGGAACTTGGAGCATTGTTTTTCTATTGGCAGGGCCACTTCTGTTATGGCAATGGATGCAGAGAGCTGCAGCCAAGGTACATTGGGTATTCTTTCCCACTGGTGACTCCATCTCCCCTAATGCTGTTTAACATTCAGTTCATCAAATGAACTCTTCTTATTCAGATTTCTTACATGTCAGATTGCTGCCTGATTAGAATTTGGTTTTGCATGGAAGACATCTACAGGAAGGGAATGAACGTATTGGTCTTTCTGACATCTGTGCAACAGCTATACTGGAATCGTAGACTACGACTTTGACATTCTGGTTTTATATGTTGATCTTATGAGTGTGTTTAATGAAGTCCACCTCCTTAGAAATGGATTCCATACTGTGTGTTGAGAAAACCAAGGCCAAGGGGGCTGAAGCCTGGTGCAGGGGACCATGTAAAGTCTGGATGAGTTTCAGCTGGGCCTCTGGGGCGACAGCGTGCTGCCCTTCCTCAGAAGTATTCTACATAGCACAACACAGTAGGAAGCTTGAGTCTTTTCTTATTTGGACTCTGCCCATTTCCAGCTCTCAAGTTCTGCAATTCTTTGACTTTTCTCTCTTCAGCCCTTGCTTCCTCTGTTTTCCTCATTGCTTTTGTCACCTAGCAGAAACAGTGGTGAAAGACTGCTACACAACAGACATTGTTTGCTGTTGGTATTTAACTTTCTTCTGGAGTTTTCTGTGGATGACATTGATTTCTAGTGCAAAGGGCCCTCTTCTTTGGAGTTGACCTGTAGAGAAACACTCAGGCCTTCTGTGAGGCTGGGACCCCCTTGTTCCAGCAACAGCGATTGGTATTTATGTAGGAGACTGTGGGATATCCCCCTAAAGCCAGGTGCCTCCTGCAGTGACAACGTGAAGAAAAGTAGCAGAGGGCCGGGCACAGTGGCTGATGCCTGTAATCCCAGCACTCTGGGAGGCCAAGGCAGGTGGATCACGAGGTCAGGAGTTTAAGACCAGCCGGAACAATGCAGTGAAACCCCATTTCTACTAAAAATACAAAAATCAGCTAGGCGTGGTGGCGTGCACCTGTAATCCCAGCTACTCGGAGGCTGAGGCAGGAGAACTGCTTGAACCTAGGAGGTGGAGGTTGCAGTGAGTGGAGATCACACTGTTGCACTGTGCCTGGGTGACACAGTGAGACTCCATCTCAATAAAAAAGAAAAAGAAAGAAAAAAAAGGGGGCAGACCACTTCTGCACCTGAGAGAGGCAGACATTTTGTGAGCTCACATATTTTTCTCATCAGACTCTGAAACAGCATTTCACTGTATTTTGATACAAATGTTCAAACTACATATTAGGGGTAATTTCTGCCACATTTGGAGCACAAGTCAAATGATTGTATCTCCATTAGAGAAAATGAAGAGGCCTCTGTGTCTGATACTACTTCGTTAAAGAGAAAATATTCTCCTAGTAGGCAAAAGTTACTGGCCAAATACAGCCCCAAATCAAAGATCATTCCTACTAAGAACTCTTACATTAGCTTACTTTTCCATGAATTAACATGGGTCTGTGGAATTTACATTTCCTCAAAATATTTGCACATTTTCCCTTTGCAGCAGGTGAGGGAAAATCTTAATTCAAGACACATTCCTTTGTCACTTTGGGGCTGATGGGGATGAGAGTCTTTGTATTTCAAGACATTTCCAAAGCAGTGGTGAACCTGCTTACAGAATTTGAAGTTATACATCTTGAATAAGCTTCAGGTCTGAAAATTGAGAATACTTCAGCTCACAAAGTGTTGATTACATCCCTTTGCTTAGCAATACAGTTAAGTCATTTGTAAAAAGTCAACTGAATACAATTTGGCCTCATCAATGAAATGTATCAAGAACCATAAAGTTGTAGAATAATGTTAAGATAAATAACCTTTCCTTTTTTTCTTTGCTTTCTTTGCATTAAAAAATGAAAATTACCCTCTTTTCCCTTTGAGTTCATGCTACCAAAGTTTACAAATTTTATTTTGAATGTTTAAATTTTTATGTGACGGGAGTTCAATTTACAAATCTAAATGCTACCAACACAATAGTTAATTTTAGAAAATTGTCAGTCACCAGACATACTAGCTCTAGAACAAGATGATTCATTTTCTACATAGGCAATAATGTATGTTAGAAAAAATCAAAAGATAGTCACATGGAAAGGGGAAAAATGAATGTAGATCAATAATTTAATTTAACTCTGACCTAAGTTCTATAGCATGGCTCATAATTTTTCAATGAATAGACCCTTAACATTTTACATATAGAGCTTCAGTTTTGTATTGATCTGCCATAATGTATTCCTCATTTCATAGAAGAAATAGCATATCTCAAATCTTTAACAAAAACACATTGCAAATGTTAGCAGAAATATGACAATATATTGTTATTTACTCTGTTTTCAGAACTACTTTTTTTCTGGCTAAATAATTTTTTTAAATTAGAAGAGAAATGGATAGTAAATGAATGATGACTTGGAGGGCAAGTTCATGGAGTTCCTTCTTAGTTAATAGATTCCTAGTCTTTCTGCATTACTTAATTGCATATTAAAAGTGGAACCCTTGATGTACTATGTACAGCATATATTTATTCTGTAGAAAATTATTAATTTTTAATGGACTAAGTGGCTGTTTGGACAAGGGACCCTGACTATTAATCAGGAGGTGAGTGATTGACTGACTTTCATTTTCATTAATTATTCAAGGAAGTTCACTTATAAGGTCCACAACAGAAGAAAGTTTCTGTCAGTGAGCCTGTGTGCACATTTTAGTACCATATTCATTTACTCACTTAACAAATATTTAATACATGCCATGCATTGATGATTCAGTGATGAGCAAGACCATCGGCCTCTGTCCTCAGGATGCTGTCAGGGCAGTGCATACAGCAGAATTGTGTTGTATGCGAAGAGAACGAGAATGCTACCGAGCAGTTTAGGAGACTCAGTTTTGCTTGACTCCCCTCTCTATTTAGGAAGTGATTATTCTCTGTACAAATTTCCTAAGTCTCCCGGAAATTCAACCTAGCCAATTCTAATTCCTAGCTGAGAAAATATTTTGTTTGGAATGATGGGGTCCCAATTTCTTTGAGTCAGAAGAGACTTGAGAAGTTATGCATGGATGTACCCTTATCTTCCCTGCCTCAGCTGGGACACATCCAATGCCCAGAAGAGAGCAGGCTCACGTGTGGCGCCATTTCTGTATGGATTGTTTGAAACTTTTTCCAAATAATGAACTGCAGCTTATTTCCCTGTGTATTCTCTTTAATGATTCCAGTCCTGTATCCTGGATAAAATAATAACATCTTGTTTACCTCTTATTTGGAATACATGTCATAATTGTCCATTTATTTGTGTGACTTTTGTATCATTACTCTGCTAGTGTACCTCGATAGTGGAACTGTGTCTGTTTTTGCTCATTGTTATTTCTCTAGTGTTATCACAGTGCTAGGAAATGGATAAATGAATGAATGAGAATGATTTATCCTGTTCCAAAAGGTTTTAAGGAAGAATACATGGATTTGAACCTTACGTAATAGTTAATTAACTATTTGGCAACAACTGTAATGGTTCTTTCACTACTCCAATTTTTCTCACACTCAGATTAAGATTTTTTGAAAACTTTCTTCACATATAATATGGTGTTCAGCTTTTATGGTGTCCTCAATGCCCATCACCTATTTTTTTAAAGTGCCTGTCTCACCGGGAGGTTTGGGGAAGGCTTCACAGAAGAGGTGAAAATTGGCCTTGTGCTGGATCTTGAAGAATGAGAAAGCATTCTCCATGAAAATGGAGCCAGGAGGGGCACTTTCCGGGGTGCAGTGTTATGAACATAAACATGTTCTCATCTGGCATCTTTTACCTAGGCCCATTGTGCTGCCCTATTCTTTGGAGATTTTTGACTTATTTTTTCCCATCTTCTGCAGAAACTTTGCTATTCTTTCCCCTTCCCCACTTCTTCAACATTGTCTCAAAGCTGGAGGCAGAGATTCCTGTGATTTAGAGTTTGCATTGGGGCATTAAGACAGTCTGGGTTCAACCCATTTGTTACATGTACTTAAGCAAGGTAGGATACTCCTTTGAGAAATAGCATTCTCCTCTTTAATAATAGCTACCTCATAAAGTAATTATGAGAATTATCAAATACATTACATGTGATGTGCTTGAGACACAGTAGAGACCTAACACACTGTAACTGTCATCCTTGCCTCCCCTCTAGAGAGCTGCTGCTGTAGCTCACTCTGATGGTATAACCATCTGTCCAGTGGCCTCAGGATGTGCAGTGGCTCAGACATATTTTTTCATGGAAACCTCATCAATGGCTAATAACTGTAAAACTATTTCAGCTTTTTCCAAATCCTTAGTTTAGTGGTTTTATATCTCTGCCCCTGTTCTTTCCAATTTCCAGGTGCATGGGATCCAGTGATTTTTCTCTTTTTTCTTTTTTTTTTTCCTTTTTTTTGGTAGGGCTGTACAGGAATCACATTTGACACATTCGCCCATGGATTTCTCTCTTTTCAGGTCTCCATTTCTCCTGGTACTGCAAGAGCCTAGATTTCTCTGATCTCACCTCTCCCAGCTTCGTCTGGGTAACCAACGTACTTATTTCATTCTGGTCAAGATTTTTCTCAACAGGTTTATTGCAGATTGCTGCAGCTGCAATCAGTGTTTACAATCTGATGACAAGTTGGAGATTAAGGCTTGTCATCACTATTTAATTAACCTCAAATTAAGCAGTTTCTGGCCCCTTTCCATACCCTTCCACAAGCCATTCAGGGCTGCTAAAACAGTGCTGTGAGGCCTAATAGATTCTGGGTCATACCACTGGAGAGTGGGAGCTGGCTTAGCAGCCACTCTGAAGAAAATCAATGTTTGATTCTTACTCTTATGCCTGAGGGCTGAAGATAGGTAGCTATCCAAAGAAAACGTAAAGGGAGGAGAAGAAAGGAGGGCACCTTTCCATACTAGGAAGCGTGTAGTCTGTGAATTGCAAAGGAGATGAGCCAAAAAGTGTTCCAGAGACAGAAAAAAAAAAGACCCCTACTCTTAGTATTTAAAAATAATTTGTTTTCTAATTGCAGAGGTGATATGCAGTAAATGGTAATGGTAAAAAAAGAGAAAAATAATAAGAAAGTAAAAAACATTCAACTTCCTACTCTACACACCTGCTTTTGAGGCTTACCTGAGCTGTCCAATCTGGTAGTCACTATCCTCATGTGGCTCTTGAGCTTTTAAAATGTAGCAAGACTGAGTTGACATGTGCTGTGAGTGTAAACTACTCACCAGAGTTCTAAGACTTAATATGGAAAAGAAGAATTCAATATATCACATTATTAATTTATATTGCTTACATGATTAAATGTTATTTTGCATATGTTGGGCTAAAATATATCACTAAATGAATTTCACTGGTTTCTTTTAACTTTTTAAAATAATTACTAGACACTAAAATTACTTATGTGCCTTGTACTGTATTTCTATTGGATGGACTCTTAGACCATTTTCTCTGCATGTATACAAAATTTTTAAAAAGAAAACTGAGTTATTTTACAGACAACTTTGTATCTTCCCTTTTTAAGTTAATATATTGAGAATATGTTCATATCATGAAACATATGTTATGGTATTATTTTAATCATTTATAATTTTCATTTTATGAATGTCCCTTCATTGATTAATCAAATCTTCTTAGATTACTACCATTTAAAAAAAAAAAATTACAAACTCTCCATGAGCACACTTATAACTATATCTTTGGGTTCATCTTTAATTATGCTCCTAGGATTTGTTTCTGGAAGCCAGTTGGTTGAGTCACAGGCTTGCTTGTGGTGTGATGGGCTACAAGGGAAGAGTGAGTGGTTGATTGTGGGTAGATGAAAGGGAAGCTAGAGAGGAGGTACCAACTGCTAGGAGCTACCCTCCTTTCTCCAGTAGAAGTGGATGATGCACCAAAACTGAGAGATTGGAAGAGAGTTTAATGAGCAGAAGATTGACAGAGGTGTGGGTAGAGTTAAGAGAACCAAAAAAGATGATGAAGCAACTATGGAAAGTCTGAAGGAGCAAAGACAGAGAACAGAATTGCAAGAATCCAATGAGAGCCCTAGCTAGGAACTAGGGGGAAAGGGCCACTGATAGAAATTATAGCCAAAGCTAGAAAAATGTGGGCACTTGTCAAAAGGCTCAGCTGTGCAGTGGGAGAGGAGGAGAGAGGAAATGGGCAATAGATACCCCCAAACTCTTTCCTCCAATTCTCTGATCCCTTAATGCTGCCTGCCATTGTCTTAGCCCTATGGAAACCAAAGGGCATGGGAGGTGAGTCTGCAGAGATCAGTAAGGGAGAGACCACCAGAAGGGCAGAGAAGGGTGGAGAAGAGATAGGAAGGGGTGAGTGGAGGAAAACCAGAACACTAGCTTGGATACTTAAACTCTAGGATAAGGCACTTATCCTGTGTGACCTTTGCTTTCCTCACCTGTAAAATGTGCATAATAATACCTACCTCAGAATGCGATCGTGAGAATAAATGAAGGAGAGCATGTAGCACAATGGTATTTTGTATACTTGTTCTTTATCAGAGGCTTATGAGTGGACAATATCAACTTCTTACCATCTTGTCCATTTATCATGTCTTACAAGTTCATCAAGAGGGAAAGTAGCAGAGAAACTTACCCTGGCACACCGGGACCTTATATTTAGACTTGAAAAGTTCTGTATACCCTAGTGAGGTAGCCATTTGTGTTCTGAATTGTGCATATCAAACCCTTGTGCTCTGGTAAAAATCCATAGAATTTTTCACATAGTTGTATAATTAGGCCACATGCTGTTGGCTCTGCTCAAAAATGGTCATTTAAGTGTCCTTTTATTATTTCTGGCATCCGCTGGGAAATTTAAATAGCTACTGCCGGTGTGCTTTCTATATGCTCTTTAAAAAATGCTGAAATTGAACAGTTTAATAAAATTGCTGGACTGTCAGCTTCACCAAACTCTCCCAGAGATAAACCTGAAAAAACAAACTCCATACCCCAAAGTAAATACTTCTATAAATCAGGGACTTTTACAGGTGCTCCCTGGGGAGTGTAGTTTGACTGGTGCTCCCTGGGGAGTGTAGTTTGACTAATACGGAGTTTCGTTTACAAGCAGGGGTGGAAGCTGGAAGCTTCTGAGGCGATTTGACCCCTTCATTTTCCTTTGCTTAACACGATCTGTATTAAAATGGGTGGCATTTTAGTATGCCACCCCAACTAGGGGCTCTGAAATGTCATCTCTCTAATTCTTAAGTAGAAAAATGAATAGCACATAGTGTAAAATAAATGCATATATTTTAAATACATGAATATGTAAATATACAAATATGTTTTAAATACGTAATTACCAGACTCTTTTAGGAAGTATAATTATTGAATGAATAAGGTATCAATTAGGAGGACCAACTTGCAGTTACTCAATCTTTACAAGGTTCTGGTCACTATTTAAAATGCTTTGTGCACATTATCTCACTTCATCCTCACAGCAGCCCTGTGAATGAATAGTATTTTCTTCATATTACCTATAGGGAAATGGAGGTTCCAAGAAATGAAGAAAAATGGTTATGACAGTGTCATGTTTGGCAAGTAGCAGAGGCAGGGATGAAACACACACGGCATTTCACTCCAGAGTCTGAACTCTTAACCGCCGTTCTATGTCATTTCTTCCCTAAACGTTTATGGAGAAACTTGAGAAATTTTGTAAAAAAATGACAACTTAGGTAAACCCGTGTGGGATAATTAGGCACAGTTTTTATTCCCATAAACCACTTGCAGATAGTAGACATGTTCCTTGGTTTCTTACTAAAAAGCACCCTCGAAATGAATCCCAATATTAAATCTACCACACTAGTTGAGCTGAGCTAAAGGAGTTTTATGGCCAATGAAGCAAGATGTTTACTGCATATTTGGTTAACATTAATGATTTTTGATTTTTAATGATCAAATGTTATTCAAAGTTTAACTTGTAGTAGTTATACCACCTGCTGAAAGGCATCTCTAATTGTACATGTATTGACTGTGAGAGGATGCAAAGTAGGATTCCACAATTTTAATTAACTGTTCCTCCTCTGACATTTCATTACTGGTTCCGGAAGTGGTAGTAGATGGCAGACAGTTACCTGTCAGAATTTTTATTTAAAGGAGGTAAGATGGAGAAATGTTAGCGTTGTTTTGGTGATTGGAGAGGAAAGTGGGGAAGGCAGAGAAATGGCTGATAGTTTAACATGTTAATAACATGGTTGAGTAAACAAGGCTCCCAGCATTTGCAGATAAATTTTAAAAATTTGAGCAGATAAACAAAAATTGAAATAAAAAATAAAGAAATCACTAACTTCAACTTTTGCAACTTTTATATTGCAAAGGCAATTTCTTTCTCCTGAAGGTGGGTACCTCCTAGACATCATATATCTTTACCCAAAAGAGTTTTTGAGGATTTTCTGTGAGTTCCAAGGGGCAAAAATGTGAAGGTCAAAGATAATGGGTTCCCATGTGACACTGGGCTGATTTGCCAAGCACCCAGGATGCATTTCTATTTCTTTTTTATGGTAAAAGCCAGAAAGAACACTGTGGAGTTTAAACACGGTTTCTGTATCTGGTGCCCGCATGGGGAGATGAAGGTAAAGAGGCCAATTTATCCAGCAAATGTGCCCAAGCAAGTCGGGAATAATTACCTCCCTTGACATCTGACAAAACTTTGCTGCATCCCCACAGAAAATCTACAGGCAGTCCTTCCAAGTCATTTTCAGAGACCCCACCATGGCAGGTGAGCTTATTTATTTATTTCTATTTTGAGAGTTCCACCTTTCTAGACTCTCTTTTAAGGTTTGCCTGCTGCATAATGAATGGAGATGAGTGGGTATTTCATTACCAGGTATCTCCCTGCTGCAGGCACTGCCTGGAGAAGTTTCCCTCTGTTTAGCTTTCAAGCCTCATTTATTTTCTCATGCTTTCTACTGTGGGCAGAGCCTGGCTGACTACATTATTAAATTACTATTATTACACTGTGATGTCTTGGCATGATCAGGGGCTAAGTTGGAAAAGATAGTGTTGGGCAGGGAACATGTCTTGCCCCTTCCCTAAACTGCCCCGAGTGGACCTTGGCTGGCTTGTTGGGTCTGTTTCAGCAGCAGAATTCTCTGAAGACAAAGGGAAGGTCTGATCATATTTGAAGCATTTTTTTCTAGCAAGTGTAAGGAATGGACATTTCACTTTTATGTAAGTGACTTTTGATTTAAGATCAACTGGATAATTCATGATGGTCATGTTTTGGGGGAGAGGGGATGGCATTTCATATTCAAAGTGATTTGACATTTAAAAAATTACAATGTTATTTAAAAAACTATAATATCATGAATATATTTACATGTAATTCATTTTCTGTTTACACAAGCTTTCAAAGGCTGTCTATTCTCAGCAGAGAAGTTTTAATTAAAAATATTTTATTGCCATTCCAGCCCTCCTTAAGTGAAGGCACTGTTCTTCACTTCTGTTTTTCTTTCTCACGTACTCTTGATAACCAACCCAGCCTTATTTACAATAAAAAAGTTATTACTGTTAAATTTTAAGTGATTTCTCATACACCACCACATCGCCAGTGCTGTACAATACCAGCATATAGTCAGTGCTCAGTAAATTCTTGTTAAAGGAGTGGTTCAACACTGCCCATGCATTGTATGTTTCAGCCATACTGAAATATGTTTTAGCAAAGACACGGCCTGGTCCACCTTTGGAATTTTACCCACCACTCAGAAGTGTTGTTTGCCTTTCAAGTCTTAGCACTTTTTAGACTGCTTATTTGTGAGTTTTCTCCTCCGTCCCCTATCTATACACAGTTCCAGTATATGTATTAGGTGCTTAATAAATATCTTACTGAATGAGTGAGTTACCAAATGAACCTACACTTATACAGTTATCCCTCAGAAAAATTATCTGTGGCAGTTTAAAATTTTTGTAAACAATAAAATAATAAAGATGAAATTTGAAACCTTTTCTTGTTCAGTCCTTAACTCAAAACTCTCTAATGCCTCCCTGTTCTCTATAGTAGTGGTTTTCTAATGATGATAATTTGATCATGGGATCATGCTTTTTTCCTGCTTAAAAGTCTCTCAAGGACTTCTCCTTACCCTTGGGATAAATGTAATTTAAATTCTTTAAACATGACTGAAAAGGTTCTACCTCTGCAGCTACAGTTCTCCCCATGTCCTGTTTACTCTCCACGTGTTGATTGTGCAGTATGTTGAACCCAGGAGGTTTCCTCTTCCCCAGGTCCTTGGCATGTTGGGTTTCCTCTGCCTGGGGGCACTTTTCACCTCACTTAGTTAAGTCCTTTTATGTTTCAGTTGGTCTTATTTTAAATATTACCTTCTCAAGGAGGCCTTTACTGCCTACTCCCTGCCACTACCGCTGATAACCACCACTATCACCCCACCTGCCTCTACCGACATAGACAATTTTCCTTCTTTGTATGTCTTTGAAGTATTTTACCAATAAAATGGAATAGTTGAATAAGATGGGATGTTTTGAACAACTCATATGAAATATTAAGTTAATGCAATTTAAATGGAAAATTTCTGCAATCTTAAGCTTTTCTCCCATAAATTTCTCTTGACTATTTTGGCAGCTCATGTAACCCTCCCCCATTTTCCCAAAGCATGCATATTTATTATAGGCAAATGCTATGCTAAGTGCTTTATATGCATTTACTCATTTGCTTCTCATACCAGCCTTATAGTGGATACTGTTATAATCTCCCATTTTATTGAAAAAACTAAATTCATTGAGCTTAAGAAACTCACACAGCAGTGAATGGCAAGCTGAGGTTTAAGTCCATGCTATATGCACTCTTTTTTTTTTTTTTTTTCTGAGACAGAGTCTGGCTCTGTTGCCCAGGCTGGAGTACAGTGGTGTAATTTCGGCTCACTGCAACCTCCACCTCCTGGGTTCAAGTGACTCTCCTCCGTCAGCCTCCTGAGTAGCTGGGACTACAGGCTCACGACACCACTCCCAGCTAATTTTTATATTTTTAGTAGAGATGGATTTTCACCATGTTGGCCAGGATGGTCTTGATCTCCTGACCTCGTGATCTACCTGCCTCGGCCTCCCAAAGTGCTGGGATTATAAGCATGAGCCACTGCGTCTGGCCTATGCACTCTTATTCACTGTAAAAAATATACAGCTAGTGATTAGACAGTTAAAGTATTTGAAGACCTGGTAAGTATATGAAATATGTGAAAACAGCCTTATTTGTGTATTGGTTATCTTCCATTTATCCTTTCCTACCCCTTCTCTGCTTTGCTCTTTGCTTGGGAAGTTCTCTGTGAACTCTCTAAGTAGGCTCCCACCTTGTCCCTGGGTATTGCATTAATCCTTGGTTTCTCCACACCATGACTACACTTTGTAAGCATTTCTGCAGATTACCCTATTTGAGTATTTTGTGTGTCATCTGTTTCTTGCCCATATCATAATTGATATAGACAGCTATTTAAAAAAAAAAAAAAAAAAACTTAAAACTGTAGTTGTAGTTGTGCTTTTGTAATTCACATATAGTATAAAGTTGTATTTTCTTCTTTCCACTTTGTGTCTAAGTTTGTATAAAGAAATGGTATAATGGAATTGAAGATTGCCGTATTTCATGCTGTCTTGAAAATAAGAAGCATGCCACACTCAAATACAAAGGGTGTGTTTTCAAGGAATTTGACCTTGTTACAAGTTGGAAAACCACAGTCCTACAGAATATTTTCCAGAATCCTTAGTCTGACATGAGGCCCCCTGCATCATCTTGACAAGAGCTTAACTTTCTTCTCTTTTCCACTGAGCCCCCTTTGCTTACTTTAAAGGTCGGCTTTGCTCTGTGTCTGGGTAGGTAGTGACCCAGATATTTAGTCCATGATTGACTGCCATTAAAGCAACTCACTTTTTTTTACCCATAGAAGTTTACATATGAATAAAATTATATGTTATTTCATAAATAAAATACCTTATCATAAATAGGAACTAAAATTTTAAAGAGAAGTACAAAAAATTAAAAGTAAAATAATGCCATTCAGATTAGCAGGTGTTACAAAGGTGCTTTAAAACATTAATGCTGAATTAATACCTTTTCAATGCATATATTAGAAAGATTGAAATCAAACAGAAAGAGATATAACTTTATTATTCTTTGGTTTGTCCTGTCAGTGGACCATATAACACCAAAGTTCCATGCTCTGATGTTTGGGGAACACTGGTATAATCTGTGTGTCTGCCCCTGCTGTGCTCTCACCCTGAATGCCTTCTTCCTCCTGGTTTCCTTTCCCAGTTCTTCTCCATCCTTCTGTTTGAACCATTCCTTCACCCTCTCATCCTACACAAATCTGTCCTCCTCAGAACTCTCTGACACTTATTGCCTGTCCTACTTATGTTGGCTTTTGATCACTAATGCTTTTTAGTTGTCATTTCAGTAGTTTATATTTTGTGTCTTGCCTCCCAAATCATGTGCAAGTTTTTGTCTCTAAACTATGTAACAGATAGACACTGGGACCTATGTTTCTGGAATTTCATATCTAATAAGAGTTTAGTAAATGTTTGCTGAGTTGAATGAATTTAACCAAAGTAAGGTAGATGCTGTTTTCTCAACTATGGGTATATTAGTTCTCACACTGCTAATAAAGACATATCCAAGACTGGGTAACTCATAAAGAAAAAGAGGTTTAATGTACTCACAGTTTCACATGGCTGGGGAAGCCTCATAATCATGGTGCTAAACAAAGGAGGAGAAAGGCACGTCTTTTTTATTATTATTATTATACTTTAAGTTCTAGGTGGCCTACATGGCGTTTGTTACTATGTATACTTGTGCCGTTTGGTTGCGCCATCACTCGTCAGCACCGCATCTCGTGAGTTTATAGTCAGGGTACTAACTCTGCAATCCTCCCCCCTTCCTCCATAAATGCCCGGTGCCCTGTGATGTTCCCTCCGAGTCAGTATCTATTGTTAGTTCCACCTTATGAGTGAGAACATCGTGTTGGTTTTCTGTTCTTGCGATAGTTTGTGGAATGTGGTTTCAGTGCATCCATGTCCCCCCCAAAGCCCAAATTCATCCTTTTTTATAGTGCATAGTATTCATGGTGTGGTGTATGTGCACATTTTCTTAATCCAGTCTGTTCATGATGGAACTTTGGGTTGATCCAAGTTTTGCGTTATTGGTGAATAGTTGCCGCCAGTGAACTATGGTGCATTGTGTCTTTCGCAGCATAATTTATAATCCTTTGGGTTATATCGTAGTGGGATGCTGGGTATATGGTAATTAGTTCTAGTCCTAGGAAATGCCATACTGTTTTCCTAATGTTTGAATAGTTTTACATCCATTAGCGAGTGTAAAATAGTGTTCTGTTTCTCATTCCTCTCAGCACCTGTTGTTTTCCTGATTTTGGAATGATTGCATTCTAACGGGTGAGGGGGGGAGTGGTTAGTTCGTCATTGTGGGTTGATTTGCATCTCTCTGAGGCCAGTGATGATGGTTTTTTCACTGTCTGTGGGCTGTATGCATGTTTCCTTTGAGAATGTCTGTTCAGTACCTTTGCCACTTTTTGATGGGTTGTTTTTTTCTTGTAATTTGTCTGAGTTCTTTGTAGATTCTGATATTGCCCTTTGTCAGAGAGTAGTTGCAAAAATTTCTCCATTTGTAGGTTGCCTTGTTCATTGATGGTGGTTTCTTTTGCGGCAAAGCTCTTTTAGTTTTATTAGATCCATTTGTATTTTGGTTTTGTTGCGTGCTTTTGGTTTAGCATGAATCTTGCCCCTTATGCTATGCTCCTGAATGTATTACTAGGTTTCTTCTAGGGCTCTTTATGGTATTAGGTCTAACTTTACAGTCTTATCATCTTGAATAATTTTGCACTATAAGGGTAAGGGAAAGCGATCAGTTTCTCAGCTTTTCTACTTATGGCTAGCCAATTTTCCCAGTACCATTTATTAAATAGGGAATCGAAAGGCACATCTTACATGGCTGTAGGTGAGAGAGCTTGTGCAGGGGAACTCCCATTTATAAAACCATCAAATATTGTGAAACTTATTTACTACCATGAGAACAGTATGGGGAAAGCACCCCATGATTCAGTTATCTCCACCTAGCCCTGCCTTTGACATGTGGGAATTATAAGAGTTACATTTCAAGATGAGATTTAGGTGGGGACACAACCAAACCATATCAATGGGTATAGTTCACAGTCATAGTATGCTTTTGTGTCTAGTTGGGATGCATAATTTTTATCTTTGCTGCTTCTCATCTTCATTGAAGTTACATTCTAGTAGGGGACATAGAGAATGAACAGATAGACATCTAACTACATGATATAATGTTAAGTGGAGTTAAATGATATAAGGAAAGTAAATCAGCATGCATTTGATAAAGAGTTTTGGGTTATTTTTTAGATTGGGTGGTTAAATAATCTCTTTGGGATGAGGTCGCATTTGAGGACATACCTGAATGAACTGAAGGAGGAATACATGTGAATATTTGGGGGATAAGCATTTTAGTTGGAAGCAACAAGACCTGAGGGTCTGAGTTGGGACTGTGCTTGATAGAGGCCAGTGTAGGGAGGAGAAAGAAGTGGTGGGACTTGCCACTGGAGAGGTGACAGGGATGGATTCCATATGTGGCCTTGTCAACCATGGTAAAGATTTTAGATTTTAATTATAAGCGAAACCAGTAGAGGGCTGAAAAGAAGGAAATGATGTGATCTGATTTATATTTTTTAGAAAATCATTTCAGCTGCTGTGTAAAGAAGAGGCTGAAGGGGACAAGAAGAGAGTCAGGTGGCAAGTCAGAAGGCTCTGGCTGTGTGCCAGGGAAGAATCATGGTTTGGAGCCTGGTAATCTTAGTACACACAAAATAGGAAGTAGTAACAGATTAGGGATAAATTTTGAGGGCAGAGCAACTGTGTCATTCTTTCTAATTTATTTACTACTATCCAGTGCATTCAAAGCAGTATTCTCTGTTGGCATTTATTTTCATTTTACAATTCTGTTAAGCCTTAAGTTTTATTTCTATTTACCCAATATTCTTTCATTTACATTTGTTTTTGAGATGGTGCTTAATGACTAATTAGCCAATAAAAACTAGGGTTCTATCTGGGGCAAGAATGTGTTCCCATGGCAAATTTATTTATCTGACTTTGAAAAGTAATTGCATTTTTGTATTCATTCTTGAATACTGTTTCAAAAATGTTGTCATTTCCCCAAATGACTATTTGGGAGATGGATTTTTTTTATGCGATTCTAATTCTGTATTCTCTTCCTTTTAATACTCCCATCTCCACTTTATATTACAAACTTCATCAGACTACTGCATGCTATTATAGCTGTCGTCACCATGGGGAGAAAATGACTAATTGAAACTGCTTATTGATATAATAGAGCAGGTTGTGACACTTGGCGAGAATGCTGCGACGATGGGTTCCAGCTGATGTTATGTAAAAATATTCAGCCATGAAATATGCACTTGCGGATGGCTTTCTGCAGATGTCTGCAGAATGCAGATAATCTGTATTCTGAGAAGGTCTGCAAATTAAAGGTCTATCTGACCAGTTAGAATTACACCACAGTGACGACAGTGGTGCAGTGGGTAATGAAATGGCCTTGAATCTTGGGCAATAATAATTATAACTGCCTATGGTAATAAGCAAAAATGGATGGTTTTACCCCACTCTTTTTAAGAGGGAAAGGATCAGTTGGCAGAAAAATGATGAACTTTTGGTTATTTTGGAATTTGTTCAATGCAAGGTGTATTGGTATCATGAATGGAAGCATGAATTGTTATATTGTCTTTGGAAAGCTATTTGGCTATAACTATCAAAATAGAATGCATATATACCTGTTGACCTAGCAGTTCCATTTCTAGTAATTTATTTTAGAACTATAGTCATGCAGGTGCACAAAATTCTATGTACAGAAATATTCACCATGGCATTGCATTTAAAACAAATGATTAAAATAGCTTAAGTGTCCAAGCGATAGGATAATCTGTAAATAAATCATGGCATATCTATACTTTATAATCTTTGTAATAAAATTAGGCCATCACAAAAAATGGGTCTGTATAGAACCATCTCTATGACATTGTTAAGTGAAAAATTGGTTAGAATATAGAATATGATATTATTTGTAGTCATGGAAATTTAAAATGTGTCTATGTGTTCACATATGCATATGTTGAAGAGGGTACAGAGATCATTAACAGCATGAGTGGGAAGACATTTTTCAGTGTACTTTGGTGTGGTTTCAGTTTTTCACTTTGTATGTATGTTACCTATTCAAAAGCTATAAACTAAGAAAATTGTGAATATTATATCTACGTATATTTTTACTCCCTGATGTAAAGATGTATTTGGTTCTTTCTGGGCTGTATTGTACCTGACTTTTGTTTTGACAGTATTTCTTGGTATGGCATTTTATAACTTTCTTTTAGAACACCTAAAAGTTTCTTTTAGAACACCTCTTATTAGGATATCATTGTGCTGACACTTTTAATATTGAGGTGGTGACTCTCCTTCTTTCTTTATTTCTTGTCATGACTTTACAGAAATGTAGTTCTAACACTTTCTTCCAACGCTTCTATCCTTCCTCTCCAGGACAGCTATCTGTTTAAATAAATGGCAAAATCATTCAAATCCACTGGCTTTTGAATATCTAATGGGTATATTTATTAAAATGCTTGGACACCTCTGAAATTATAGGTTCGGTTCTTTTCAACAACAAATAGAAGTTAAATACTAGTAATACTGCTTATTATAAACTTTTAATAAGCCCTCTTCTTCCCCAACAAGGTAAAGAGCAATTGTTTGAACTGTATGGCCAAAAGCTGTGTCATTCCCCACTTTTATATGTGGTATCAGGAGACCCTGAGAACAATGTTTAAAATGTTTTAATCATTGTGATAGAAGGAATTAATGTATAGTACTATTCAGAAACCCCATTGCTCATATTAGGTTTCTGGGGTGGGTAGGGGGAAAGAAGAAAAAAAAGAGATGGAAGAAAAATACACTCCTAAAAAAGTTAAATAACAACTAGTAAATTTCATTCTCTGTTGTTGGAAAACCAAGTCATTATATATGAATGTGTAATAAAACAAGTGTTTGGAACATTGAGGTGTATGAACTATGCAGTGTAATCAGAGCTCATTTTCCTGCAGTGGAGATTGAAATGTATACGTTTCTTCTAAGCAGCACCTTTCATTCCATTTTTATTTTCCAAGGGAGAGTAAAATTTACAAGTTGCTGCTTAACAATACCAAAAGTGTTAGTTCCTATACAATGAATAGTGAAGTTTACAAGTTGCCATTTGACAATGCCCACATTTCTGTTTGTTTGTTCCCCCACCCTCTCTACAAGGTATAGTAAAATTTATAAGGTTCATAAAAACCCTTCATTATTAATACAAGGTTATATTGCTGGTGGGGATTCCACAAATAGCTTATGAACATATCTAAAGGGAGAAGTAAAGGTGGACGTTATGAGGCAGGAAATTCTTTCAGGAACATTGAATTTATAATCATCATTGAAGAACATGCAGAGATATTCATGGCCTTGTGTCCCTATGACCCCATTCCCTTGGCTCCTTGATTCTGTTGTATCCTTTGTGTGTATTTCATTGGATCTTTTTTTTTTTTAAATCCTTACTCATTTTCCTATGCAAGTCTTAACTCACTGCACAAACCTCCTTCCATGGCCATTCTCCTCCCCTTCCATTCTCTCTTCCGAACACTCAGGATGGTTATTGTGTGCACGATTAATTAAATAAATGGTTCATAGCCTTAGGACATCATTTCTGTTATTATCTAGCACTGCCACTTAAATATTTTATTATTACAGTATTTTATTGTTATTAAAATTTCAAGATATGTATTCCTTATTTTACCAATTGTATTACAACAAGCTCCTTGAGGGGAGATATCGTGCCTTAAAATTCCTTATGCTCCCAATGGGGCCTCGCATATAGTTGTGTAATTGAAATGAAGTGGCTATTTGACCAATCAATAGAACAGAGAGATGAAGAAAGTGAAAAGTAACAGATACTCTGTGGTAGCTTGTCTGCAAAAACTGTTGCTAAAAAATCCTTCCATACTATCTGTGCAGACCTCTTCTTCCGTCAAGAAATAAAGTCTTTTTCCTTCCCTTGACATTTGTTTGCCTTTTGACTCAATTTGATCAACAGAAAATGGCAGAAATGCATGGTGCTAGTTCCACATTTAGACTTTAAGATGCTGATTCACTGTCTTGGAGCCTGGTGCCATCACTTAAAGAAGTCTGATCATGCTGCAGGAGAGAGGCCACTCCATTTGGAAAGAGGTCCTGAAGAACAACAAAGACATGGAGAGAAGCCCAGCCAGACCCCAGCTGTCCCAGCCAGGCCAGCCAAGGGCATGTGAATGAAGGGAAGCCAGCTTGCATCTTGCAGTCTATGTTGAACTACCCCAGTCAACACCAAATGGAGCAGAGATGAGCCGCCTCACTGAGCCCTGCCAATATTGAAGAAGCAGGACAAATAAACTGTTGTTTAAAGTCACTAAGTTTTGGGGGTGATTTATTAAGCAGTAAAGATCACAGAAGCACACCCAAAGTGGGATAAGCAGTACATTAAAATTTCTGGTCTACAGCAGTGCTTTTCAGACTTTAATATGCATACAAATCACCTGGAGATCTTATTATAATTCTGGTATACAGTAGGTCTAGGGTGAGACCTAAGACTCAACATTTCTATGAAGTCCCCAGGTGACACTGATGTTTTGTTCTGTGGTTCACAGTTTGAGTAGCATGGGTGAAAAGAGGCAAGCCCATCCATTCAAAGATTAACAAGTTGCTTATTACTATCAGGCAGATTATGCTTGCCTTTTTGTTGAAATTTCAAATTCTGTACTGGCTCATTCATCTGTATATTAGATATTCAAGTCTCAACACTATAGAGTCAAACAAATATGTGTTTTGACTAAGGCACTTGGCTGGGCAAGTCATGTTTTCTTCAAGTCTAGCTTTCCTCAGAGTAATTATATGCCCTTAGGCATGGTGTCTGTTTAACCAGCATGGATGCTTTGTGGCAATCATTAATAATGGCAATGCTTTCCCCTACTGAGTGCTTCATTGTGAAACAGGCTCTGCACTAAGCTCTTTGTACTAAATCTATTTCCCTCTACCCTCCTAGGTTCTCCAGCTGTGGCCCTGTGAAGTAGAGTGAAAAATGACAGATTAACATGAAAAAAAACAGAAGGTTATTAACATGTACATTGCACATACACATGGGAGTACCCAGTGATGAGTGACTCAAAGGGGTAATTAAAATGTGACCTTATAGAGCTTTTTTAAAAAGTGCAATAAATTTTTAGAGAAATGGTAAGACATAGGAAAGGACTTTGAGTTTCTGCAAATTGTGGGAAGGTAAATATATGGGGGAACTAATGGAAGGGCTAGTTAGTAAAGTTTGTTACATGGATTCCTCCGGTGTCTCTTCCAGATAGTTGAATATCTAGAGTTATCTCTGATGATTAACTTTTTCTTTCCTGAGAGGTGGGGAGGGTACCTTTATACATTTATATCCTGTTTTATGGCAAATAGGGGGAAGACAGAGAGCTTCTCCCATATCTGCTTCTTCTCAACTGCCTTCAACTCAAAATAATCCTCATGCCAAAGTGGCATATTTTGGGGTGGCATATTCTGCCACTCCTCACCTTTATATACCATTTTCTCACTTAATCCCTATAATAACCCCATGGGATAACTGGCATCAGTTTGTTGATGAAGAACCTAGGGCTCAGGGAGGTTCAGTTACCAGCTTAGGTTACTCAGTAAGTAAGCTGGGATTCATTTCTGGGTATGATCTGATTCCACAGTCCAGGCTGATAACTGCTGTGCCATATTTACCCCCACCACTGCTCAGCCAGAAACCTAGCACACATGAGCTTCAGGCCTTCTGATTATATGTACTGCAGCTCACATTCTATTTCTGTTTGTTTACTAGTTTATTCTTATTCTAGTGATAGTGGTAGTATACACATTTTTCCTCCATGCAGTATAATTGATTTGGGAGATCCTGACAGAGGTACCTGAAATATGTGTGTGTACCTGTGTGTGTGTGTGCATGTGTGTTTATGGAAGAGGCGGAAATACCTTTAAACCATGAGTTGGGAGATTTAATTTTTTTTATAGCAACATTCACATAATTATTGTCAGCATCTTACAGTGGTAAAGTGCTGACATGAGAAAAGTCACTACCAGAATAAATATCGGTTATTCTTTAAACCTCAATAGTTTGTTTTCATTGTGTGTTGGCTATTGAAACAAAAATAATTTTACCCCCTCCCTTTGCTTCAGACTTACTGTTTCATTCTCTATGGCATTTGTCAAACAGAAGCTACTACGGTTAGAGGTTTTCATCAGAGCAGCATAAAATACTTCTTTTAGAAACCATAAAAAAGACTCTGATATGAGACCTGGTTTGAAATTAGACTGCCAGGACATCTCTTCACTTGTCGGCTTTGAATGACTCTTCTATGTTCTCTTGAAGGTTAAAGAAACTGACAGTGCTGGAAGTGGCAGTGCTTGGTGAGGCCACAGCCAGTGCTCTGCAGGGAACCCTTACCATGAGTGACCTGGGTTTAAAGGAAGATACCAGGATCTCCAGCCAGGAGGCTTTGCTTAGCTCTCAAATACCTTTACTATAGACATGACTGTTCTTTAGAAATCACGTGATGATGATAATGGTGGTGGTAGTAGTGATAGAAGGGTGTGTGTGTGTAGGTGTGTGTGTGCATGCTGTAGAGAATATTCTATAGAATGCAGAAATAAAAAACATGTTTGGTAAATGGGTAACACACAAAAGGGTATCATTAAATGAGACTTTTTGTAGTGCCAACTTAATCCTTATTGTCCTTTATAGCCAATTCAAGGAAAATATCTTTGAAAATGTCCAGAGACTGTTCCCTGGTTCTTTATAACTAGTTACAAATATGATGTTGGAAATTACTTTTAAACCACATACTGAAATGTGGACAAAAACAAAATGATAGGTTATGATAGATACTCTGAAAGTCAAAAACAGCATTGGTTCTCATGTTTTCCTGCCAGTAAGTTAAGAGCCATGACTTTATTTCTGTCTTTAAAATCTCTGGTTTCTTTCCTTTGTAAGTGAGTAAAACCAAATTTGGATTATCCCAAGATAAAAGGAAAGGGTGAACATTGGCTCCCATAATTGCACATCCAGTGGGGTGAAACTGGCTTCTCTTTTGGGTGGCTATGTTTGCCTTATTGTATCTTTACAACTGTCTCTCCCAGGGGTGAATCTAGGGTTTTGTGGCCTGAAGCTCATACAGCTTAGAGAGCCTTCTCTATAAGAAGGTTATAAATGAACGCATGAACACATTGCTAGAGAAAGACCTGTGAGCTTAAGATGTAGTAGCTTCAGGATAAATTTGCCTCTGCTCTCACCCCCATCATGGTCCTCCTCTTCTCCATGTGGTCTTCATCTTTTCTTCAGCCAGTCTTTGTGGTGGGGGAAGAAAGATCTCTAAGTAGCTTCAGACTTAATGTGAATGTAAGTGTCCAAGATCTCGGAAAGCCTTCTCTCTAACTGCTGATTCATACACCTCCCCCAAAAGATTCTGATTGGTTAGATTGAGTCACATTCCTATCTCTGGCGGGGGAGATGAGGCACCTCAATTGAAAGCCCAAAAGAAGCACAAAAATTTGGGGAGAGGGTAAAGGGAGGGTAACAGTGTGTTAAAGGAATCAGAAGTTGAGCATTCAAAATAATAGGTGTTCATTTCTATGCTTCTCACCTGTCCTTATAGATCTAGGAGGGATGTGTGTTCTAAATTGGGTGTATGAAACACCTATTCAAACTTGAATTTTCAGGTCTTTTCAGGGATTAAGCCAGCCTTGGTAAGAGTAAAGAGTATATACTGAGGCATGCTGGGAGGTAAATTTCTGGTTTTGCCAAGTCATATATCACTAGGTATCTTTTAAATGAAAGGTACTAGGCAATGGTGTCTGTCTAGGAGCCCCTCCCTTGTATGTTTAGAATTCACTCTCAGCTACGCTATGAGAAATACGCATTCCACTGGTCAATACAGCTTTTTGTCGTAGAAGCCCTGTGGGAAATTGCAAAGAAAATGAAAACCTGTTTTGTAGCTTCCTTATTTGTCTTTCCACATCCTTTAGATTTCTTTGTCCTTTGCCTCCTCTCTGGAATGGGATGATAAAAATAAAATAGAATGATACGGAGTGTGCTGTATCCAAAACAAGTATAGAAAGCATCTATATATACAGAGAACCACATCACAATACTGTATTATATACTATCAGCATATCAGAAATGTAAACATGTTTCCACTCCACAACAAATGAACTCATTCTGTGTGGCAGCTGCCATCCATTTAAGATTACCCTCTTTTTTTTTTTTTTTTTTTTTGAGATGGAGTCTCACTCTGCCACCCAGACTGGAGTGCAGTGGTGTGATCTCAGCTCACTGCAACCTCCACCTTCTGGGTTCAAGTGATTTTCCTGCCTTAGCCTCCTGAGTAGCTGGGACTAGAGGTGCATGCCACCACGCCTGGCTAATTTTTAGTAGAGACTGAGTTTCACCTTGTTGGCCAGGATGGCTTGATCTCCTGACCTGGTGATCCACCCGCCTCAGCCTTCCAAAGTGCTGGGATTACAGGCTTGAGCCACCGCATCCTGCCAAGATTATTCTCTTTCATAGATAATATAGTAGCTGTAATTTTTGGAAGTACATGTTGAGTATGAGAATATTAGCTAAGGTATGGCAACAATAATTAAAATTACATTAAAAATAGGAGCATACCAAAATGCGAATATTTGGAACAGCTGGGCTCTTTGAGGGCAGGAGTCCTGTCTTAGTCATTTTTGTGTCCCTTAAAGCTCCACAAAGTACCCTCCATATGTTAGGCGTTAAATGAATGAGTGAAATGGATGATTGAATGAATGGCTCTGCTATTACAGCTTCTCTTTGTCTGTTGCCCTGTGTTTTCAAGCTTCGGCTCTGGTCATGATTTCTATCTCTTCACTGGCCCCCCGCCCTTTTTTTTTTTTTTTTTCATAAGAGACTTTTTTATCTTTTTTTT
>NW_016811584.1:5964534-5980424 GCF_001698545.2 Rhinopithecus bieti | reverse complement strand
TTTTTTTTTTTTTTTTCATAAGAGACTTCTATATCTTTTTATATCCTGATCTTTTCTCTTTTAACCTTTGATTCCTGACATTTCCCTTTCCACTTCTCACTTTCTTTTATAGTACAGCTGCCTTTGTCTGTTTCAGTCTCTCTTCTCCATAGCTTTTTGTGTCTGTTTTTCCATTCTGTGACTTTCCTCTTTTCTAGATACTGTTGGTGAGCTGGTTACTCTATTGAGTTAAAGAGGGCACCACATTGTGCCATTGTGAAAGAAAACTGATTAATTGACTAATGATATAATTTCTACTGTGTCAGGGGTCTTTTGGGGCTACCTACTGAGGAAATGGACCACTTTATAATGGCATTTTCAGCATAGTCTAAACCTCACAGCACCTGTAGTTTTGTTCTTTTTTCTTTGATTTAAATATTGATCTTCAGACTTTCTTTATATTCTCTATTTTAAAAATAATACTCATAACTGAATATGCTATTTTTGGATGCTGTGTTTGTAAAATTTAACACCCCCACTCCATTCCACCCCAGAATTCCACTTATTGCTGATCTTCTTTCCAGCACAGGAAAGAGAACTAATTGGACCCTCCAGAATTCTGCACTGGGCACACAGGAGATATCAGTTGCATGTAATCATAAGATTGGCATGATTAATGTGTTTACTCCTCTAAACAGACTTATTTATTTGAAGGGCAGAGTATTGTGGCTATGATAATAAACTTTGACTCTAAATTTATTAACTTCAAATTCCAGCTACTCCACTTACTAGCCTGGGCAAGTTATTTTACTTCTATAGGTTTCAATTTTGTCTGTAAAATGGATATGTGTAGTATCAATCACATAGAGTTATCGCAAGGATTAAATGAGTTAATATTGCAAACCTCTCTAAATAGGGCCTGACACAGTGAGCCTTCAAAATATGCTAACTATCCTTGATTAATTTTTGTGCAGTCTGTCCCAATTACTCTTCCCCCTTGAGGATTCAGTTACTAACATTTTGTTGTAATTGTTCATTGGCTTTTTTTCCTCTCATTTATTATACTTCAAAAAATCATTTGCATTTCAGTTGTAGATATCATATTACCCCCTGACATTTAACCTTGTATCTCCTAAGATGACTATGTAACCATAACACTATTATCACCCTCCACATGAAAATTAACATTGATATGTAATCTAATATATTCAAATGTTTCCATTAAATGTTTCCCTCATACCTTGTAATGTCTCTTTTTCCTTATTTCTGTTTTCTTTTTAGAATACAACCAAGGATTACACATTTCACTTAGTTATTTTGTCTCTTTGGACTTTCTTAATCTAGAATATTCTCCTGCCTTTTATTTCTCTTTCGTGAGTCTGTATTTTTGGAGATTCCAACCCAGTGTTTGTGGGATGCCATACAGTGTGGATCTGTCCAGTTGTTCCTCACTGTAGGCAAAAGTGCTACCTAGGTAATGTTGCCTGCTTCACACTGGATCACAGCAGAGTCACATAATTTGTTTGTGCCATTTTTGGTGATGTTGTTTGATCTCAGATATTCTCCAGGTCACTCCATTTTTAAGGTTTTTGTTTTGTTTTGTTTTTTGTTTTGCTTTGAAATTAGTATCTGTGGGGTGATACTTTGAGACTGGGTAACTATTTTGTGTCCCAAGAACCTTTCAGTCATGGATTCTATTGTCCATCGATGATTTGTGCCTAATGATGTTTTTCTCTTTGTATTATCATTACACATTTCTTGGCTGACGTTGTTTGTTACCAAAAGAGGTCCCCACCTCTGTATCCATAGTAGGATGGATGATCATCAGTATAATCAGAACAATTTATTCATAGAGCATGGGTCTTCCTTTCTGCTAAAGTAAATTATATGTCTTATTTGCTGCTTGTGTCATAGCTTTCTTAAAAAAAGGACACTATATTTTGTGCTGAAATACAGCATTCCTACAGAAAAATAACAAATTACAAGCACACAGCTCAATGAAGTTCCACAAAATGATACAGCTATACTTAGCTCCTTATTCTTTCGTGAGCCTCAAATTGTCCCTCATTTAGCCAGTAGGATCCTCTGATGCTAGTTCCTATATTGTTTTGACAAGTCTCCATCAGTCTTTGAGTATGTCCTTGATTACAAAAAGATATATCAACCTTACCTTACATTTTCCCTACCCCAGTCAAGAATCAGTCAAGCCCTGTCTCCCTTTAGTGGAGAATGGAATTTAGAAAGAAAGTTTTGGCCACTAGGTGGGCTCTTTGCTACTGGGGTGCCATTGCCACTAGGAGATAGGTAGATTAGATAGGTTAGATAGGTAGATACATAGACAGATAGATAGATAGATGCATGTATGTTACCATGTGCAACTCAACCACTCAAATTCAGCATCACAGGATTCTTCCGCACTTTCCCTCATTTCATATTTGTGTCTCCTTTATTCCACAGTGAGATCCTAAGGCATTGATTCATTTGCTCTATCCTATAGTACACAGAAAATAGTTTCAGAATTACTATATCAATATCCCTCCTGACAATCAATCTACTAAGTAAAGTTCAAGATTTATTTGGACTTATTTTTTTCCTAATATTCCACTAAGGATATACGTTCAGAATACTGTCTTCAGAAATTATTTGAATTTAGTTTTTTCCTCTGTGATTATTTATGTTGATGTGATATATCATTAGATCCATTTATGTCCTGCCTGTATACAAGTTTAGGTTTTGTTTTGTAAATCCTTTTTAACGTTTTTATTTCAAATATGTAAAATTTTACATGGTTCAAGTCAAAACTGATGTGGTTCAATTCAAAACTAGAAAAAAAATTTGTTCAAGAAAGTCCCACTCCATCCCTACCCTTCCAATTCCATTTTTACTCACCCTCTTTGGAAATATTTTCATTAGTTTCTGGTTTATTCTTCATGTGTTTATTATAAAAAGTAGCAAATACATACATATATACATATGCTTCCTTTTTATACAGAAGTTAGCATGCTATGTACACTCTTTCACTTTGCTTTTTTATCCTGGCAATTATTTCATATCATTTTATAAAGATCCGCCTTGTTCCTTATTACAGTTGAGTAGTAGTTCTTTGTATATATTGGTTGTTCACACAAAGGACTACTATTAGTTGTGTCTGTGGATGGCATTTAGATTCTTTCCAGTATTTTTTACTGGAAATAACACTACAGTGAATAATTTTACGTCCATGTTTTTTCACACAGTTGAAAGTGTATGTTCAGGGTGAATGCTGTAACTGACATTGCTGGTAAGTAAATATATAGATAGGTATGTAGATAGAAAAGGAAATAGATACATAGTTTGTTAACTAATGCCAAATTTCCCTTTATACAGGTTATACCCTTTTGCACTGTAACTAGCAATTCATGAGAGGGACTGTTGCTCTACACTCTGTCTGCTAACAGAGTATATTGTCAAGTTTTTCAACTTTTGACAGTCTGGTAGGCAAGAAATAGTATCTCAATGTAGTTTTTTTAAATCAACTTTTTTGTTAAGAAGAGTTTTCGGCTTACAGAAAAGCTGTGAAGATAGTAAAGGGTTCCTGTGTACACCACACCCAGTTTCTCCTATTGATAACCTCTTATGTTAGAGTAATATGGTTATAATTCTTAGTGCAGTTTTAATTTGCTTTTCCCTTATTATAAGTAAAATTAAGCATATTTTCATATGTTTAAGGGCAATTCCTATATAGTCTTCTGTGAACTACTTGTTCTTCTATTTTGCTTATTCTAAACATGGGTTTTAAGAATGTTTTTTGTTTTGATGGAGTCTCACTCTGTTGCCCAGGCTGGAGCCCAGGCTAGTGTGATCTCGGCTCACTGCAACCTCCACCTCCTGGGTTCAAGCAATTCTGTGCCTCAGCCTCCTGAGTAGCTGGGATTATAGGCGCCTGCCACCATGCCTGGCTAATTTTTGTAGTTTTAGTAGAGACGGGGTTTCACCCTCTTGGCCAGGCTCTCTTGAACTCCTGACCACGATGGTGATCCACCTGCCTCAGCCTCCCAAAGTGCTGGGATTACAGGCATGAGCTACTGCTCCCGGCCAAGAATTTTAAAATACATATAGGGGCGATTGGTGCTTAATCTGTGATATATTTTACAAATGTTTTCTCCGAACAGGCACTTAGTTTTGATTTTGCTTATGGTATTTTTTGCCATGCAAATTTTTTAAAATTCAGGTAATTGAAATTCTCAATCTTTTTTTTTTCTTTTTTTGCATTTGGATTTGAGTCATAGTTAGAAAGGCTTTCCCCACATCTAGTTGTACAGAAATTCACTCATGTTTTCTTCTAATACTTGTATTGTTTTGTTTTTACATTAATAGTTGCCTTGATTTTTAAAACGGATCATGTTGGATCTCAAGGCCCAGCTGAACTCAAAGGATTAATTCCAGTAGAGGTTGGTTACTAAAGGGAAAGGAGAAAATGGAGAAGCTATACTCCTTACCTCTCCCTACATCTCCTAGGCAGGAAGATTGGGAATTTTGGATAATTAGTGCAGGGCTCAGCTGATAGAAGTCATCACTGAGTAACTGAAAGGATGGATGAATAAATGAAATTCTAAAGAGATTAAGTGTCTTACAGATCATGCTACCTCTGCAAAACCCAATTAGCACCAAAGCTGGAAAATGCGAAACACAAACAAGTGATACTCTTTCTGGTTTATAGGTTGTCATGTATGAGAAACCCTAAGTACCTTGGATCCTGGGAGGGAAGGTTCAGCTTTTGAAGAGGGCTAGACCTGTCTTATTCATTCTTGTTTCCGCTGTGGAGTCTCCTTTCTTGATCGTGGTTACTTTGGAAACAGTGCTATTTTGGGTATGTATCCTCCAGAGGATATAGGCTAGAAAAACCTGACTTCCTCATTGGCAGTCCAATTCTTGGAGCCATCTTGATGCCAGATGTACAGTCATTTTTTTCCTTGTGTATTTTTGCTATGTGTTGAAGACACCAAATAGCTGAATTAAATGTGTAAAATTGGCTCAGAAATCCAGATGTTTAGAGATATAGTGCAACTTCATTTATTACCATGTGATAATATTATATGACAGTATAAACATTCTACGTCTTAATGAGTTAGATGCACTCTGCACAATTATGTATAAAGGAATGAAGTTGCTAAATTAATCGTGTTGTGATGGTTTTTATAACTGAATTTTACTTTTCAGAGCGTTGGCTTCATGCCTTCCATCTAACTTAGAAGTGTGCACTAGCTTCAGCGGTCCAGATTTAGATTTTTATTTGGCCTCTGCCAGTTATTACTTTAACTTAAAAAGTATTTTATGTTCTCTAAGCCTAATCAAAAATGGGTTTAAAAAGTTACTTTAGTGATATTTAGAATGTCAAATGGTATAATGTAGGTAGAATACCTAACACAATGCCTAACACAAGAATATACCCAAGAAATACCACTAGTTACAATTATTGTTCATTGATCCTTATATAGCAGTGGAGTTCTGCATTGATCCTTATAATGCCTCTTGATTTTCTCTCTTATCACCATCATCACTTACTATCTCCTTTTCATATACAAATTATTTTGTGTGTATAATAATCATACATTTTATTTTTCTTTTGCATTTGAACCAACTTAGTTTTTTTTTTTTTTTTTGATTCTCAAGGTAATATTTTAGAATGGGTAAGAAATTATTCTCTCCATTTTGGAAATGAGGAAATATAGGTTTATAGGAGTAAAGAAAATTCTTGACATTGTATACTTAGGAAGTAGTAAAGTGGTAAAGTTGGGGTGTCTGATGTCAAAACCATTTTTTGTGTCTTATTTCCAAGACTCTCTTGTAAGCTCCTTGATGAAAGATTTCTTTCTATGCTGTGGAGTCAAGAGATTTTAGTTTCAGGAATGAGGGATATAATCAAAGTTGGCCTAGGCTAGAAGGAATTTTGTAGGCTCGTATAACTGACAGGTCTACAGGTAGATCTTTAGGCATGTCTGGATCCAGGTGCTCAAAATAGGTTGGGAATATATCTCATCCCACTTAGTTGCACTTTGCTTCCTGTTGGCTTTATTATCCTCAAGCTGGGGCTCCCTTGTGGTGGTGCAGTAGCTACCAGAAACAGCTTCCATTATACCATCAGCAACTTCTTTTCAATAGTTTTATCAGTTGTCTTGAATTGAAAATTGTTGCATCAAACCATGCGCCTACCTCTAAACCATCTATATTATCAGGTTGACTGAATATATTGTTTGATCAGGCGTGGCTATGGGCATCTCTGGAACTAGGGTTGGGTCAGCCCTTTATAAACCACATGACCTGAAAGGAAGTGTGGGTGATTTGCCAAATCATAATCCAAATCCTATTACCATGGATAAATAAACTGTGGTATATCCATAAAATAGGATGCTATTCAGCAATAAAAAGGCATAAATTACTGACATATGCATCACATGGATGAATCTCAAATACTTTACACTAAGAAGTCAGACACAAATGGTTTATGATTGCATTTATATGATGTTTTTGAACAGGCAACATTATAGGGAAAACAAATCAGTGGTTGCTAGGGGCTGCAAAATTAGGGTAAAAGATTGACTATGGCAAAGTACCTGGGAACTTTTTGGGATGATAGAAATGTTCTGTATCTTGATTGTGGTATTTGTTACATAACTATATGCATTTGTCAGAATTCATATAAATATATACTAAAAGGGTAAATTTGACTATTTTTAAATTAGACCTCCACAAACCTGCCTAAAAAGCAAACAAAAAGTGCTACTACTTAACAGAGGAGGATACTGAGGAGGTACCAAAACAAACAAACAAACAACAACAACAAAAAACAAAGCAAGGGCGAAACAGTACTTACTCCATATTCCTAGCTTATGGAATAGGATCAATAGCAGCTAGATGAGTGGTTCTCAGTATATTTTTCACCACGACACATATTGTTGAGATGCCCATGAACTCCCTTGAACCTACAGTGTTTGCTTGTCATCCCAGTACACATGCTGAAATCCCATCTCTTTCTCCAGAGAAAAAAAAAGTACCTAGCTACAAGTGAATGAGAATGACATTATTGTACAGACAATCTTTCAAAGATATCAGATGTTAGCAGAGGGTAATACTTAGTTGTTACTGCTACTTGGACACCTGATGTATTATTTTGCAGCACCATGATTTAGAACCTCTTTCTTCAGTGACTACACTTTTTGCCTTTTGCCATCAATGTTTATTTGAAGTATAATGACTTACAGTTATTCTTTAAAATGTTTTTCTGGTTTTTCTTAAGTGCAAATGAGCCCATACTGTACATATTATTCTGCCACATACTTCTTTCACTTAATAAAAGATCTTAGGCTTCTTTTCACACTTAAAGTCATTATTATGTTATTTGTCTGAGATGGCTACATCCTTGACTTTGACTTGGATGGAACAAGGTAGTGCACAATTTAAGAGAATGTCAAGATACTTAGTGATCAAGACAAATACTTTAATTCAATTTTTTTTCAAAAATCAAATAAATGCCAGAAAAATCCGTGATGAACAAAATATCAAAATTTTAAATAAGGATTAGTATAGTGCCAAGCCATTTTGGAGCCTAAAGCTAAAGAAAAAAATGAAATTAATTTAAAGAAAGTAAATTGTTTAATTAAAAATCATTTAAGTTTGTCACTAGGTGGTAAGAGAATGTCAAACATGGTAATTCTTCCATTGAAAAGAAGATAAACAAAAAAGTAAATTTTGAAAACATGTTTAAATTACTTTATCCCCAAGCCTTGCCAACGCAGGAAACCTCATCTCTACTAAAAATACAAATATTAGCCATGCATGGTGGCACACACCTGTCGTTCCAGCTACTTGGGAGGCTGAGGCAAGAGAATTGCTTGAACCTGGGAGGAGGAGTTTGTGGTGAGCTGAGATTGTACCACTGCACTCCAGCCTGGGTGACAGAGAGAGGCTCCATCTCAAAAAAATAAAACAAAATTACTTTGTCCCATTAGAGCCAGGAAAGTGAAATCATAATGAATTCTGGTTTTAGTATAAATAAAATATTTACATTTAATATCATAAGTTTTAAGATACCTACTTTTCAATTTTTCAATATTTCTTCAATGACTTTAAGGTTCTCCAAAAAAATTAATTTTTAAAATATATTAAAAATACAGGTAGGAGTGTCCATGCAGGCTCAAATATGGTTGGCAGGGCATTAATATTTATCTAAAATGTTGTTTTCTTCACCATGATTTTTTTGATGTCTAAAAATATTGCACTGAAGTATTATTATCTTGATTACTGAGAGTTTTTCTTTTCTTTTATCTTGAAATGGGCATCTCACCATGCAGCTCAGGCTGGAGTACAGTGACTATTCACAGGTACAATCATAGTGCACTATAGCCTCAAACTCCTAGGAACAAGTGATCCTCCTACCTCAGCCTCCAATGCAGCTAGGACTTCAGGCATGGCCACCACACCTGGCTACGGAGGTTGTTTTTAGTACTACTTAAATTTTGCGTCTCATTTGCCTTACCCTAATCGTGACCCTGAATCCCCATTACTCTGCCTCTTGACCGAGTTGGAGATGATCTTGAGGTGGGAGAACCAATGACAGCAGCACAAGGCATGGTAGTGAGCCTTTCTGACCTCACAAGGTCAGAAGCCTGTTTATACCAGTAGCCTGTTATCTTGAAGCTGCCCTCAGCACTTTCTTTGTATTGCCATTTACGTTTCCCCGAGCTTTGAGCAGACTCTCAGTTAGGCAAAGTAGCTGCTGGGATCCAACAAGTTGGGGATGCTCAATTGAGGCCTCCTGTGCCCAGTGTGGTATGCAGTGTTCAGAGAGATTTCCCTTTTCTGTATTTGATTTACTTTTTGGAGCCTCTCATCATGTTCCACTTCTTCTCAGCTCCTACCATCCTGTTTCTTTATTATCACATTCCATCCCCATAAGCCCAGCTGAAATTTTTAAAATCCTGGGATTATGGTCAGTTTTTGGCATGTCACAAAGATGTATCCCTGAGCAAAAGCAGCCTAATAATCATCTGCTGGGTTTTGGTATCCTGGTGGTTAAGCCACTTTTGCACATATATTGAGTGACTGTTGAAAGGCTTCCTGTGAGGTGGAGGGTCTCTGGCACACTGTTGGATGTGACAAGAGCTCCATGAACCATGGCCTTTGGCTCCAGTTTTAGGAGTAGGTTTCCTAGGAGTAGGTTTCCTTTATTTGCTGAGCAGCCTTTACCATTATGAATCTTGCCTTTCTGCAGGACCAGTGGATTCTGCAAAGGTTTATTAATCTTGATTTAATATATTCATATGAAAAAATACAACAGTGAGAGAATAAAGCTTATGTAGGCATTGCAGGGGTCCCTTTGGGGGCTCACTTTATATTACTCATAGCAATGAAAAGTAAAAATGGCAAGTTATATTAGCTAAGTTCAAGATACAAAAGGCAATATTAATTTCACAGGAAGTGTAAAAAGATATGCAAATGTGATCAACTCCCAGGAAAACATTGCAATATACCACTCCAGGCTTTGAAATTATGCAGTTTAATAAACACTTGTTAAGAAGCTTCACACACCAAACATCGAATTTTAAAGCAAGTGTTTCTGATCACGTACTGTTTTTCAGGAATGGCATTATTTTCCTACGCTTTTGGAACCCTAAACTGGGTAATTTGGGTGTTCAAAGTAGCGGGTTTATCTGTAGTAGTCACATGTTCTTGGGAAAGCACAGATGGTTCTGGAAAAAAAAATTTCATGTTATTGTTTTTCCATTAAAAGCATAATTTAGAAGTGTAGGCCATTAGACTAGAACCTGAAGTAAAAATTTCTAAGGCCAATGTGTTTATACAGAAACTGACAAGGGAGAATTATTTATGGATTTTTAATTGGTACAGCCCTGATGAGAGAAGCTTTCCCATAAATTTCTTTCCACAAATGTCTTAGGTCTATGCTTCTTGTATGGGATCTATCCTATGCATTTATAACCAGAGCCAAACTCGGGCTCCTGAAAAATGTGAAGGACTGTTAGGAAGTTGTATGGGATTTTAACATCATAAAGACTAAACTGTGCAGGAAGAGTGAAAAAAATGTTCATCTCTGAGTGAAATGGTTTCTTAGGACATTTCAGTAGACAGCTTAGAGGCTTAGAGTCTGGGAACAGGTTTACAGTGTTTTGGGCAGACATCAGTACTGTTTTGTTCTAAATTTGCTTATCTGGTGCTTTTGCAGAACTTTATACTATTGTTTAGTCTTGCTAAATCAGGAGATATAAAGGATTACAGAGAAAGGTAACACTAATGTGGGTTTGGTGTGGGCAAAGGAAATAGTTATTTTCATACACTGCTGGTGGCAACTTGACCATGTATATCAAAACCCTGAAAATCTTGTATACTATTTAATCCTGCAATTCCACATCTAGGTATTTATCTTAAAGAAGCATTTGAACAAATTCATGAAGGTGTGTGTCTACGTAAATTTTCTCAGAGTTGTTTATGATATTTTTGTAAAATCATGAGAGCACAATATTTGGTTCAATATTTTATGTCTTTGTACAGTATATACCATGTAGCCTTTTAAAATGCCTTTGCAGACAACTTAGTAACATGGAAAGATGTTTATATTAAATGAAAATGGAAACAGATTACAAAATAGGAAGTATAGTAGAGAAGAGAGGGTTTTTTTTAGAGGTATAAAAAGAAGAGAGTTTTCAAATAGGTATATGTTTACATATATGCCCTAAAATATTAACAGTTCCAACATTTTGATTTGTTTTTGCCTAGCTATAGTTTTATTTTTTTCCTAAAATAAACATGGATTATTTGATAATAAAAATAATAAGAGAAAATATACCCATCAACAAGAGACAATAAAGTATTCTATTAGTGATCTTTGCTTTGTGAAAGTATGTGATTATAAAACAGATTTGTACTACCAATTCTTATTTGCTCTGGAGAAAGATTCCTATGGTTTTATGAGTGAGTAATATGTTATTTAGTAATTTAGGTTTAGTTTACAGCTCTCTAGTGAAGCTGGCCTGCTGAGGAAACCTGGGGTTAGGGAAAATGAAAGGGATGTGCAGCTAGGAAATGAAGGACCTGCAGAAATAAAGGTCATGCATCTTTGAAGTTGCCCAGCAGTCAGTAGGCAAATAGGATTTTGTCCTACATACACTCCCATGTATAGTATAATGAGGGATACTTAAAAATTAAGCAGTATAAGAAATTGCTTTATAACGGAAAGGAAAAGCACAAGGAAAGGTTTTTCACAATTCAAACTTCAGATGTAGCAAAATCTGATGGTGTAAAGTTAGAAATTAGACAAAATCCTCTTTGGCATGGCAAAAAACCCATAAACCACAAGTAATAAACCAGGAGGAGATAGTTGCAAAGGTATATTTCTGATAAAATGCTAATATTGCTAATATATAGAAAGTTACTACAAATTGAGGAGAGTAAAGAGACCATAAATCCGGTAGAAAAGTAACAAAGACCTAGAAAGTTCACAAAAATTGACATAAAAATGGGTCCTTAAGTACATGAAAATATGTTCAACTTCTCTCATAATAATAAGATGTGCAACATCATCAGCATTTATATTGTATTGAGGAGAGTGTTTGAATGAACCATAATACATTAATGCAGTGGTGTGCTGGAAAATAGGATGAGGAAGATCCCTGTGAATTGGGATTGGAGTGATCACCAGAAGGTATTGGTAGTGCAAAAAGCAAAATGTGGAAGACTATGTAGAGCATGCTGCATTTCAGGCAGAAAGAAGGGAAAGTAAAAATATATTTATCTGTGTATCTGATTATTTTTGCAAAAGGGTACACAGGAAGGATAAACTGGAAGGTATGAAATTGGTAATCTACAGGGTGGGAATGGCATTAGAAGAGTTAGGGAGGGAAGACAGTGATACAGTACTTCTCTGAGTACCTTTTTATATAGTTTTGCGTTTGAAACCATGTTCATGGTTTGTATATTCAAAAATAACGTTAAATAACAAGATTAGGGGGAAATTGAGTACAGAGTAAATGAACCTAACTATATATCAAATGGATGACATGATTACACATAGGAAAACAATACTAATTCGGGTTATTTTGAACAGAGTACCATGATTTTATACCTTCGATCAAACAACGGAAGTACTGGAAAGAAATCTCGAACTTTACACATTTTTCATTGGTTGTGTTATTGGTGGGACAATCCTGAAATTATTTTGTATCCATTGTAGGATTACGTAAATGTATTATTTTGTGGGGAGTCAGGCTTATCACTGTGGAAAGAGGGCAATACAACTATGGATGGGGAAAGGCAAGGAAGAGCCTGAGCTATTGGATGGAGATTAGAAGTGTCAATAAGAAGACATGACTCAATATATATTTATAATTCTTACTTACCCTCTTAAAGGGCCTGCAAGCAATGACACTCCTAGCAGCAGTGTAGACACTGAGTGCCCAGCTCTTGCTTGCTAAATAGCATTCCCTACTAAAAATAATAAGGGCCCTTAGAGTAATGGGCCCCAACCTTTTTGGCACCAGGGACTAGTTTCGTAGAAGACAATTTTTCCATGGGTGGCAGGGGAGCGGGGATGGTTTCAGGATGAAACTGTTCCATCTAAAATCATCAGGCATTAGTTAGATTCTCACAAGGAGCATGCACAGTTTACAACAGGGTTAATGTTGCTTTGAGAATCTAATGCGGCTGACCTGACAGGAGGTGGAGATCAGGCAGTGAAGTTCCCCTGCCCGCTGCTCACCTCCTGCTGTGCAGCCAGTTCCTAACAGGCCACAGACTGGTACCAGTGTGCAGCCTGGTGGTTGGGGTTGGGGACCCGTGCTTAGAGCAATGACTAATTTCAGATTCAGAGCAGGGAAAGGACAAGAAAAGCCTGGAACCTTTTGTTGTGCCAGAAAATAAGAAACTGATTTAAAAAAAAAAAAAAATGAGGACCTGTGTGAATGACACAGGAACCAGCTTGAAACACTTAAGAATCAAATGAATAAGATATAACTAAAAGAAAGAAAGAAGGGAGGAAGGGCAGCTGTTTCTTGGACTAGAAAACCAACTAATCAATGGGAAAGAAATGATAGAGTTAGAATAATCACTCTTTCACAACAATTATAGTAATAATTGATTCAGAGTAGAATTGTCAATAGATGTTAAACCATTGAGTGAAAGCTTGTTGGTTAGTAGGGTGTTTACACAGTCAGAAAAAAAATCTTCCCATACATTATTAATTATAAAAGGGAAAAAGAGGAATACCCGCACATATACACACATACAGTGGAGCAATCTGGCAGAAAACACCTTATTTAAAGAATCAAGGTTAACACATCAAGAATGGGACCAAGTTTCATCAGGTGCCAACTGATGTAATGCAATGAGAAGGACATGCTATCACTTAGGTGGTATGCCTTTCAAAAACGTGTGCTGTGAATCTAATCCTCACGTAACAGTCAGACCAGCATAGATCCTCTGCAAAGCCATAGGCCTGTCCTCTTCAAGAATGTTAATGACATGATGGGCAAAGGAAGGCTGAGAAATTATTCCAGCTTCAAGGAGGCTAAAGAGACATGGCAACTAAAAGCAATGCGATCCTAGACTGGAGGAAAATGGCCATACAGGACACTCTTGGGATTGAAGAAAAGTAAATATGGATTACATGTTAGATAGTATTGTATCATTGTTAAAGTCCCTGATTTTGATAATTGTATGTGTGAGAGGATATTCTTATTCCTAGAAGCTTTTGATGTCCTCACCTACACCCAAGTGGTTTAGCAAAAACCACTTTTCATTTGTTTGTTTGAGGGAAGGAGAGCAGAGGAGGAGGAAGAGATAAAGCAAATATGGCAAAATAATAGCAAATGGATGAATCTTGGGAAGAGAGTATGGGATGTTCATGATATGATTCTTGCAAGTTTTCCACAGTTTTGAATAGTTTATTAAAAAAAAAAAGTCTTTTTTTGTTTTGTTTTGTTTTGTTTTAATTTGAAAAGCTCCAAAGCCTTTACTCTTTGAATTTTTTGCCCAGCCCGAGCTTTGAATATCAAGGATCCTAACTTTCCAGATGCAGTGACTGCACTTGTCCTCCATTTCAAGACAGCTCATTTCATTCTCTTTAATGCTGTCACCCAAATGACTCCAAGGGGTATCTGTGCATCTCACATCATCTCTTGACTAAAAAATCCTTTCACCCATTGCTGTGAAATTGGATCCTGGGGTCAAGAGGTGACAGAATTCATGTGTTCCTTCTCTCCTGGAGGTACCATGATTGTTTGCATCCCTGAGGCAGCATAGAGTGCCTTGGAAAGGACCGGTGACTCTGGGAATAAGCCATGCATAGTTTTGTCTTGCACAGGGGAGGAAGTTGCCAATAATGTTCATCTGAAAGGCTTTAACCTTTTGAAACTAATGTATGTTAATGTTTCTTTGTATCTAACAGTAGCCTTTTCTGATGTGGTTAATTACACACGAGGTTGAGAATGAATATCATTCTTTCCTATCTTTAGTTTCAGATGCCAGAAAAACCAAATCAAACAAAAGTAACACCCGTCCGGCAAAAAAACAAACAAACAAAAAGCATGCTAAATGTTTGATGTCGTTCTGGCATTCTGACAACAGTGAACATTTCCCATTATTCTAGAATGGGCCTCACTAGGGAAATACAAATTGTATACTACCCTGCTGGAATTTCTACCTGACTTTGATTACTTGTCCTAACCCCTATGTGGCGCCTTGATTTCTCTCTCTTGGTTTGTGCTAGGCTAGTGATAGTGGATGGAATCCTTGACTTCAATTTGGTTGGAAGGTACCTGCCCAGGTGGTTCCTCAGATGGGCATGGCCTTGGGGTAAACAGGAAAGGGTCAGCCCTGGAGCTAGGTCAGGCAAGAAGTAGCAGTCATTAGGCATTAAGGATGACTTGGAGAGAGGTGGTTGCCTAGCTTAGCAGAAGTTATTCTAGCTGTCAAGGAAAGTATAATACCAACATTGCCTGCATCTGTGGCAAGTCTTGTCACACAAAAGAAACTATCAGGAAAGAGTATGGCTTTCTTGGCCTCTACGGAGTAGAATAATCAGTAAATATTGGCTACATAATAATTGGAACTAACTTTAATAAATATATATTTGTACACTTTAAAGTGTAGGAAAAATCTTCCCTTTAACCATTTTAGTTTCTTGGCTAGGGTTCTATAACAAATGACAGATTAATAAGAGAAAAGCATACAAATGTATTTAATACAAGTTTTATGTGTCACAAGAGCATTCATAAGGAAGGAAAATCTGACGAATCAGTTAAACCTGAGTGCTTTTATACTAGGTGTCATGAAGAGTGGAAAGTTGTGGAAAAGCATATGAGCTAAGTGTAGTAAACTAGGGGAAACTTACCAAGGCTGGTTCCTGGAGTTTCTTCTCCGTGTGTCCCTCCATCTTCAGAGATAAGGATGCTCCTTTTCTCCAGGTTTAGGGAGGGACCTGTCACACGAGGGCCTTCTGACCTGCTTCAGAGAGTCCTTCCAGCATATGCTGTTTCTCAGACTCATTCAGCTTTAAATATTCAAAATGCCAAGATGCCATATCTTGTGGTAGCATGTTCTGAACCCCATCAAAAGTAATATGTACCCATTGCAGGAAAACTGGACAACAGAGATTCCTATAAATATAAAAGTAGACATTACTGGTAACTCCACTATGCAGTTAAATCTGTATTTTTTAAATCCATGCGTGGATTTTTTTTTTAAATTATACTTTAAGTTCTAGGGTACATGTGCATAACGTGCAGGTTTGTTACATATGTATACTTGTGCCATGTTGGTGTGCTGCACCCATCAACTCGTCAGCACCCATCAATTCGTCATTTATATCAGGTATAACTCCCAATGCAATCCCTCCCCCCTCCCCCCTCCCCATGATAGGCCCC
>NW_016811584.1:5942721-5961579 GCF_001698545.2 Rhinopithecus bieti | reverse complement strand
GGGGTGTACTCCACCCTGTGAGGTGTGGGGTGTCAGACTGCCCCTAGTGGGGGATGTCTCCCAGTTAGGCTACTCAGGGGTCAGAGACCCACTTGAGCAGGCAGTCTGTCCGTTCTCAGATCTCAACCTCCGTGTTGGGAGATCCACTGCTCTCTTCAAAGCTGTCAGAGTCGTTCGCGTCTGCACAGGCCTCTGCTGCTTCCCCTTTTGTTGTTTAGCTGTGCCCTGTCCCCAGAGGTGGAGTCTACAGAGACAGGCAGGTTTCCTTGAGCTGCTGTGAGCTCCACCCAGTTCGAGCTTCCCAGCGGCTTTGTTTACCTACTTACACTTCAGCAATGGCGGGCGCCCCTCCCTCAGCCTCGCTGCTGCCGTTTTGGTTAGATCACAGACTGCTGTGCTAGCACTGAGGGAGGCCCCGTGGCCATGGGACCCTCCCGACCAGGTGTGGGTATAATCTCCTGGTGTGCCTGTTTGCTTAAAGCACAGTATTGGGGTGGGAATTACCCGATTTTCCAGGTGTTGTGTGTCTCAGTTCCCCTGGCTAGGAAAAGGGATTCCCTTCCCCTTGCACTTCCCAGGTGAGGCAATGCCTCGCCTTGCTTCAGCTCTCGCTGGTCGGGCTGCAGCAGCTGAGCAGCACCAATTGTCTGGCACTCCCCAGTGAGATGACCCCAGTACCTCAGTTGAAAATGCAGAAATCACCAGTCTTCTGTGTCGCTCGCGCTGGGAGTTGGAGACTGGAGCTTTTCCTGATCGGCCATCTTGCTCCGCCCTCCCATGCGTGGATATTTTCACATAGTCGTATTTTTGTAGTTACGTATCTTTTCACTTAACCTTATATCATAGGCATTTACTCATATTATTACAAAGTATTTATAATAATAACTTTAATGACTACATTCTATTCTCTTAGATGGCAGAATTTAATTGTCATTCTGTTGTAAGGCATTTAGTGTCTTTCTAATGCTTTTATGCTTTCAGTAATGTTAGTATCAGTGTTTATAAATTTACTTGTTTGAGACCAACAAAGTTTATTTATAAGTACTCATAATTTGCCCTTTTCCCACCTTCTCCGAGAAAGGATAGCTGCTTCTGTCCTAAGAAGGTGCTGAGCAGAGTAATAGGAGGAGTTATAGACCTGAGGAAGCCAGAGAGGCCACTCTAATATATACTACAAAAGACAAGGGAATTACCCAGAGGTAAAGCTCCAAGGGTGGAGAACACAGAGGTGACCTGAGAAAGGGTGGGTGGTGGGAGAGGGCTGGGTGAGTTGGTGGGTGTCAGTGAGAAAGAGAGCAAGGGTGGCTGTCAGTGTTAAAGCTGAGAGTATTGGAAGCAATGGCGGTGAGTTCCAAGCTGTGGGCTTGCTTACTTTTTATTTTGCCAAAAAAGATGATTTACATCTACTATTGCTATCATTTCAAATAAGAGGATATGTTAACACCAAAAGAAAAACCAAACAAACCTGGAAGGTGGAAATTTCAGGATTTAAAAGTGAAATGAAATTGCTCCATTAAGACCTATCAAAATTTCTTTTTTTTTTTCTCATTACTGTGCAGACTATTGATGATTTGAACATACTCTAGCAACAGATCCCAATCCATGGACTGACATTTGGTAGCCATAAAACCAAATGACCTTTAAGGTCCATTGATTCAAGCTACAGAAGCCTCGCATTCCATGAAGACTTGGTTTCCAATCTTGGTGCTATATTTGATTTGATGGATGACTTTTGAGCCACATGTCTCATTAATGTCTTAGTTTCCTTATTTGCTCACTTAACTTTATGAAGATCAAGTATGATATTGTTTTTTGAAGTGCTGTTGTCTTAACGCCTGGGTACTTTCTGATCTAAGGCTCAGAAAGGGAGTGTAATAAATTGTAATAAATTGCACTGTCCCAGAAAATAAATGGCATTCCATCAACCCATAGTTGTGCAGCAGCCCATCTTTTTGCAGTTTCTGAGAATGATTGCAAGAGATAGGAAATACAACTCAAAACAGCCTAGATGAAAAGGATATTTTATTGACTTATATACTGAAAAAATATAGACACATATGACTTCTAGAACTGCTGGATCCAGAAGATCAAGTGATCTATGCATTGTTTGTTGTTGGGGTCTATCTCCCTGGAATGGCCAAAAGGCTTTAGTTATATATACCCATTCCATTCTACCAGTTTAGCAACCCAGTGGGAAACAATAGAGTTTCATATTTCCAGTGGGACTGGTGAGAGTTCAAAGTTTTGATCTCATTGGCACTGTCTTGGGTTATATGTCCAGGGTGATCAACCTGATCTGGGTGGTTGCCCGTCCCTGAAGCTGTGGGTGGAATCAAACTCTCCTGAGCAACATGGACTAAGAATAAAGATGGAGTTTGTTTTTCAGAAAATTGGGTTGCTGGTGAAAGAAGATGGGTGCATGGATGATGGGAAGGTAGAACAACACAGAGAGAGCTACTACAAAGTAACAGTAGCCTGTCAAGTCAGGAAATGCAGCCAGCAGAACTGCCCTGGCCTTTCTAGAAGGTCTTTTAGGCCTGTGTGTAAGACATTCTCTACTGACTGCCACAACATCATTGTATAGTGGCAGGCAGTGTCTTTGCATCAATTAAATCCTAATATCACTAAGCAGAAATTAAAAAGCTTTCATGAGATCTTCAACCTATTGATGAATGCCCATGACTGTAGCTCCTGCCATTGATGTGTGGAGTCAAATATCTTTACCCACTGGGGATGTCATCATTTAAATGGCCCTATTGATTTTGAGTTTTGGCAGAGCTTCTTTAACCCTGGGAGGCTCCAAGTTGCCTGAAGGGACATAGCCTAAGACATAACTAACTTCGTGTTATGTAGTCATGAATTGGACCCAAACTAACTTAATCATCTGTCGTAGGGCAGTCTGTCCTAGGCAGAGTCTCTGGGAAAACTAGAGCAGTTCATTTTATGTTTTATGTTTATTGATGAATTCATTTGGAAAAGCTGCTCCTAGGCATTCCACACATTCTAGTCATATAAGAGGGACTGTTGGCACAGAAAATGTTTAATTATTGTACCAAGTTTAGATGCACGTTTACAAAATGAATTTTCAGGTTATCAGTTTGGGTTATTGTTTCAGTTATTGATTGCTGTGAAATAGGCCACCTTGAAACTTTGTTGCTTAAACCAACAGTGATTCATTATTTTTCAAGGTTCTCTAGGTCAGGAATTGGGGCATGGCTTGGCTGGGTAGTTGTTCCGCTCCATTTGGTGTAGGCTGGGTCAATCACTAGGCTGCATTCAGCTTTCGGCTATGCTGCTCTGGAAGATCAAAGAAGGATTCACTCGTGTCTGGTGCATTGGTGCTGTTCACATGACCTCAGTCTCTTCACAAGTGTTTATCATGTAGTATTCTGGATTGGGCTTTTTTTTTTTTTTTTCCCATGATGGAAGCTAATTTTTTTGGAAAGTTTCAAAGTAGAAGCTGCCAGCCTTGCTAAGGACTGTACCTGGAAGTAGAACACTGTGACATCTGTGCACTCAATGGGCCATAGCAAGTCAGAAAACCAACCCATATTCAATAGGAGAGTACATTATTAAAAATAGTTTTACTTATGTAGTAAGCATGCCTTGGCAGAGTTTTATTTGGATGCTCATAAACTCTGACTGAAAATATTATTTTTAAAAACTGAGCTGGAGCTAGCATAAGGGCATGTGCACAGACATAGACATATTTTTAAACGTCTATATCTTAAAGAATCAATATGAGTTTCCCCTTTTGACAAAAAGGATTGCATATCTTATTCTGTTTACCTTTTTGTCCTGTCTACCAAGAAGCCCCGAAGTAGATTGAATCGTATTAACCCAATTTGCCTCTTCTTTTGATTCCTGGCTTTGATTTACTCTTTTGATTTACTTACCTATTTCTTTCAATATTTATTTTGAGCCTATTGAGGAATGGCTGCATATACAATTTTTAAAATGAACCACCCATACAGCTATAGTGTACTACACTGTAGCATATACTACATTGTAGCATGAAAGGTTAGACTTCAGAATTAAACAGAGGTACAGTCCTCACTATTGCCTCCACTGGTAAATTGTTTTTTGTAGGAATGAACTAGAAGAATATTTGTTTATCAGTGAGCAGTTGGTCTGGCATATAGAAGTGGTCTATAGATTGTAGCTATTAAAAATTGATCTTTATACAAATGAGTGTCAAAGTGGTTGTTATATAAAAGTTTCAGTGCTGCAAAAGAAATAGCACTCGAATATAAAATTTTCTTTTAATTCTCAGCAAGGCAAGTTACTTATATGGAAGGGTGTGCCCTTACAGATGGACCAACGGTGAGCACACACTTGGACAAGGGAGGGAAAGGAGTTCTTATCCCTGACGCACATGGCCCCTGCTGCTGTGTCGTTCCCCTATTGGCTAGGGTTAGACCGCACAGGCTAAACTAATTTGGATTGGCTAATTTAAAGAGAGTGACAGGGTGAGTGCTTTGGCAGGAAAAAAATGGTTATGCAGGGTGGAGAATGAGTCAGGGCAGAGCAGGTAGCAGGTAATCTGAATGAATCAGAGTGGAGCAGGTGATTGGAATGAGTCAGGGTGGAGCAGGTGATTGGAATGAGTCAGGGTGGAGCAGGTGATTGGAATGAGTCAGGGTGGAGCAGGTGATAGAAATGAGTTGGTGGAGTAGGTGATCTGAATGAGTCAGGGTGGCATAGGTAATCGGAATGAGTCAGGGTGGAGTAGGTAATTGAAAAAGGTTGCTTTATGAGGAAGTTAAGTGTAAAAGTAGAAGGCAAAGAATTGAACATACTGACATGTTTATTCCTTGAAGAGAAATTTAGAACTTATATCTAACATGGTGAAATCTAAGGTGGATTGTATCAATGTCAATATCTTGATTTACCACTGGGAGAAACTGGGTGATGGATATACAAGATCTCTCTGTATCATTTCTTACCACTGCATGTGAATCTATAATTATCTCAAAATAAAAAGTTAAATAAATAAATGTTACAGAACTATCACTTCTATATGTTCCAAACAAAACCATTGTTCTTCTTATATGGATATTATGCCTATTGAATGTAATGAAGTAATATCTTATGTTTAAATATATATCAACTAGTTGGTTGCCAGCTGTGAAACTTTTCATTTATATGAATATTTTATGTCTGTGTTTTTTTCCCTAGAATAAGTCAAGAAATAGAAATAATTTGACATGTTATTCTAAAGTTATCATTTAAAAGAGATCTATAAACCTGTATATATATTTTTTCTTAAAAAGAAAATTTAAAAGGGATGTTCAGCTCAGGATGTGTCAGGAGGAAGTGGGAGATACTGATGCTGACCCCAGAAGAAATTTGAATTTGAATTTGATGTGTAGAATTCTACTAAAATCTTTGTATTCCTATGTTGAATGTGTAGCAGTTTTCCCTTGTATCCTCACCACCTTGCTTCCTTTTGAAACATTCAGGAAATGTAGTTGACTAAAACTGAACAGACAATAAAACTTAGGCATTAAATAGAGTTGGAGAAAATACGGTGCTTTAGCATATTTTAACTGTTAATGTGCAATCCAAATGTCCCTGGACCCTGAAGAGCATATCCACATGTCCTCAGGAGGTAAAAGTCAGATTACAACCTTCCCTCCAGTGTTCACAGTTCCTGAAGTGTTAGAAAGCTCATAACCTGGGAAGCAGGAGCCCCAGATTTCAAGCCGGACTTAGTTACCAACTTGTTTCTTTGGAAATATCATTTAATTTTGAATCACACTTTTCCCTATGCTCAAATCAAGGAGATTGGATCAGAGTTCACTAAGATTCCTTTTAGCTCAGATATCCCATTGTTTTCCATAGACATTCATGTTTATCGATCAACCTTTGTAAGGGAAGTTTCCTTTTATGTTTTCATAGAAAAAAGTACTTACAGAGAGGCTAAAATTCCTTGTTTTTAAATAGTCTTTGCTTGTCTCCTCCTGTCCCTCACACCAAGGTCCTGGCACTACCTCAGCTGTGACTGATTTCTTGCCATTTACTATATTCTGGCCAGAACCCAGAACGCTTTTTTTGTAAAAGGGAGCTTAAAATTTCAAAATTATTTACCGCTTTTTGTTTTATTTTATTTTATTTTTTTAAGAGTGGGGTGTACGGAGTTTCACTCTTGTTGCCCAGGCTGGAGTGCAGTGGCATGACCTCGGCTCACTGCAACCTCCACCTCCTAGGATCAAGCGATTCTCCTGCCTCAGCCTCTTGAGTAGCCGGGATTACAGGTGTGTGCCACCATGCCCAGCTAATTTTTGTATTTTTTTAGTAGAGATGGGGTTTCACCATTTTGGCCGGGCTGGTCTCAAACTCCTGACCTCAGATGATCTGACTGCCTCAGCCTCCCAAAGTGCTGGGATTATACGCATGAGCCACCGTGTCCGGCCTTACTATTTTTATCTTATACACTTTAAAAGTGTATTTTAACCAAATAATAAGGAAAGACGTATATGTAAAACACAAAACAAAACAAAAGTCTAAACAGAACTGAACAACAAGGTTAAGCAGGGAAAAATAGGGGTCAGAAGAAGTCATTCTAGACAACCTAAACAAAAGTTAGTTCTGCTGTGAGCTTCTTAGATGGCCAAGGCCATCTAAGAGAAGCAAGTTACATAACTGCCATTAGCTGCAAAAGGAAGAATACCACTTTGTCAGGAGAGACAGATTTTCCTAACTATAAGAAAACTTTTTCTATCAATCATTATACATATGATGGTAAAAAAATAACGTAGTTGATAACGTTTGCAAATATAGTCAAATGAAATTTGCTGTACGATTATAGATCTAATTGTTTCCTAGATTCACTCTGGATAACAAACCAAGGCATGCTATAAACTGGAACTCTGAAAAGACGTTTGTACAGGTTGCTAATGTATTATGACCTAGATAGCAGGTAGTAGATAGTCTAGGTAGCTTTTCTAGTGAGCTAATTTGGTGTAGGGATAGAATGTTGAGTAAATGAAGGAATGTATTAACTGGCATTCAAGAATAGTTTCTTCTTGACCTAACCAGGAAGACCTATTTAAAAAGGAACAACAGGGACAGAAGGTAGGACCCCATCATGCTGTTTTTCATGACAGTGAGTACTTGGAATTTGTTTCTTCTCAGGCATCTCTAGAATGTGTTTTTTTCTACCTCTAGATCAGCTTTAACACCCTACCTTTCTGTCTTGATGCCAACTGCCCCTCTCTTTTTTCCAAATAGTAGTTTCTAGCATTTATTAACTGCAGATTCTGGATTATTCTCTTACCAGAAGTCAATGTGATACTTGCTAAATACCATTGTCCCTATGAGTACTACATGAAAGGGTGCTTTTACAACTCTTGATCTCTTAGCCTTCTGATGATAATGACATATTAATTATGGAAAAGCCAAGAAGATTGCAGGCAAAATAATGGTTTTCAAGTTCTTCTCATGAATATTGGATCACTTTCTTATTAGCATAGGCGTCTTGCCAAGATTTTTCAATGCTTATAATTTGGATGGCAAGCATCCTGGGGAGGGATCATATTTGCTTGTGTGCTCTGCTTGGCAATTGGCCTATTTTTAGCAATTCATGGTATTAACCCCCAAATAAGATAATCAAATTTGTCAAATAAACCCCAGATAATTGAGTCTTACGGATTCAATGTAACATAAGGATATGATTTAAAAATAACTTAGTATTAAGGCAAAGATGGGTTTTATTTGTTTAAGTTTATTCATTTCTGCAACAGATATTTATTGAGCACTTAATATGTGCCAAGCAATGGTTTAGGAAAGACAAATAAGCCGTTGCTCTCATTGAGCTTTTATTTTATTTGGGAGAGAGGGGAAATAAATATGGGAGCCAATAAATGAACATGGTAAGTCAGGCATTTAGAATATTCCTAAGACTGTAAAACATATAAACGTGTCAGAGGTTATTGGTGTAAAGGACAATTAGGGGAGGCGTCTGGAGGAGGCCGTATTTGAGCTGAGAGTTAAATGTCAAGCAAGAGCCCACCATGCAAAGTATTTTGGGAAAAGTATTCCAGGTAGAGAAAATAACAAATATAAAAGACTTGTTTGCCATAATAAACTTGTGATATATCAGAGAGAGGAAAAAAGGCCAAAGTGACTGGGGTGGGGAGGTTGATAATTGGTGAGGAGGTAGAAGTGGGCAAGAGTCAACTTTGAAGGGTTTCATAGACCTTGGCTGGGAGACTGGAATTTCTCATAAGGGTAACTGGTAAAAAATTAAGTGTTTTAAGCCAAGGCATGACATGATCTGATTTATATTTTAAAATACTTATTATTGCTCATAAGTCTGTCATAAAACTCTAAGATTTTCTGTGGCTAATAGATCACTTTTGTATGCAGAAGGGTTTATTTACTATAATTTGGACTTTTAATAAAAGTAATTTATTACAGATATATTTTTAAACTTAATGTTTTTATTATTGATACATAATAATTATACATATTTATAGGCTCATGTGATACTTTACTACATGCGTACAATGTGCAATGATCAAATCAAGGTAATTAGGATATCCAGCACCTTGAACATTTATCATTTCTTTGTGTTAGGAACATTTCAAATTCTCTCTTCCAGCTATTTTGAAATATATAACAAATTATTGTTAACTGTAATCAGCCTGCTGGGCTATCAAGCACTAGAACTTCTTCCTTCTATCTAGCTGTCTTTTTATATCTATTAACCAACCTCTCTTCACCCCTCTTGCCACCCTTTCCAGGCTCTAGTAGCACCCATCAACTTTCTACCTCCATGAGATCCACACTTTTAAACTTCCATATAGGAGTGAGAGAATGTAATATTCATCTTTCATTTCTTATTGTTTTCTTCCTTTTTTTTTTTTTTTTTTTTTGAGAAAGGGACTCGGTCTGTCACCTAGGCTGGAGTAAAGTTAAAATGGCGCAGACATGGCTCTCTGCAGCCTCTTCTGGGCTCAAGCAATCCTCCCACTTTGGTTTTCCAAGTAGCTAGGACCACAGGCATGTAGTACCACATCCAGTTAATTTGTTCATAGAGATAGGATCTCGCCATATTACCCAGGCTGGTCTCAAACTCCTGGGCTCAAATAATCCTTCCTCAGCCTCCCAAAGTGCTGGGATTCCAGATGTGAGCCACTGAGCCCAGCCAATATTTGTCATTGTGTGCTTACCTTATTTCACATAAAAATAATGACCTCCAGTTCCATGTTGCTGCAAATAGGGTTTCATTATTTTTTAAAATACATTTTAGGTTTAATTGTATAAAATAAGCTGAATAGTATTTCATTGTGTGTATATACCACATTTCCTTTATCTTTTCATCCATAGGTGATGGACACTTAGGTTGATTCCATATCTTGGCTATTATGAATAGTGCTGCAGTAAACATGGGTATGCAGGTATCTCTTCAATATCCTGATTTCCTTTCTTTCGGATATATACTCAGCAGTGGGATTGCTGGGTCACACTGTAGATCTGTTTTTAGTTTTTTTGAAGAACCTCCATACTGTTTTCCGTAATGGCTGTACTAATTTATATTCCCACTAGCAGTATACTAGCATTCCTCTTTTACTGCATCCTCTACAGCATCTGTTATTGTTTGTCTTTTTCATAGTGGCCATTATAATTGTGGTGAGATGGTATCTCATTGTGGTTTTGATTTGCATTGCCCTGAGGATTACTGATGTTGAGCATTTTTTCATATGCCTTTTGTCCATTTGTATGTCTCCTTTTGAGAAATGTCTACTCAGGTCTTTTGCCCAGTTTTAAACTGGATTATTAGTACTTTTGCTGTTGAGTTGAGTTCCTTATATATTCTGGTTATTAATCCCTTGTCAAATGGATAGTTTGCAAATATCTTCTCCCATTCCGTGGGCTGTCTCTTCATTCTGTTGATGGTCTCCTTTGCTATACAGATGCTTTTATATAATCCCATGTGTCTATTTTAACCTTTGTTGCCTTTACATTTGAGGTGTTATCCAAAAAATCTTTGCCCAGACCAATGCCCAGAAGCATTTCCCTAAAGTTTTCCTCCTAGTTTTAGTTCTTCTTTAAATGTTTGGTAGAATTTAGTAGTGAAGCTATCAGGTCCTGGGCTTTTCTTTGATAGAACATTTTTTAAATTATTGATTCAACTTGTTGCTTGTAATTGGTGTGTTTAGGTTTTCTATGTCTTCTAGGTGCAATCTTGTTAGGTTGTTGTATGTGTCTAGGAATTTGTTTCTATTTGGTTTTCCAATTTGTGGGCATTTAGTTGTTTGCACAGTCTCTAATGATCTTTTGTATATCTGGGTTGTAAGGTCTCTCTTTTTGTTTCTAATTTTATTTGGGACTATTTTTCTTGGTTAATTTAGCTCATGGTTCGTTAATTTTGTTATCTTTTCAAAAAAAGTTTTAAAAATTTATCTTTTGTAAGTTTTAGTCTCAATTTCATTTATTTCTCCTCTGATCTTTATTATTTCTTTCCTTGTACTAATTTGGGGTTTGGTTTGTTCTTGTTTTCATTTTTGTTCTTGCACTGTTATATTATTTATTTAAAATCTTTCTACTCTTTTGATGTAAGTGTTTGTTGTTATAAACTTTTAGTGCTGTTTTTGCTGTATCTCATAGCTTTTGATATGCTGTGCTTCCATTTTCATGAATTTTTAAATTTTTTTCTTAATTTTTTAATTGATTCTTTGGTCATACAGGAGCATGTTGTATTTATACAGCTTCCAAAAGTCCCTCTTGTTATTGATTTCTAGTTTTATTCCATTGTGTTCAGAAAAGATACTTGATATGATTTCATTTCTTTTAAATTTGTTTAAACTTATTTTGTGGCCTTTGTGATCTGTCCTTGAGGATGTTCCATGGGCTGATGAAAATAATACATATTCTGCCACTGTCAGGTAAAATGTTCTGTAAATGTCTGTTAGGCCCATTTGAGCTAAAATGCAGTATAAATTCAATGTTTCATTGTTGATTTTCTGTCTAGATGGCCTATCCAGGCATTGGGGTCTATCTATTATGGCATTGGGGTCTGTCTCTCCCTTTAGATTGAATACTATTTGATTTATATATCAATGTGTTCCAGTGTTGGATGTGTATATAACTGTTGTAGCTCCTTGCTGAATTGATTCCTTTATCATTATATGATGATCCTCTTTGTCTCTTTTTACAGTTTTTTCACTTAAAGTCTGTTTTATCTGATATAAGTAAAGCTACTCCGGCTCACTTTTCATTTTTATTTGCATAGAATATCTTTTCTATTCCTTCACTCTTAGTCTACATGTATCCTTAGCAGTGAAGTGAATTTCTTATAGAAAGCATATAGTTGGATGATGTTTTTGTTTTGTTTTGTTTCGTTTTAAATCAATTAAGTCCATCTATGTCTTTAAGTGGTGAATTTATTCTGTTAACATTCAAGGTTATTATTGGTAAGTCATGATTTTCTTTTGTCATTTTGTTAACTATTATCGATAAGTCACGACTTGTTTCTGTCGTTTTGTTAACTATTTTCTGGTTATTTTGTATATCCTATGTTCTTTTCTTCTCGTATTATTTATCATTGTAGTTTAGTGATTTTCTGTAGTGGTAAGTTTTGCTTCTTTTCTCTTTTTTTTCTCTGTATCTGCTCTACCAGTGAGTTTTGTTGTTGTTGTTGTTATTGTTTGTTTTTGAGATGAGTTTTGCTCTTGTTGCCCAGGCTGGAGTGCAATGATGCAATCTCAGCTCACCGCAACCTCCACCTCCTGGGTACAAGTGATTCTTCTGCCTTAGCCTCCCGAGTAGCTGGGATTACAGGCATGCACCACCACACCCAGCTAATTTTGTATGTTTAGTAGAGACAGGATTTCTCCATGTTGGTCAGGCTGGTCTTGAACTCCCGACCTCAGGTGATCTGCCTGCCTTGGACTCCCAAAGTGCTGGGATTATAGGCATGAGCCACCACCCTCAGACTCTACCAGTGAGTTTTCTACCTTGTGTGTTTTCATAGTAGTAACAATCATTTTTTGCTTCCAGATGCAGGACTCCCTTTAGAATTTCTTGTAAAACTGGTCTAGTAGTGATGAATTCCCTGTTTTTGCTTCTCTGATAAAAATTTTATTTCTTCCTCATTTCTAAAGATATATTTGCTGGATATAGTATCCTTGACTGACAATTTTTTTTCCTTCAGTACTTTGAATGTAGCTTTCTGTTCTTTCCTGGTCTATAAGGTTCTGCTGAGAAGTCTTCTGTTAGTCTAATGGGAATTCCCTTAAATGCACTATGACACATTTCTCTTGTTGTTTTTAGAATTCTTGCCAGACGCGGTGGCTCAAGCCTGTAATCCCAGCACTTTGGGAGGCCAAGACGGGCGGATCACGAGGTCAGGAGATCGAGACCATCTTGGCTAACACAGTGAAACCCCGTCTCTACTAAAAAATACAAAAAACTAGCCGGGCGAGATGGCGGGCACCTGTAGTCCTAGCTACTCAGGAGGCTGAGGCAGGAGAATGGCATATACCCGGGAGGCGGAGCTTGCAGTGAGCTGAGATCCAGCCACTGCACTCCAGCCTAGGTGACAGAGTGAGACTCCATCTCAAAAAAAAAAAAAAAAAAATAGAATTCTTGCTTTGTCTTTGACTTTGACAATTGAACTATAACGTGCATCAGGCCTTGAATCTATTTGGGAACCTTTGAGTTTCCTGGATCTGTATATACACATCTCTATCCGGACTTGTGAAATTTTCAGCTATTAGATAATTAAATTAGGTTTTACATTTTTTTTACACATCGTTTCCTCCTGGAACTGCCATAATACAAAAATGTGTTCACTTAATGGTGTCCTATAAGTCTTGTAGTCTTTTTTAAAAACTCTTTTCCTTTCTTATTTCTTTTTTTCTCTCTAGGTAAGTAATTTTAAATAACCTATTTTTAGATTCAGAGATTATTTTCTGTACTTAAGTCTGTTCTTGAAGCTCTCTATTGTATCTTTTATTTTACTAATTGAATTATCTTTTTTATAATATCTATCTCTTTGTTGAATTTCTCATTTATATAATACATTCTTTTTCTGGTTCTGCTGAATTGTCTATCTATATTTTCTTGTATCTTGTTGAGTTTCTTAAGAGCACTAGTTTGAATTCCTTTTCTGGCAATTCATTGATTTCCTTGTCATTAGGGTCTGTTACTAGGGAGTTATTTTGTTCCTTTGGCATTGACATATTTCTTTGCTTTTTCATATTTATTGTGTTTCTACAGCAATGTCTATGCATTTGGTGGAAAAATTGCCTCTTCCAGACTTTCTAGAGTGGCTTTTGCAGAGAAAGACTTTCACCTGTAGTTGGATCTTAGTGTGCTAATTAGGAAAGGTGTGGTGACTTTGTTTCCAGGTAGGTTCAGTGGTATAGTATCTATGCAGTTTCTTTAGCTGCATTTGGTGTCAACAGTAACTGTGGATGCCTGAATGACTTAGGCTGTAGAAGTGTATGGTAGTGGCAATGGCAGCATAGGTTGTTAATGTCCTCAGTGGCAAGAGCTTTTGGGGTCCTCCTATTCTCATTTTCCTCATAATGGGGATAATTAACCAAGAGGATTCCTCTTATATGGCCTACAAGCAGTTCCATTGCTTTGAGTTCCAGGAGCTGGTACTTGAAGTGGCTATGGAGTCAGGGTCCTAATATCTAGAGTTTCACAAACCTATTGTGTCTCTTGGGTCTTGGGGTACAGGTTCACTCTCTGTAGCTAGGTCAAATGTAGGTTTCCCACAGAGCCAGAGTCTATGACTCTTAGACACCCCCTACCAGCTTTAGTTCAGTGGATCATGTTGTAGCTGTGATTCTACCCCTGTGGAAGAGGATACAACCCTGGCTCAACTCTGGGAACGGAGGAGAGTTTTAGGGGTTTGAGCACAGCATGCATGGTACAGTTATAATTTGGGAGCCTAAGCCAATAGGGTTCAGTGACAGCTTGGGTCCCTGAGAATGAAGCACTGTGTAGTGGTAAATTTAGACCTTGGAATAGTGGGGCACAGCTGTATCCCAGACTCCATATGGCCAGGCGCAGTGGCAGCAAGTACCTCAGAATGGCTGAGCATGGCTATTGTTTGGGCCCCGGAGGGCAGGGAGTAGCACAGTGATGAGTCCAATCCCCAGGGAACAGCATGTCTTAGCAGTTCAGACTCTAGTGGACTAGTCCAGCTTCAGGAAAGCAGGGTACTCGATTGTCTAGTAGGGTGGACTGTCTTAGGTCATGTTCTACTCTGTTTCCTTGGGACATGAGATACTACATCATCTTAGCCCTGGGATGCACAGTTGTTTAACTTGACCAAGGCGATGATTCCCCAAGGGGCAATGTGACACTTCAGCTCAGGCATGACTGTTCTGTGTGACCCAGGCAGTGTTTACCTGGGATACAGGGTTCTACCAAAGCACTATTTCCTTGGGAGATACTGTGCCATTTCAGCTCAGACCCCTAGAAGCAGTGTATAGTTGCAGCTGAGAGAAGCAGATGGAGCTGTTCTGCCAAAGCACTGTTTCCCCGGGAGGGAATGTATCGCTTCAGCTCTAGCACAAGAGGGCAGGTGAAGGGATAGGGAGAGCAGTTTTCACTGTTTGGCTCCATGGGGAAAGGCATTAACAGTTGCTGGCATCTTGCCTGTGGCCACCAGGTAGGGGTGGTTTGGAGGCAGATTAGCCTTACGGAGGCAGGGGCATCAAGGCTGCTCACCCTCAAGAGAAAATCACACTCCAGCAGTAATTCCAGTTCTAAGATGATATAGCACAGTTGCCATGTGGGCTACAGGGAATAGAGCACAGTGTTAGTTCCTTGTCTGAGGTGAGTGCAGCTGTGTGGCCTCTAGGCAGCTCCCTCAGCTGGACTTAGTGCCAGTGAAGACTACAGGGGACTCTAGTAGTGAGAATTGTAGGTGTCCAAGGTGTTGGCGGAGGCTACTGGGATCCTCTTGCTTACCTTTTTTCCACAGGGAAAGTTTGCTCTGGGTTTCTGGATCATCTCAGCTGTGGGTAGGGTGGTAGAGTTGTGATGTGTCCTTCCATTCTCTTTGTGGCCGTCCTGAGTTTCTGTGCTCACCAGGGTTTCTGTTACTCCTTTGATGTACTCTGGCACTCTCCTTCAGTTATGTACATTAAAATATAGTTGTTTATTCATTGTTTTGGCTGTCTCTGTGGAAGGAATGAGTGCTAGGGTTTCTAGTGAGCCATCTTGCTGATGCTGCTGCCCTAAACTTAAGTTTGAAAAGCATTTAGAGCAACTCAGATTATCTTGTGCAATTTATGAATTTATGAATGCCATAAATGAATAACATCTACTTAAATACACTTCTGTATTTACTTGTTAAATGTATTCATCAATATTTTAAAATTACTTTACACATTTAACAATTTTACTTTCTTTGTAAACACTTCAAATACTTGGCAGTACAAGCTCACAACCTTAACAAGCAAAACCTTTCTAAGCTTTGAAGCCATGTTTTGAATCAAATATACTAGACTCACAAAGAATAACTTCAGTTATCTTAAACATCTCAGTACTACTTAAAAACATGAAATTCTGTTAAACTTTTTAACCTAAAATTAGAAGTCAATAATCTAATTGCAGGGACAATCTGTCAGATTCTTAAATACGATAAATTCTCTTAAACATCACAAATACTTGATACAAAATACTCAGATTGTTCCATTACCTAAACTCAATCAAAAAGTATGAATATAATGGATTTCAGTGACCATACACTCTTATCTGTCTCAGGGTTGAAAGATCCCTTTCTTACTAAAGGAACAGTGATAACATCTCAGGTGGTTTAAGTTTAGGTTCCTGATAACCTGAGGTTATTTATCACTGTAAAGTTATAAAGTCAACAATTTATGTTCATAATATGGTCACTTCTTCAGCCTTTATTTTATTAAATTATTTTTAATTTCTAATGACAGCCCTACAATGTAGGTATTACCATTAACCTTGTCTATATAGATGAGGGGATGACTCAGGTTCAATAACATGCCTTAGGTTACAGAACTCATAACTGGATGAATATCTATTCATTTGCCCACACACGTGCACGCCTGTGCGCACACACACACACACACGAATACGTTTTCCTTAGCTAAAAATTGGCACCCTGAAATTTTTCATGCTTACTTAGAATGGGAGCTCTCTTCTCAATTCTATGTCTGCTACTTACTACCTGCATAACTTTTGGCCATTTGCTTAACTTCCCTAAGTCTCAGTTTCCTCACCTATAAAGTAGAGATAATGATCATAATCTTGTATGTAGGATTGTTATGAAAATCACACGAAAAAATATATGTAAACTCTTAAGACTATGCCTGGCATCTATAAGAGCTCAAAAATGATCGTTCCATTATTATCCATTGTACTGCCTACAAGTTTTCACTCGAATAACTATAGACTTCTTAAACTTAATTAACCTAAATTTGATAACTTTCATGATATGTGAAAAATGGGAGAGGCCCATTAAATCAAAGGTCCCTGCATGCTGAACAAGAACAATGAACCAGTTAGCACTGTGGTAGAGGGCAGAAAAGGATTGAGGATACGGCTTGTCTGTGGGTTGGATTTGACAGACCTAACATGGTATTTAAGGAGTATGTTGACGGGCAGCCATTCAAATAAGTGGTTAACTTGGGAAGTGGGAGTAGGATAGTCAGTCACACATTGTAACAGGGTGGCCCAAGAGGTGGGTAGAATTCTAAGGTGGGAATTCAGTATCTACACACATGGTACAGAAAAATGAATGTTGGACAAGTAGTAAGCATCAGAAAAGGTTTCCAAGGTAGTCAGACCTATGTCTTTGGATGGGTTCTAGTGTGTAGGTGGGAGGAAGAACAAAGAAGCCAACAAGGGCCAGAGTTTATTCCTGGAGGGATTTGGGTCCCCGGAAGGTGACCAGCGGTGCCAGGTTGAAGCCCAGGTATGAAAAGAACATTGCTGAGCATCTACTGTTGCCTGATATGTGCTCCCATTTTAAAAATATTCTCTGTATTATCACATTTCTCTCTCATAGACTCACAATGTAAATCTTATTGTATTTATTTTATAGGTGACAAAAGACATGATTAAGTAACCATTTCCATGGTCATACATCCAGTAAGTGGTCAAACCAAATCAAACACAGACCTTCCTATTTCAGAGGTCGTGATCTTTCCATGACAGCACCGTGCCTCAAAGGTGACTTGGTGTTGAGTTTAGAGCATTGACCTAGCTAGTCTTTAATCTCTCCTGCCATATGGCATGATTAGTCCTTAGAGGAGGATAGGTTGAGACTGCAGATGGAAAGTAGGTCTAGAATTGCAACTCTTGGGAGAGGAGGCCCCCAGAAGCTGGGAGAGGGTGGAGCCTAATTAGCAAGAGTTAGAGATGCATAGTCTCCTTCTTCTATCCCTGTCCTGGTTACGTGCCCTAAACAGGACTCTAGTTCTTCATTAGAAGTGGAAAGGAGATAAAGTTAAGTTAATGACTACATATGGCAACAATTCTTAACCTCTTAATGTGATGAAAGATGTGAGGTTTTCTAGAAAAAATGTACACAGACCAGTAGTTATACCATTCCACATTCAATTTCAGAGGGTTCCCAGAGCTCTTGAAATTAATGAAGGATTTGGTCACTAGCCCAAGAGACTTTTTAGACAAGAAAATCTTCAGACCATGGATGCACACAGCCTTTTTAGAACTGTTTTCTTTGACGAGTGCTGGCGTGATTGCAAGCCGATGCTGCTGCTGCTGCTGCTGATGGCAGCAAACATGTATTTAGAGTTTAATAAATACCAGCCTTTATTTTATTAAATTATTTTAAATTTCTAACGACAGCCCGACAATGTAGGTATTACCATTAGCCTTGTCTATATACATGAGGGAATGACTCAGAGAGGTTCAATAATATGCCTTTGGTTACAGAACTCATAAGTAGGGGTGTGCTCAATACAGTTCAATAATTTCATAATTTAAAAACAAGAGGTTTTGATCGAGTGTAGTTGGGGAGAGTGGATAATTTTTAACATGTACCACATAAGTAGTGATATTTTATTTTTATTATAGACACTTGCTTAGGGGTGACAAATTTCACCCACCACATTTTAAAATGCCATAGCGGGAAGCCCTGCTCTTTAGCTTGCTGTTGCACTTTCTATACACCGAAGTTTATCTAAATATTGTAAAGGGCTTTGCTGTTGAAACATACTCTGAAATTGGAGGCACACATTGCCTGGGTTATATTTCTTTCCATTAGCAAATTGTAAGATTACTACTTAGAATTTTAAACAGTGCTTGTTCCTTCAAAGGACTTTATAGCTATCAGCCAATTAAGCTTTCCCAGTCTCCTGTGGAGTCAGTCAGTATGAATTTCCCATCCTGTAGGCCACTGTTTAGTACCCTGGATATACCAGGACCATAAGATAGAGGCAGCTTGGATGGTTTGTCGGTTTGTGTACTTCTGAACAGTCTTCATGCAGAGAGAATGGTAAACCCATCTTAGAAGAAGGACAGGCCCTTTGTTGGGGGATCACACAAAGCAGCAAAGGAACCTGTTGAAGGAAACAAGGCTGCACAGCAAATCCACAGCTCCTTGGGACAGCTTAGAGTGCTTACTTTTATAAGACTGCTACTAAATATTTTCCTGACATGACAGAAAACAACTTGCCCAACTTTACATGTGTGTCTTTGGAGAGAGCCACAGGTGGTTATCAGAAAAAGCACTCAATAGTTTCAAATCTTTCTTCCTCCCACTAAAATCATCTGGAGGGAAAAATTGTATCCTTTTACTTTCATCCACTTTGGTTCTGCTTTGCAGGTTTCTTTATGAAGCTTCTGGTAGTGTGATCTCTCTCTCTCCCTCTTTCTGTTTCTCCCCCCCCC
>NW_016811584.1:5920056-5942479 GCF_001698545.2 Rhinopithecus bieti | reverse complement strand
CGCCCCCTGACTTGTTCCCCTCCTCCAAAAACAAAAACAGACAAAAAACCCAAGTTGGTTGGCATGCTACCCTACAAGTATTTTCATCATTCAGAGACCTTGAAACTCAAATCTAAGAACATAAGAGTTATAGGCATGTTCCTGGAGTGTCCGGTGCAAAGGAAAGTAAATAATAAATGATCTTTATTTTTTGAAGGAGGAACAATTTAAGCATCTTTGACTGTGAACTCAAAGACAAAACTCTTCCAGACTTTTGTGAGTTGTTGCCAGTCCTTGGTTATGTTACTACCCTATAATTCAGTGTTTCCTGAAAGGAGTTAAGCAATTTTAAGGCCATTATACATTTTATTATTATTTCCTGGGATGTATTACTTGGGTTCTCAGTATGATCATTAAATTTGTATTCTCTTTGAATCATTCTGAGTGAGGGTTTGTCTCAAAAAAGTGATCATTATTCTTTGTTATATTTTCAAAAGGAAAATTGGTGTTATGGGCTAATGACTGAGGAAAATGAATTTAGAGAATAATGTGGGATTATTTTGAGGCATAATTTTCATTCAAAACAAGGAAGCAAAACTGACCAACTTATAAAATGCAGAGGGTAATGTGTTTTGCTCCTTGAGAATTTTTCTGGGTAGAAGAATTAAAGAGAAGAAAAGGAGAAGGAAAGAAGGGCAGGGAGCCAAAGGGGGAAATATACCCCACTAGATGTGAAATATCTAATTACCCTTTCCCCAAAGGGCCTCACAGAAAGTATGTATTTATTGGAACCAAAATGAAGTGGTGGTACACTGAATTACAGGATTATAGACCCCTGAACTCGACAACTCATGTTAGATTAACATTCTGCTACAAGTTTTTAGTATGTGTGAAGTTGTTTGCCTACAAATGTTTTTTGCAACAAGTGCTCATGAGGTATTGAAAGAAATGAAAGCATTTCCTCATAGCATGGAATTTCTACCACAAACAAAAGAAAGCAGGCTTTTGGCAAACTGAAGGCCCATTCAGGAGTGTGTCACACTTAGGGACACATAGCAGGCAAAACATGCAGTTCCTTTCGGTATGCTTTTGTAAATTGTGTTCACCTGTTTATATCACAGAGGTTTCTTTTCATCAATTGAACTCCATTTGTATTTTCCTCAGTATATTCATTTTAAAAATATAATAGGAGCTGGGCACAGTGGCTCACACCTGTAATTTCAATCCTTTGGGAGACTGAGGCAGGAGAATCGTTTGAGCCCAGAAGTTCAAGATCAACCTGGGCAACAAAGCAAGACCTTGTCTCTACAAAAATAAATAAATAAATAAATAAACAAACTAATTTTAAAAATGAAAAATCTGGGTATGGTGGTGTGTGCCTATAGTTCTAGCTACTCAGGAGGCTGAGGTGGGAGGACCACTTGAGCCTAGGAGGTCAAGGCTACAGTGAGCCATGATTGTGCTATTGCACTCTAGCTTGAGTGACAGAGCAAGACTCCATTTCAGAAAAAAATAAACAAATACAGTCAGACATTTAGCATCCTGACTTACACATTAAATATGTTACCATTCCTGGACCCCTTCCTTATTTATATAGAGTCCTTTAAAAACAGGCTGGAACTTGAAAAGTATCATTAGGTACCTAATAAACTTACTATTTAAAAAAATGATCATATTTAGTGCTGAAAAAGTTGTGGTGACAGTGTTATGTTATTAGACTTCTGGTAGCACTATGGATTGGTGAGTTTCTTCTGCTGAGCAGTTTGATAGTAGAGAGCCTGATTAGGAGAGAGAATCATCTGAGACAGGAGTTCTTGGAGACTTTTCCTAAGGTAGTCATGTAACAGAAGCAGAACAGAATATTCATTAGAGTGCCATCATAAAGCACTCTATAGTTTCACTGTGAAGGCAATGTTAAAATATGCAAAACAGGTTCTAATGTAACTTATTATAATGGTTCTGATATAATGAGAAAAAGGAAGACACAAAATGGCAGGCATGCAAGATTTGCAGATATGCAAGAATGAGCTGCCCTATGGATAAGGACAGAAAGGCAAGAATCACAAATGGAAACAGTTTTACATGGGATTCCTTTTCCTCCTAAAAATCATGTTCTCGATGCTGCTGTTGTGCCATCTTTTAAAAAAAATTAATTAAGAGTAAGCTAATAAATGTAGACATCAATGAGGAAATGCTCCAATGGGTCCATGTTGACAAGGTCTGGGGCATCAGTAGGAGAATAGGCTAAGTGACTGTTTCCCAAGCAGTTCTCTTGGGGTACACTCATTTACCATGGTCCATGATCTACCCGTGGGGGAATCTCTCTTCAAGATGGAATCACATTACCCAAGTTTGTGAGACCTGGTAGCCCAGAAGGCCCCTTTGTGATTTTACAACCAGCGTTGGCCCACTGCATAGACTATTGGGACTGTTGCATTCCATGCTCTAAGCAGGTCTGCGGTGCATGGGAAGCGAGAGCATCAGAGAGTTGCCTGTTTAGCAAGAGAAGAGAACAAAAGGAATTGAGTGATGCTATGGTTTCATTTGACACAACATACGACATGACTGTCAGACTACAGAGAGCTTCATGCTGCTCAGTTCTCTTGATAAGGATAGCCTTGCCTGTGGAACTGAAACTCCAAGGCCTTAGCTGCCTTCCACCTCCTGCATCTCTCTCGCAGTAGGGGTGCCATGTCCCTACATTAGAATACTTGAAGGTCATTAACTAAAGTCTTCCTTTCCCTAGACAGTGCATAAAATGGCCACTGCTAACATCTCTTTGTAGCTTTTCTTTGTATATTTTTCTACAACTGACCACTTTTTCTACCCATAAACATGTTAATATTCTCTATCAGTTGAAAGTCAAATCCTGCTGACCTATTTTCTTTTTCCTTGTGTGTTTAAATACCTCTGTATTGATCCATTATGCATATAACAGAGCAATATTGGTTTCCTCATTTCTGAGTTCTGTGGGCATGCACTTTACTCTTGCTCATACATGCTGAAAATAGTAGGTGACAGAATTGAGGAGCAAGGTGAATTTATATGTCAGACCAAGAAGGAAAATGGAAGCGAAGGTAAGTCAACAGATTGTGTTGTGCACTATGGTGGATTATTTCTAGGTACCCACAATATTTATTGCAAGTCTTTATAAGGAAAAATTAAAAATCAAATAAAAGTATCTTAATTTGTTCTTTTGTCAGAATCCACACTAAATGGTAAAGCAAGGTATTGAGGGCCCCTTGGGAACCAAGAAAAAGAGCTCAAGAACAGACATCCCTCTTTGTTGGTGTCAGACATGAGTATTTGAAGTCATATCAACTCCTATAAAGGGAGAAGTTGGATGAGACAACTTGCAGTGATGGTGGCCATTGCTTAAACTCTGGCTCCCTATTATTTATCTTGGCACATCTGGGGTGGCTCTGAAGTCTAGAAAGCATGTATTCTTTCTAGTGAACCATCCTCCGTCTTTGTAAGAGTGGTCCCTTGGGCCTTAGAAACATATTTGGCCACTGTATGGCTTCGTGGCAAAAGTTGTTTGAATTAGAGTTAGACACCGAATCCGAGCATGCCCCGCCTCCCACCCCAAGGTCTCACTTTCTGAAATTTGGAATTCAGAGATAGGCAGTCTTTCCTTGCATGTGGCTAGAACTATGACAGGTAAACCTGAGATCTGTGGACAACCAAATTTCCCTATGAAAACTGAGAATCAGGGAAAGAAGAGGGCTGTATTCCCTGAGTTCCTGCCCACCTTTTGGTTCCTGGCACTGGGGGGAACTGGCTGCATCTTTGCCTCTGAGTCCTTGAGACACTCTTGGACCCTTCTAATGATGCCCCTTCAATTTTAACCTACCCTGATTTGCTTTCTGTTACTTAGAACTGAAGAGACCTACTAATATATTCTGTACTTCAAGCCAATAACACATGAATAATTGCCCTCAAAAATTAGAACTGATCTTCCACAGGGGGTTAGGAGATTTGGGTGAAATAGGTATTATCTTCAAATTAAGTGTGTTAGGGGTATTTCAAAATCTTCATTAAATTTTCCAAATCCTTCCTGTTGTGTTGTCAGAATATTTCCTTAGATAAGAGACCAATCTGAGGTCGGTTCCTTGGGATTTGGTTAAGCTGGGAAATCCCTTCAAAATGACAGAAGCCAGGCTGTACTACAGTGTTAAAAGGCCAAAGACTGAAACATTCTAAAATGTAGATACTTAAGTTTCTGAGAAGCCTCCTCTTCCATTCCCCTGCTATCCCACTCTGCTCCTCAAATCCATGAATATTCAAAGGTATTTGAAGCCGAAATGGGTCTTTGAGTTGCTACTTGGTATTTTCATGCATGTCCTGAGATTACGGCCTGCAGCTTCGCTTTGAGAATAATAGACAGAAACAGCTATTTGATTGTGTCTTTAGACTCCTAAATTCTATTTGCAAATCAATTTCAAAGAAGCTTGATTTGAGAAAGTAACAGGGGAGTTAATGTTGGTATGAAACAGTTTAGCTAAAATGTGTCACCATATCCTCATTGAAGACCATTTGCTACTCATTCAGAAACAACATGTTACAAAGAGAGTAAATTGTCAAGGAATCCCACTCATGAATTGATTGGAAAAGATAATGTATTCCTAGATAAAAAAGGAGCTCTGATTGTATGAGAAAGGGCTTCTTGAGACTTTGCGATTCTTATTGGTTGTTTCAAGGTGTGGAATTTAATAAGGCACAAACAACTTGGAAGAGAATAGGGAGTGACAGGCATAGAGCAGTAAGTGTAATATACAGCAAGAGAGGGGAATCTATCAAGCGGGAACACTTTCTTGGTAGAGAGAGAAAGCATTGCCCTGTAAAATGGGATAGCTTTGAAGGAATTCCAAGTCTTTATTTTTGGACATTCAACTGTAGACGAGGGTTTCACAGAACTCATGTTAGGTTTACAGGTTATGAAATACTGTTTTCCAGATGGAAATATATGGCTTGCAATCTCATAGAAAAAGAAAACGGAGGGAAAGGAATGCTTCCGGCCAAGGCATCAATAATCCTGTTATTCTGAGATCTGTAATGATCACCCACAGGCAGTAGCTCATTCTGCTGCCTTTCCAACCTTCTTATGTTTTTATTTAAAAACCTTCAGTTGTATTCAGATATGTCATAACAAGCTATGTCTTGGTGAGCACACAGGTTTGTCATTGGGAAAGGTCATGTAAGACATGACTTATAAGCTACTTCTACTGCTCTCTGCATTTCTCCACCTTTGGGAATCTCTGTTTTAGTTAGGAGAGACTTTAGTTATGCCGCAATAACAAATGAGTCCCCAGATCACCATGGCCTATCACAAAGAAAGGTTTAGTTCTTGCTAATAGAACATGCCCAACAAAAGTTGTCAGGGGTCTCTGCTTATTATAGTCATTCAGAGAGACCCAGGCTGAGGGAACCACTAACATCCTATAGTTAACCCAGAGCATGTGAACTTTCTGGGGGAGAAAGATTGGAGAATTAAACATAGTTTTTTCTTTGACTTAGGAAATGAAACATGTTACTTTTTCTCATGCCCCACTAAGTAGAGCTAGTCACATGATCCTGCCCACTCATAAAAGGCTGAGATGTGCAGGAGTCTCTATGTTCAGACCAAAGGAGAATTGGATGAAACTAGTGGTATCTGTAATAATATCTGCCATACTTAAACCTTGTTAAGACTTTGTTCCTGCATAAAGGCTGCCCTGATCAATTCAGCTCACAGCCATAACATCTTCTTTTGAAGATCTGTTAACACTTGTGTGTACCATTCATTTGGCCCTTAGCCTTCACTGTCTTTGATATGTAAATGTCTACTTATGCATATATGTGAATATGAATACACATTTGCATCTTTGTGATGTCTCCTATATTTGCTTATGAGTACCTTGAAAACAGACAAGCTATATTTTTTGCATTACCCATAGTGCCTTGCACATTCATTTAGTGTGTAATAAATGTAGTTTATGGGTAAAGCTTGTGTTCAAAGGGCAGGAAATAGATAATAAGCAAATTTGCTAATTTTATTTAATTTTTTCCACAAATGCATAGCAGCTTCCTTATGGGAGTGGGTGTTCATAACAAATTAATTAAGAGTCCTCACAATCTTCTTCTGGTCATTAAAAAGACTATTGTAGGCTCATGTTGCTGAGGGTCATGGACACTTTGTGATTGAATACCTTCAATTTCCTGGCTTCTGCTCATGTAGGAGGAAAAGAAAAGGAGGCAAAATGAAGAGAAGGGACCCGATAGTTGAGGCAAACAATTTCAACAGTGAATGGGGAAAGAAAAGAGGAAAAATCACAGGAACCCAGTTACTCATCAAGCATGGGAAGGGAGACTGCAATAATGGATGACTTGGTGCTTGTGATGCAAGAATCTTACAACCTGGATGGTAAGATAATTATATCTCCTGATAATTATGAGAGAGAGAACTAAATATATAAAGTAGCTTGTCTCATCTGTAGGCTTGTCCATAGGCAAAGCTGGAAAAACCCTCTGGGTTAGTTACCTATTGCTGCATAACAAATTATGCCAAAACTCAACTGTTTAAAACTGCAGTAAACATTTACTGTCTCATGTTATTTTGGTGAGTTAGGAATTTGGGACAGGCTTAGTGGGGTCGTTCTGGCTCTACAGTCATCTGAAGACTTGACTGCGACTGTAAGATCCACTTCTAAGGTACTGCGTGCCTGGCAGCTTGATGGAGAGCATTGGAGGGAGGCCTCAGTTCCTCCCCATGGGGGCCTCTCCCCTGGCTGCTTGAGTAACTTCATAGTATAGTGACTGGCTTCCTCCAGAGACAGCCATTCAAGACAGAGAACAGGGTGAAAGCTTTAAGGACTCATGGCTCTTCTGACCTAGCCACAGAAGTCATACATTTCTGCAACATCTTATTGCTTACACAGGTCAGCCCTCTTCCACATGAAAAATGACTTCACAAGTGTGAATACCAAGAGGCAAAACTTTAGGGGCTGGGTACCACATCCTCTACATTTTTGTAGAAGGAGACTCAGATTAAAAATAAATATCAAGTACATTCCTTCCAGAGATTGAAGAGAAGAAGTTATAGAAAGAGGAACCCTCAGTCTATTTGTGGCAGGAGTTTGGAGCCTTTGGGAACAGATGACAGGCACCTCTGATTCAGGGCCTCCATCTGAGCAGACTTCTTCTTTCCTACTTGTTGAATGCTTCCCCGAGTCACTTCTTAGCTGCTGCTAGAACAGGAGAATTTTGACAAGTTTTTAAAAATCTACAATTGTGTGTGAAAGAAATCCAATCTCCCTTTAAGTAAATCCTATCCATGGAAAACTTAACTGTCCGGTCTACATACTCTACTTCTCTGAGTAGCAGTAGAGCTACTTAAGAAGAAATAGATGTTTCTCAAGTGTTATCCCTGAAAAGATGTGCCCTCTCTTTGCTTCAGCCTTGTCACAGCCCTCGCTTTTAGGGAAAAATGAGAATAAGCATGCCTGTCTCACAGGGAGTCATGAGCCTTAAGTAGCATAACAGATACGAAATGCCTAGCACAGAGCCCGAGATAGAGCTGGGGCCTAGTACAAACTGGGTCCTGTTTCCATAGAGTGTCTCTTGGTATAGAATCTCTTCATACTAAGAGGAATGAAATACATACAGATGATTAAAATGAAAATTCAGACTCTCATAAGTCTGAATTTAATTACACAATTTTAAAATAAACTGAATTTTATTAGGCATGTCTAACAAATCACTACTTTTATCTAAATAAGTAGTTCATTTTTTTCCCCAACAAATATCCTGCAATGATGGACATGTCTGATACATGTGCTGACTGGCCACTGGCCTCATATGGCTGTTGAGCACTTGAAATGGGCTAATGGGACTGAGAAAATAAATTTATTTAATTTTACCTTATTTAAATTTAAATAGCCACATATAATTAGTGGCCTCCACATTCAACAGCATAGGCTAAAATGCCAAATACCTATGATTTTTTCAACATCAGACAGAAATGGGAGAATTTTTGAATTTTTTGGTCAGCACGTGCCTTCCCTCTTATGTACCTTATTTATTTATTTTGGGGGGTCCTTATTTGAGCAGTTGGTTTGTTGCTATTGAAAATTTTTCTCAAAGCCAACATGTAGATTTATTCCCTATTTTATTTTATTATGATTTATTTCGATTTTATTGTGAACTAAGGGGAATCAGAAGTTGAGTAGTGTCTCTGTGGTTGTGGATATGAAGAGCTTTGTAGATAGAAGACAGCTGGATTCTTACATGCATCTGCCCTTTATCCTCATTTCCTTGGAGTTAATCGAATCTTTTAGGGTTTTGATGTATTTTCAAAGGGTGTTTTCTAAGTTGTATTAATAAGTGTCATTATACTTGAGGGCTATACACTGGGTCCCTAAGGGTGTCTACTAATATCCCCTAAAACAATGTTAAAAATGATACGCGAGTTGCTGAAGGTGATTTACCTTATGCTCTTGAATAGATTCTTTTGATAGCTTTAGAATGAAATTCAAACGACTGAGAGGTTCAAGTCTTTCAAGTCAGGACAACTTAGCCTGCGACCTCATCTGCCACCCCTCCTTGCCAATACAGGGCCCTGTTCCAGAATATGCCACACCATCCACCTTCTTCCTGAATCTCTGGCTTTACCAATGTGGTTTCTTCTACTGGCTTCTCCTTTTCTTGGTAAAGGTATTCATTCCAAATCTCAGCCCTTTTGTGAGACCTCCTCACCCTTCTGCAATGAGAGACAACACAATGAAGTGTTTAAAACAATGGGCTCTAAAGTTGGACCTCCTGTGTTAAAATTCCAGCTCCACCACTTACAGATAGTGATTTTAGGCTGCTTTCTTCACCTGCCCATACCTCAGCTTCTTCATCTGCAAGATGGTATGCGTCTTGGGTCTGTCTCTGCTATGGTTTGGCTGTGTCCCTACCCAAATCTCATCTTGAATTGTACCTACCATAATCCCCACGTGTCATGGGAGGGACCCAGTGGGTAGGAGGTAATTGAATCATGGGGGCAGGTTTTTCCCATGCTGTTCTCATGATTAAGTCTCACGAGATCTGATGGTTTTATAAAGGGCAGTTCTTCTGCACATGCCCTCTTGCCTGCCACCATGTGATATGTATCTTTACTCCTCCTTCACCTTCCACCATGATTGTGAGGCCTTCTCAGCCATGTGGAACTGTGAGTCCATTAAACCTCTTTTTCTTTATAAATTATCCCATCTCTGGTATTTCTTCATAGCAGTATGAAAATGGACTAATACAGTCTTATAGGCTTGTTGTGAAGGGAAGTGAGACAAGTACTCAATAGATGTCAGCTGTAATTATTATTCTGTACTCCCTTATTCATACTTTTACTCATACTTTTATAATGGTGATGTTAATACCTTTATTATGTTCTCTGCATTATTGTTGAATGTACATGTTTCTGTCCTCCACTTCCATTAAGAGCTGTTAGAAACAGAGGATAATATCTATTTCACTATTGTATCCTTAATACCTCACCCAGGGACTATCAAAGAGGAGGTGCTTTATACATATTTTTAATAAATGAATGGAAATATGAGTGCATTAATTTATTCCACTAATGAGCACCCATTAAGTGTTTAGTAAACCTGAGATTGATAAACCCTTTCTCTTCTGTGAAATTTAATGCATAATGGTTTATTAGTCTTCTATTGCTGCCATAACAAATTATGATGAATTTAGTGACTTAAAACAACACATATTTATTATCTGGAGGTCAGAAGCCTGACACAAGTCTCACTGGGCTAAAATCAAGGTGTCAGCAGTGCTGCGGAAAAACCTACTTCCAAACTCATTCAGGTTATTGGCAGAATTCAGTTCTTTGTGGTTGTAGGACTGAAGTCCCTATTTTCTTTCAGGCTGTTAGACAGGGATTCACCCTAAGCTCCCTCAGGCCTCTTTCTGGTGCTCACACGGAGCCTCCTACATTTTAGAACCATCAATGATGCATCTTATGTTTTTCTTTCTTGTGCTTGGAATCTGACGTTCCCTCTGCAGCATAGCTCCTGCATCCTCTTCTGCTTTCTCACTCTGACTGATTCTTCCACCTTCCACTTATGCTTTTACAACCTCGTGTGACTAGGGTAGACATACCCAGATAATTCAAGATAACCTTCCTGTGTTAAAGTCGGTTGACTAGTCACCTTGATACGTCTGCTAAGTGTCTTCATGGCAGCACCTAATTTACTGTCTAGTTAGATAACCAGGGATGGGAATCTTTTTTTTGTTTGTTTTTTTTGAGAAGGAGTTTCACTCTGTTGCCCAAGCTGGAATGCAATGGCGCAGTCTTGGCTCACTGCAACCTCTGCCTCCTGGGTTCAAGCGATTCTCCTGCCTCAGCCTCCCAAGTAGCTGGGATTACAGGCACTCACCACCACTCCTGGCTAAGTTTTGTATTTTTAGTAGAGACGGGGTTTCACCATGTTGGCCAGGCTGGTCTTCAACTCCTGACCTCAAGTGACCCACCTGCCTCAGCCTCCCAAAGTGTTGGAATTACAGGCGTGAGCCACCATACCCAGGCCAGGGATGGGAATCTTGCAGGGACATCTTTAGAAGTCTGCCTATCGCAATGGTCAATTAATGACTGTGTTTAAGCTGTTCAAAAAATCCATCATATTTCGGCTGGGTATAATGGCACATGACTGTAATAACAGCACTTTGGGAGGCCTAGGCAAGGGAATTCCTTGAGGCCAAGAGTTTGAGACCAGCCTGGGCAACAAAGTGAGACCCTATCTCCTTTAAAAAAAAATACAAAAATTAGCTGGGCATGGTGGTGCAAACCTGTAGTCCTAGCTAGTACGGATGATCACTTGAGCCCAGGAGTTCAAGGCTGCAGTGAGCTATGATCTCACTGTTGCACTCCAGCCTGAACAACAGAACAAGACCCTGTCTCAAAACACACACACACACACACACACACACACACATACACAAACTCCATATTTTTATTTACCTTTCATCTCTATGACGGTGGTGATTATATCTGTTTTATTTACCAAGTTATACTCAGCCCAGTCCTTGCTTATCTCATGGTAGATATTCTACAAACATTTGTTAGACACATGGAAATTCCTAGACCCAGATATTTGGGTTTGTTTTTGTTTTAATCATTTTATTGTAGGTTACCAAAGTGATCAAACCAGCTTTTTTTTTTTTTTTTTTTTTTTTTGAGACCGAGTCTTGCTCTGACGCCCAGTGTGGTGGCCCGGTCTCAGCTCACTGCAAGCTCTGCCTCCCGGGTTCATGCCATTCTCCTGCCTCAGCCTCCCGAGCAGCTGGGACTACACAAACCAGCTTTTTAAAAAAAATGATTATATTTATTTTGGTTCTTACTTTGTTTTTCAGTCTCCTATAACTTTGGGTTTATGGCTTGATCCCTTACCTTTTCTCAAATTTTAGTGTCTTTTCACTTTTTTCTCCTAAGAAAACTGGGCTGGACCTCTTTTGGAAGTTTGGGTCCTTTTGCAGTGATTTCAAGGGGAAGAGACTAGACTATCAATACTGATGATGGCAATGATAGCAATGATGGTGATGGTTTGGTCAATGTGCGCTGGTGGTTCTCAATCAGAGGTTATTTTGCAGGTGACATTTGGCAATGTCAGGAGATAGTTTTGGTTGTCATGGCTACTGGAGAGGTTACAACTGGCATCTAGTGGATAGAGGCCAGGGATGCTGCTCAACACCCTACAATGCATAGGACAGCCCTCCATAACAAAGAATTCTGTAGTTCAAAATATCAGTAGTACCCAGGCTGAGAAACCCTGAAGTAGGCTAACTGCTCTAATGAGCTTTGTCAAACCCCAGTAGCTTAACTGAAAAAAAAAAGATATATGATATATATCATATGTGTAAGATATATATCTGGGTTTTTTTTGTTTGTTTGTTTTTTGTTTTTTGAGATGGAGTCTCACTTCTTCACCCAGGCTGGAGTGAGTGCAATGGTACAATCTTGGCTCACTGCAACCTCTGCCTCACAGGTTCAAGCAATTCTCCTACCTCAGCTTCCCAAGTAGCTGGGATTACAGGCATGCGCCACCACATCTGGCTAATTTTTGTAGTTTTAGTAGAGACAGGGTTTCACCATCTTGGCCAGGCTAGTCTGAACTCCTGACCTTAAATGATCCACCCACCTCGGCCTCCCAAAGTGCTGGGATTACAGGCGTGAGCCACCATGCTCGGCAATAAATAAATAAATAAATAAACAAATAAATCTTATTCAGAGTCCTCTGCAAATGTTTCTGAAGGGTGGCTCTCCTAGGAGGTTCTTAGGTAGGATCCAGGTTCTTTCCATCTTGTGGCTCTAAATTCTTTAACAAGTAGCCTTCAGGGTGCCTGAGAAGGGAAAAGGAAAAAGTGGAGTCTGGAAGATTTCTGTAGGCCCATCCAGGAAAGGGTGTACATCACTTCTGCCGCATTCCATTCATCAGAACTCAGTCACTTGGACCAACCTAACTCCATTGAAGCTTGGAAATGCGGTCTACCTCTGTGCCTGGGTGGAAATGCGGTCTGTGTGCCTGGGTGGAAATGCGGTCTACCCGTGTGCGTGGGTGGAAATGCGGTCTACCTGTCTGCACGGGTGAATACTAATAATCTCTGCTAGAAAAACTGACAACAGTAGCAAAACAATATTAATACCATTAACATCTAACATTTATTAACCTCTTCCATGCATGCATAGTAATTTACCTGGTATAGCTGAGGCTCAGAAAGGTTGAATACTTTGTCTAAGTTTATGAAGAGGTCTATGGGGAGCCCAGAGATGAATACCGGTCTGCTTCATTCCAAAGAACATGTGCTTAACCACTACTCTATACTCTCATTAGGACCGGAATTCAATACTGCTCTTAGTGGGGCTTTATTTTTATGAAATAGAAACAAAACCCATAAATACCACAAATGCAGAATGTTCTAGACTTCCAGAACCACTAAAACAATTCTTCCTAAAGAGCTGCTGAAATCCTTTTTAGGGAATATCAATACATAGCTTGCTTCCAAGTTTTTGTCTGGATCACAGATGAATAGACAGGGAGAGATGAATGTCCTGGGGGAACACTATCATGGTGCTTTTAAATCATGCTGTTGCACTTAGGCATTGCAGCCTGTGATTATATATATTTCAAATAAGTTTTCTGTAGTCCAGAGGGATTGCTAGCCAAGGTAATGAGCACTGCTAGGAATCTTGACAGCAAACTCTAAATGGTCTCAATGCCACAGACTTTCAAGAAACTGGGCCTTCTTGAAGTGAATGGCTATTTCTGTCCTATTTAAATAATTCATTCTCATCTCTCTCCGATTAGTGGTGAGCTTGGTGTCATATGTGATAGTTATAATAAGGCACTTACCAAAACTTCCTTTTAAGGGTGGAAGGCATTTTGGCTTTGATTGTCATGGAGCAAGGTAGAAGAAAGAAGCCCTCACTTCATAAAAGGCCACACTGGTAGACAAAGCAATATGAATGGGTGTAATATGTGAACAAAGTTCAGAATCTTCCTTTAGAATGAAAGTGCAGCAGTTCCCTGGAATGTTTTAATCGACTTTCAGGGTCTGAAAGTTGACCATAGATGTGATGGTTCTGAATGCTGCTACCTTCATTATGGGCCTCTGCTTTGACCATGTTATAGCACACAATTTTCAATGAGTTATCTATTTTGTGGCCTTGAAGTGGGAACTTCTAATTTTACTGCTTAAAATGTGTTTTCTTTTAGTAAAATCAAGCCTGTTCTTTTTTCCTGTTTCCTTCTCTGCAGAATACTGCCTTTCTCTATTCATTTGCTTACAAGAGAATCTGCATTATCGTATTGGTTAGATCTTTAAGTACTCATTAAGTGTTCGTTGCATACACACCATGTGTCAAGCACCATGCTAGGCACTGGGCTGGAGTAGTGGCCAAGACAAACAGGAACATACCTGATCATAAGGAAGTCGTGTATTCAGGTGAGCGCTAGTACTTTTTGCCACAAATGACAAAAACAATAGCACCCATAGTAATACTACCTAACAATTGTTAAACTCTTACAGGCTAGTGATCCAGTTGACTTATTTTTCTTTTTAAGAGATGGAATCTTGCTCTTATGCCCAGGCTGGAGCATAGAGGCATGATTATCACTCACTGCGGCCTTGAACTCCTGGGCTCAGTTGATCCTCCTGCCTCAGCCTCCCAAGTAAGTAGGACTACAGGCATACATCATTATACCCACTTATTTTTTTTTTTTTTTCATTTTTTTGTAGAGATGGAGTCTTGCTTTGTTGCCCACAACAGGAGTTGTTGAACTCCTGGCCTGAAGCAATCCTCCCACTTTGGCATCCCACCAGGCCCAGCACCAGCACCAGATGTATTTATATTCTGCCTCAGATGTTGATGGGCAGAACAATAAAGAACTCTTGCTAACATTTATTGTATGCTAACTCTGTGGCAAACACTGGGATGAAAGTTTTCTATGTATTATCTCATTTAATCCTCACAAACCCTTATTGAAAAGCTTTTGTCATTATCCCCATTTTAAAGATGAGGAAACTAAGGTTTATAGGGATTAGAGGGATTATATCACCTCACACAGCTGATAAGTAGTGAAGCTGGGCTGTCAAATGCTGTCTGATACCTTAGCTTGTGCTCTAAACTCAGTTGTACAAAATCATGGAACATGATAGGGAGGACACTGATTTTTCCGTTGATGTCTAAGTAAAATAGTAAAAGGTATATTCCCAGCCGTTAAACCACTCTGAGTAACTTTTTTATATTCTTATTATTTTACCATGAGTCTGTTTTTCATACATGCCCTTGAACTATCAGAAGCCCCCCTCCCAAGATGGCATCTACACAATGGTAAATTATACCTGACCATTAATTGTATGTATATTGAGGCTTATTATACATCAGAAAGAGACAGACATGGTCCTTGCCTTTATGGATCTTAGAATGTAAAGGAGAAGAGAGTCAGTCAATCACAAGCATGATGAGTATTATAAAAAAGGAAGCAGAGTGCTAGGGCAAGTATATCACATTGGGAAGGTAACCTGGTTTTGGAGTGGAGCATGGTTGAGGATAATCTCCACGTGGAGTGAAGTATAATCTCAGAAGCCAAGTATGAGTAGGCATTAGACCAGTGAAGAGGAAGTCCAGGATGTTACATGGTTTTGAGGCCTGAGAGAGTACATTAGGGTCCAGGCCCTGAAAGAAGATGGCAGGTGGGAGCATAGAGAAGGCAGAGTGTGGTGGGAGATAAAGACAGTGAGGCAGGCAGGGGCAGACGATGAAGGCCTTGTGGATTGTGACAGGCTTTGAGGATCTTATCATGGAAGCAGTAGTGAGCCACTGAAGATCTCTGGGCAGTGGGGGAACAGGAAATATTTGAATCTTTAAAAGATCACTTTGAAGACTATACTTTCAGGGGTCATTTCTGTGGTTCATTACTTAAAGGAGTTTCCCCAAGTGTGTAGAGCATGGAAACTACAGGAAGATATGCAGTGTTCTCTCCTGAGCAGGAAGCTGGTTCTTGGTGTTGCTTCACTACAACTGCCCTTTGCCATTGATGATTGTTTTTTTCTTCCTTTGGGGAGATTAAGAGGAAGAGGACACAGTCTGAGTGATCTTCATTTTTTAAAAAATCTCTTTGGCTGCAGTATGCAAAAGGAGTTAAACTGAGGAAGACTGGAAGCCTTGCATTAGGGTTATTGCCATTCTGCTATTCTGAGATTTGGTGAATCCACCCCCTTTTCCCCCCAAATCTGTGCCTTTTGCAATTTTGAAGACGTATGTTAGGGCTCACCCCACCTCTGTCTAGCAAGAAGCACCTTTATCTGCCTCAAATGCATTACCATTTTGGTTGATGGCCTCTGAACATTTTCCATCACAGTCTTCTGCCTCTCCTCCATATTCTTTGCTAAATAACATTTGGGAATGGTCTCCTTGTCCTCTACATCAAATACTTTAACTGAAACACCATCATAATTACAACTTAATTTCTCTCATTCAAACAGAGGTGATGCATCTCTCCCCAAAATAAAAGCCTCCTTAAGCTTACACTCTCACACTCCATAACATGGGTGTTTACAAGGTTCCTTGCTTTTCTTGCTTGTTGTTACTTCTTTTGGATCGGATTCACCCTCATTCTAACTCATTCGTCTTGTCAGTCTTAAATTAAGAGTTCCTTAGGGCTGGAGAGAGGGAAACATATATCCTTCTAGGCTGTGGAAAGTACACTACAGAACACTAGAACCCTAAGGGAGTGCCACAGGGATACAACAATGAATGTAGTTTTGTAGTTACTCTTGAACGTACTCTTGGCCCATAACACATGGAAGATGATGTTAAGATAGCATGTGAGTTCTGAATGCTTTCAGCTGCCTGTATCAGAAAATTAAAGTGATAGTGCTGAAATCATAGGGATATTTATTACTATGAGAAAACAGGAGGTAGAGGATCTCATAGTTAGTTTGACAACTCAGTGATGTCATAAAGGACCCAGTGTCTTTCATATTCAAGCTCTTTCCTCTTTTGGCTATTGCCTCATGGTCATAAGATGGCTTCTACAGCTCTAAGCACAAAGCGTTAGTATGACAGCATCTAAAACAGGAAAGAAGAGGCATATGAAGAAAAGGCTTTCTCCTCTTGCAACTATGACTTTTTACCAAAGGTGAAAATCTTTCATGAGCCCCCCAGTGTATTTCCGCTCATTGGTTAGATCTCGGTCACATGCCTACTACTGAATACCAATCAATGGCAAAAGAAAATAGCATTGCCATGATTGGCTTAGACCAGTCATTATTCATTATCCAAGGCTAAGCACACACTTCCCATCAGAGAATAAGGAGAATACATTTTGTCACATTTGGGTTAAGAACAGAAAACCGTAACAGTTCTAAATGGTGGTATAAGAGGAATACTATAGTAGGAAATTTCAGAGATGAGGAAATGAAAGCAAATGAGATGACTGGCACAGAAGTGATCTTGAGTAATTCCCTGAACCTCCCTAGATATGTAGAGGACTTAGCCATGTCTGCTCACCACAGATACTTGTGTTTGGCAGGCATTGGTTGTTCCCTTCCTAAGATCCACTTTCCATCCATTCTTTCCTAACAGAAATCTTATTTTGTTTGGAGCAGCAATGCTCAGCTCATATCCAGCTTCCCACACTCTCTTACAGTTAGGAAAGACTGTATGACCCATTTGTTGCTGGGCAGATGTATGTGGAAGTCACTGAATGGAACTTTCTGGAAAGCTTTTAGAAAGGGACTGACTTGGCTGGTATCCTCTTTCCCGTTTGCCTTTCCCCTCTTCTTGCCTAGGTAGAGTGTGTCAAACTTGGAGATCCAGCAGCCATCTATGACAATGAAAGTGAAACCCTCACTGAAAGACAGCAGAGAAAAAAAAAAAATAGAAGAAGCCTGGGGCATTCATGACACCATGAGATACCAGTTCAGTGTCAGATTATACCTTCAGACATCTTGTTGCATGAAAAACAAAACAAAACACGCACACATGCATATCCAGAAAAGAAAGCTTTCTGTATTTAAATCACTATTGGGCTGTTGGTTAGCTAGACTGCAATTAATGCAGCTCAAAGCAATCCCAAGTGATACACCTTCCAAACCTAGAAACACTGAATAAGACAGTGAAGATGCATGTAAGTATTACTAAGTGCCAAAGGAAATACAAGAAACTTTGTATGAGAAAAGTTAGGGAAGGAGAGGAAGTGAAAAATATAGTTGGTCTGATGTGGCCTTGAAATGTCCTGGTGTTGGAACATTTGAGCTTACTCTAATCAGTGTTACTACATGCTTGTAGTATATGATACCCAGGTGGCCGGATGATTTGGAGGAATCAAAACATGAGAAGTTTACATTCTAGTCCCACTGGTGAATCTGAGTATCTATACTTCCTTCAACCTGGGTATTATTTTTTAGGTATTTGGATATTATGCTTACTTTGTTTGGTGTTTATGGTTTTTCACAGTAAGGTAATCAGGACTCAAATTAAGTTTTATATGAAGACATCTTTGCAGTGTTACTAAGGACACCAAAGGGACTATGTTTAACAAATCTTGGGAAAAATCAGGTGTTTTTCTGTATGTGGAACATTTAAATACATTGCAGTTGAATGTTAATGCAAAAAATAAGTCTTTATTGTTGGTGATTACACTGCAAAGAAAGAGTACTTATGTTTCTTTTAGGATTTGCAGGGTTACTAACTAATGGATCATTAGATAAAAGATGAAATGAAACAGAGATCACAACTGCCATTAAGTCAGCTGGCACTTTATCTTAAAGGCAGAATTGCCCTAAAATATACCACATATCCTCAAATACAAAGGTGAGGTTTGCTTTCCCCTGAATTTATTATCCCTCAGAAGAGATGACCTTGCTTTATATTTGGGTCCTTTCAAGTACTGCTTTACAAAGTCACAATGGGCTGAAGTGGCTTCACCCAAGGTTTGCTTTGGGTGCTCATGAAGGTCTTCTGCTAGGATCCATAAAAGAGGAGCAAGGACATCGAACAGTTAGTCATGATTCCAGGGGCTATGACTTCACAATTCCAAGTGTCGGATGTTGTTCCAAACAGCGATTTTGAAAATCTATTTAAAAAGCAATACAAGAGACAGATACATTGTAGACATCAAAATATATACCTGTTCAAATAAATATTTTTATTTAGAAGAAAAAGCTGCTAATATTATATAAATAGATACTTGTGCCTTTAGAGATAACTTTCAGAAACACCATCATACATGATTCAAGGAGTGTCCTGTCTTGAACCAAGGGAAGAAAACTCAGTTGGAGGGCTAAAAAGGAGGCTCTTATATGGTGGAGATGCTCACATCAGAATTTGAAGAAAGCATGTGTTGAGATGCTCACATAAGAATTTGAGTAAAGTGCATGTTTTTAAACATCCAATTAAATTAATGAAATAAAAAGTATAGGTAGATATTTAGCTACATTTTCATATCCCTACATGTTTATATGTATAAACTGGCCATTCTGCCTTTTGAAACTTGTTTAATATTTTTATTGAAAAAATGGAATATTTCTTTTTTGAAAAAATTTGAATTTTAGGGCATAGGGTCTCACTATGCTGCTCAGGCTTGTCTCAAACTCCTGGCCTCAAGCAGCATTCCTGCTTTGGCCTCCCAAACTACTGAGATTACAGTGGAATATTTCTTTATTTCAAGACTGCCTTATATTTGTCATTACTAACTACTCTTTTCGGTTTAGTCTCATTATATCCTTTCTTGATACATTAAATTTTAATATAATAAACAAAGTTTTAAGTGCCTAAAAGAGTTCTAGAATGACTGATGGAATGACATTGACATATGGCAGCTCATGAAAAAAATATTACATACTTCATAAAGAGACATGCAGTTAGGTGCCAACCTGATGAAGAAAGTTGTTCATCTTTGGATTTAGGTTTGGGTTTAATACTTGTATTTGGGTTTTGATTTGGGTTTAATGCTTGTATTAGTCAGGGTTCTCCAGAGAAACAGAATCAGTAGGATGTGTGTATCCATATGTATAGAAAGAGATTTATTATAAGAAGTTGGCTCGTGTGACTATGGAGGCTGACAAGTCCCCAGATCTGGCATTGGCAAGCTAGAGACCCAGGAGACCCATTGGTGTAGTTTCTGTCCAATGGTCAACAGGCTTGAGTCCCGGGAAGAGCCAGTGTTTCAGTTAGAGTCCAAAGGCAGGACACAACCAGTGTCCCAGCTGATGACTATCAGGTAAGAGGAGTTTCCTCTTTCTTGCATGAGGGTCAGCTTTTTTTGTCTTAATCAGACCTTCCACTGATTGGATGAAGTCCACCTACATTAGGGAGGGCAATCTGCTTTACTACATCTATTGATTTAAATATTAAAAATGTGTGCACAGCACCCTTACAGCCACACTCAGAATAAAGTTTGACCAAATATCTGGGCACCCCATGGCCCAGTCAAGTTGATACATAAAATTAATCATCACTACACTTACAGAAATGTGTACTTTGCTTTTTTCCTTTTCTTGGGATTTATATCAAGGCTACTTCCAAAAAATATGTATAAAATATTATAAGTTTAACTATACCATAGAAAGACTCAGTATTGGCTTGTTTGCTTGTTTCATTTTGTTTTTTAAAATTAAACTTCTAAGGTGATTCTTGAGGGAACGTCCCTGAATATAATAATCTGTCTATATTGTTGATAGACTGCTTTAATGAGGTCTATGTGAAATGATACAGTTCTGTAGGACTGGCATCTTTTGTTTATTGAGAAAGACTTTATGACATAAATGAGTGATCTTAAATATAATTGAGTTGCATCTTGTGTACATTGAACTTTTGCCAATTTAATCACACAGAATTGGCCAAAAAAGTGAGAGTAGGAAGTACTGATTTAAATAATATAGGCCATTCTGTTAGACAGTCCCCTCAATGAATACATACCTCTTAATAAATGTGAGGTGGAAGCTGGGAGTCATTCTCATTTTCCTGAACCTCTTAGTGTGTGCATCTTAGTACTGAGTGTGATTCCAGTGTTGACATATTCTGTTATACATGAAAAAATATATGCCTAGTAAATTCACACCAATGACTTCATCTAATCCTTGATCAAAGAAGGATCTATTCTAATGCTAGAGGAAAGCCTCTACCGGACCTCCTGAGAAGCTGTACCATATTTTATTCTGTGGGGGAATTAAATAGATTTGCAAGAGACTTTCTAAGCTCTGACTTAAAAACTATCTTCAATTTAAGATGCCACTCAGCTATCTTTGGTCTGGGTTTGTGGCTTTCTTCACAGTAAATGTTAACTGCCAGTGTTTTCAAGAGCATTATAATTTTAGGTTTGCTCTTTTAAAAGAGTAGTTCTTCTCCCTCCTCCTGGAGATGATCTGGAATGCAAACGTGAGCTTTCCTTTGTGTATGTGTGTATATGGGAGTGAGTGTAAAAGGTTTCTTTGAAACCATCCCTGTGGGTAAGAAAGGCATCTAGCCACTCTCTTGCAGGTATGTGGGGGCATTCACTTAGCTGTGCGCCTTATACCAAGGTTTACTGAAAAATACCAATAAGGTATACTGAATAAGATCCTATTCAAAATAATGAGTAGGTTATATAAATTCTGCTTAGAGAAAATAAGTTTATAACATAAAGACACCTTGTCTGAAAGTGTGAAAGCCTATACACCAGTATAGCAGCTGGTGTTCTGGGTCAGCTGAGAGGAAGAGCTTTCTAAAGGGATTCATTGGACCTGGTTAGGCATAGGACTTGGCAGGTGTGCATCTACTTTGGACAGGCATCTGGCTCTGGATAAACAAGTGGTGAGCACCAATACCTTTTTGTCTTCATGGTGTTTTGATAAGTGTGTTTGGGAAAGAGGTAGGGATGGGCAACAAGCAAATACAGAAGAAAGTAATGGGACGCAATGAGAGTTATTAACAAAATAAAAGATAAATGTAATGGAGTGAGTTAGTAGGAATAAGGAAGCTGCTTTAGATTGGATGGTCAGGGAAGGCCTCTGAAGAGATAACATTAGAGCTGAGACCTTAGTGATTTAAAGATGCAGAGCATGAGAGAGAGAGAGAGAGAGAGAGAGAGAGAGAGAGAAGTGCAGGCATAAAGACCCTGACATGGAAATGGGAACAAAGTACCACTCACTTTATTATTAGTTGCACCCGTGCCCAATACCTTCCAGTGTAGAACACTGATAAAGGTAGGTACTTTAGATTGGATAGTCAGGGAAGGCCTCTCTGAAGAGATAACATTAGAGCTGGCAGAGGTCTTAAATGGGACTTCCTAAATGCCCCCTCAAACAAATAGCATGCTTAAGAATTCTGAATGGGGGCCTGTGAGGTGATGGGGAAGAATGAAAGTATTGGGATAAAAACAAGAATCCCTGACATCGCCTTGGCTCGTGGATGCTATTACCTCAAGTTGGAAAGAAGGCAGGAGACAGGGAAGGAAATAGCCTGACCTGAGGGATCAGAGTTTTTTCAACTTAGAAGAGAAGAAGTAGAAGTGGGGGAAGGAACCTTTATTGTATAGTGACCCTGCCACTTAGTAAATAAGACTGATTATGCTTGAATTTGGCCAATTGCATTAGGAATTGCTCCTTGGAGATGGGATATAGGGAGAGAGAGAGAAAGCATGACAAGCCTATTTTCTACCTATTTTCATACCTATTTTAAGGGTGAAGACTCCAAACACATAGATAAGAAATTTGCCCAACAGGGAAATGACAGAAATGGCATTTAGAAGCGGGTCCGTTTGATACCAAAGTAAATCAGACTGCTCTTTTAGAGATCATAATCAATCAATTTTCATTCTCATGCTCTGAAAGAATTTACTTATCTTCCAAAGTAAAACCTCACGTACTCTGTTGGATTAGACCTAATTATTTTCCTGGTTTTACTTAGATATTTGGCTTTATTTTGAAATCATAA
>NW_016811584.1:5864967-5916702 GCF_001698545.2 Rhinopithecus bieti | reverse complement strand
ATATTTCATTTTTGTATTAATAAAAGTCCTGTAAGGAAACGACAATTGTATTCTTTGTGTTGAGAGGTAGATGTCCCATTGTTCAGTCTGTTCCTATGGAAAGAATTGACAACAATCCTAAATGGTATAATCACACATCTACATTGGTACACGGAAGGGCCAAAAGCCAAATAGTATTCCTTGTCAAATTTCTTTGATTTCATTCTCATTCTCTGTCTCTCCCTCTCTCCCTTCTCTTCCTCTTCTTCCCAGTCTCTTACCAAATATCTACTTCTTGTTCTTCTCTTATATAAAAGGTTAACATGTGAAAATCTAGTTATAATTACATGGTTTTCCCTTTCAGTAGACGGTTTTGCAACTAATAATAAAAATATTCAGTCTCCACGGGCAGCTATAGTAAATATATTTTAAAAGGAATGTATTTTCTGAGAATAGAGGCTCTTAATATTACATCCAAATTCATAACTGATTACCTATTCCTTTGGTTTCAAAGCTATGTTTGTCCCTAGTTTTCAATTTCAAAGTATTTAGTAACTTCTCAAGTAGGTAGACATGGAACTGGATGGTATTTGGGAGTAACATCTACTTAAGGTCAGCTTGGTGACCTTTCTTGAAAAAAAAATCCATTATATACAAAATTTTAACTCATAACAATAAAAAATAGCTACCAATTTGAATGCTTACCACTTGCTAGACATTGTATGTATTTTACAAAGATTACCTCATTTCATCTTTATAACAATATAGTGAGGTAAGTATTTATAGTCTCGTTTTTCAGACAAGGAAATCAAAGCTCAGGAAAGTTAAATGACTTACTCTAGGTTGTATTCAAATTAAGTGCCAGAGGCTGCATTTGAACCCATGTCTGTCTGACTCCAAAGCCTGGACCTCCAATTTTCTGAAAACACTGAGTTGAAATCTTCAGGGGTTGAAGGGTGGCCATCTTTGAAGTGTTTGGCATGGGTTGAAAGAATGTGCTGTAACTCTAGTCATCATCTTGCAAAGTGATAAAAGTTATAGCTGAGATCTGAGACCTGGAGCCCTGGCATTCCAAAAGTCTAAAAATCTCCTTTTAGTTAAAATTGCAAAAAAAATTATCTTAGAAAATACAGTTTGATAGTAAAGTTCTCAAGAGTTTCTAAATGAAAACCCATGTAAATGTAGAGGAACTGTGCTTAAGGCCCAGGAGGGCATAGAAATGAAAGGTAGAAATAAAAGAGATTCAACTTAAAGGGAAGAAAAAGAAAGCTAAACCATCTTATGAAAAATAATTGGAAGCAGATTTCAATAAAGGAAGAGGGATGGAAAATAGACTAATGCCAAAGGGGAACTGAAGACAATGATGTCCGGATTCGATCATTTGGGAGCTACCTAGAGGCCACAGCAATTGGTACTCCATAAATTTGTGATGGTGTGCAGCAATGAGTAGGAAGTGAAAACTAGGGGAAAGAGGAAAAGAAAGTGGCTCAGTTGCATTACACCATAAATCCAGGAGTAAAATATTCTCTCTACATATGTCAAGGATAAAATTGTGCCTCGAGTTCTCTATTTCATTTGGCATATTTTATTCCCATAAAGGAATACCCTGGAGGGAGTTCATGTGGGGACCAAAAAAAATGAGTGTATCACAGAAATGTCGACTAATAGGAAAATTCATTTGACTTTCCTTCTTCCGGTGGTTCTACCATAGGCAGAAATTTCAAGGTAAAGAAGAAGAAAAAAAGAAAGGGAGGAAGGAAAGGAGAAGGGATGGAAAAGAATTCCAGTTTCTGAATTTTTGTGGCATCCTACTGTAAGTGTCAGTAAAAGGGGCTTGTGGATGTATTTTCCAAGGTAAGAATGAATGGATAACATGAGTTCTGTGCTTTCCTGATAGAGTTGATAGGGATGCTTTTTTTTTTTTTTGGAAAAGAAAGGGGCTTTCCTCATTTGATAGCCCTGTGATTTGAACCTGATGTGCTGTTAAGGCTTTGGAAAGGGTAGTCCCAATCAGGTGTCCAATCTTCTGAAATGTGATCCAAGCATAAGAAGTGCTTCTGTATGCAGTGGATTCACCATATGCCCACTTAGGACCCAGCACCAGGTGTAGATCTTCGCCATGCCTAAAATGTGCAAGCAACAGCTGTTCAGAGGTACCCTAACTGGAAACGTCAGCTTGGAAAGAAAAGGTGCAGCTTGTCATATTCTTCTCTACAGGATTTTAAAGAGCAATGTGTTTGTGGGTCTGATGAAACAAGAGTTAGATTAAAATGTAGCACACTATTGAGTATCTGCTCTGGACTAGACCCTGTGGATGATGCTTTTGCCTATTAAATAAGATTATCGTCTGGGCTCCTTGCTCACGCCTTTAATCCTAGCACTTTGGGAGGCTGAGGTGGGTGGATCACCTGAGGTCAGGAGTTTGAGACCAGTCTGGCCAAAATGGTGAAACCCCATTTCTACTAAAAATACAAAAATTAGCTGGGCCTTCTGTTGCGTACCTGTAATCCTAGCTACTTGGGAGGCTGAGGCAGGAGAATTGCTTGAACCTGGGAGGCAGAGGTTGCAGTGGGCTGAGTCACGCCACTGCACTCCAGGCTGGGTGACAGAGCAAGACTCCATCTCAAAAAAAAAAAAAAAAAAAAAAAAAAAAGAAAGATTATCTTATTTAATCTTAACAATGACAAATACATCCATTAATGCATATGTTAAAATTATGAAATGTGAATATTAAAACAGTGGAATAAGCCCTGTTGGAGGGTTTACAGCTTTACACTTCCTCACCTACCTGATAAAAACTCAGAGGTGGAGATTTGCTAGTTTCTTAAAGAAGAGGTTGTTTGAATACCCAAATATCTGTAGGTCGACTTTTCTTTGCTTCCTTCTTTATTCTAACTCAGCTGTTTTTCTCAAATATTCACTGTCAGTCTTGAATACACAAAGCAATGTAACTTGCACCCCACAGGTAATTAAAGTGATCTTCAATGGTAAGTTTGACTATATGCAACATTTGCCTTAGGCTCCAGCTTTAGAACTCAAATTCTCTCCCTTAGGATATGACTTTGTTATATTTGTGTATAGGTTATTTAGATCCCTGGAAATGTATTGAAGTTTTTGTTTGCTACATACGTAAATGTGTTTCTAACTCCTCTATTCTCTCTTATTCTTTCACACTTGCTCTTGCTTTGTGGTACATCTTTTTTAGAGACAGGTATCATTTACAAATATATAACACATTAGGCATAAGGGTGATAACCTTTTAATTTGGCTTCAGGTTTTAAAATTTTATGTATTCCCTTAAGAATAGGGCATGCTGTATTTACGTCATGTTGCTCTCTAACAATGTAGCTCAACTGGAAAAGACATGCAGAACCCTCAGATTCCAGTTGAGGTTATGTCCACATTTTTCTGGGCAATCTACCTGTATAGAAAAGTAATAAAGCCATAAGTGCTTATGACTTTCTTAATAATCTTATGTAAGAGGCTTATCATACAAGTTACAAGGTTGTTCTTTTATTTTTCTCTTATACCTTTGTTTAGATATGTTGCAATGGTTTAAAACTGCATTACTATGTATCAGCCATTACCTTTTAGTGCATCTTTTATGTATTTGACACTGACAGACATTTTCACTGCAATGTTTTCATATAAATTTATTAATTACTCAAGTAGTCTTTGAGGTTGTCCCAGACATCGACCTGTGAGTTAATGGTGAAATTTCATTTACAGCAGGCTGAGAGCTCTTGAAAATTTATGGGATGATCAAGTTTGTTTCTGGTGTGAGTGTGTTTATGACATGTAAAGGTAACTGAAGTCTACCTATAAAAGAATCAGCATCAGAATTGGTGGATATTTGTATAACCTAAATAAATCCTGGGGCCCCATGTGGTTCAATCTTAAGATAGCATCACAAGTGAAATAATTAAAGAATAATTCTAAATTTTAGTTTTACCTCTCCAAGAATTTTGAAAATTATTTTATGCATAGCAACAGTCCTTAAAATCGCCTGTTATCTTTCTTCTTCCTGGTGATCTTTCTCTCTGCACTCTGCTCAGAAGCCAGGTACTCTCTCTCTCTCTTAATCATTTACCCTTAAATAGCTATGGTAGTTCTATTAAGTCTGCAGCCTTAATTTTTTTTTTTTTTTTAGTTTACGCCTACCTTCTAAAAAAATCTTTTTTTTTTTTTTTGAAGTGATGAAGTGAAAAGGACAGGCTAAAAATAAATAATAAGTTTGTGAGGAATGGAAAAGCTTGAACACTAACATTTTTAACAAAATTTGCCCTTAATTTATTTATAATATTGGAGTTTATATTATTCAATTCTTATTTAAATTCATTGTTTAGAGACCAAAGCTTGGAGTAAAGAATGATGAATTCCTTTGAAAAATAAACTTCATATTCAGAAGTGAATTTAAAAATATAGAAGTAGTAGTAAGCCAAAAATAATGGTGATTTATTAATTTAGAACAAATCTAGAGTAAGACTATCAGAAAAAATCCAAGCAGATCACATGTATTGTATTACATAGCTAGTGACAAATGTGCACCCTCGGGAAAATGATCAGGGGGTCCCATAGGGGAACAATGAATTAAAAAGGCAGCTTATGTAGCACTAATGAAGAGCAGCTGAATTCAGTACATTAATCAAGAAAATGAAAAACATTTCTTTATTTCATATTTAAATCCTGTATTATAGCCATGTCTATGTTCTTTGTAATTGATTTTAAAAGATTCAGAAAAAATTTCAACTTAAGTTTGGAAGAAGTCACTAAAATAGATTATATATATATATGAAAGTGAAAATAGCCTAAAAGTGTGATTTTTTATGAGAAAGAAAACCATTACTATCTTTGCAGCAGTTTTCACTGTGGTCATTTAAGAAAGAATGATTATATAATAGTGAAGCATATTTGGTTAGTTCAAATGGTGAAAAGTTATCATTCATTGACATTTAATGTCGCACGAAAAGTTGGTTTTTTAAAAAATAGAAAATGTGTTGAATCACATTTTGGGGAAGTCTTAGGAAACAGGTTTTATCATTGGGCCTTTACAACTGTGGAGGCAGGAAAAAGAATGTTGTGGATTTATGTGTGTAGGGTTTTTTCCTGCCCTAGAGTCAATGATTTTATGAAATACCTAAGAAAATCTATTCCCCAGGATTGCATAAAATGCCTTCATTCCTCTTTGTTGGTATACATGATTTATTTCTTATTTCTGGAACTTACTACTTCTGCTTTTCATCAAAATTTTAATCAGTTACCTAATCAATAAACTTTTCTCCTGTTTGTCTTATTTAACTTTTGGCCAAATCAGAATGGGTGAATAAGATTCTACTAAACACTATAGTATGCCTTTGTATTATTTACAAGGTATTTGCTAAGCTCTGTATTTCCTTGGAGAGAGTTAACATTTTCCAACAAAATTATATTAAATCATAAGTGCTCTTGCCCTATTTTGAAATCAGTGGTGTGTCTTTAAGATATATATCCAAGCTCTATTTTTCACTGCTATTTCTCCCTCTTGATGACCAGAAATACTTACATGCATACTTGCCTTAACCCTAGTGTTTCAGGATTGAGGTAGACTGTAAATTAACTTGATTTCTTAGAAATATGCAACAATCATGTACTCTACCCAGAGCTCTCCTATAGTTAGTTACCTGCCTTGGACAAGAAGAGAAGGATGAACACTGTGTCATTCTCTGTTGCTTATCATGGTGTGCTTGCGTCTTTCATTCACGCAGAGAAAAAGAAATTCATGAAAGGTTTTCCTTCATTTCATTTCAAACAAGTATAGGATTTTTACTATGCTTGCAAGAAATTATATGCAGTCCATTTGGGGAAGCAGCGTGTGCTACCAATAGGTAGGTTTTCTAGTTATAAAGGTGTCCCTGATGTTAGTTAGCCTTTTAAATTTCACTTTGGGAGCAAATGCTCAAAAGGTTCAAAATCCAGCACCAGAACACATAGACTGAAGGAACGTTCTTCTGGTTGCTTTAGAGGGCAAAGTCTTTCCAAGACATGCAAGTCTCTTTTGGTTAGGATCATAGAAATGATAATTTTGTCTCTAGGTGGCATGTATAAGAAACTATTTAGAGTGGTGGAAGGTCTCTCTCTGGCTGTGTTTTAATTTAGCATTTTTCTACAAGATAGATTTGTATCTTGATATTGTTGGAACATAATAAGGTGCTTATTTCAATTCTCTTTTATGAGAAAAAAACCTGTCTTATAAGACTTTCCATCCTCTGGAACCACCTGAATGCCTCAGTCAGCTTCATTTCAGCCCTAAAGTCAGAAGGAATTCTCTCTGGTTCCCCTTTTTAGCTTGTGGTTCCCAGTCCTAACCCACCTTCACATTGCCTGGGGAGTTTTTAAACTCCATTCCTATGTGAATTATAAACCATATTCCTTTCTTTCTGACTTTCTGCAGACAGACCTGATGCACAGCCCTGCCGTGGAATGCCTCACCACAGGACACTCAAATGCAAATAAATCTTTGGTGTATCTATGATAAATTGTATCTACCTGATATATCAGAAAGACGCCTGGTAGATTTGACCAGTCTGGAGAGAGGTACTTCTATAGAGAACCATGTCTTCCCAGCTGGAATGAACAGCAGAGTAATATGGGTACTCCTCTGCTCCTAAACCACAGGACTATGTGTAATATCTTTTGGATAGCTTAAGCTAATGATTTCTCCTTTAGATATCTTGCCCACATTAACTTGAATGGTCACACCTTCATCTTATGTGGACTTTCATTTTTTAAAGGCCTATCTCCTTTGCCTAGCAAGGAAGTATATATATAAACTCATTTAATTTCTCTAGGTTCTTTAATAGGCTTAAGTAACTTTCTTATCTGCTATTTGAATATCAAAAATGTTTTAAATATAAAAAATACCACATATACCTTGAGAAGAAGCCTATGGGTCCTTGGCTGCCTAGTTGATAAAATATCTCAGGTTATGAAAAGTGTTAGCAATGTGTGAATGAAAGAGCATGTGTTAGGGTGTCATTTGGGCTAAGCTAGAAAAGAAGTCACACTCTGAGTTCTTTCTTTTTTTTTTCTGGTGGGAGATCAATACTGTCTAGACGTGGTCTCATTAGGACTTTACATTGACTAAGGCAGACTCGGACAACAGTGGGACTGTTGGTGAGATATTTGTGTTACTCATTATTACAGAGAACTCCAGATTCACTGGTGTCAATTCTGTGCATTCCAGCATCCTTTTACTCAGCTGTAGGGTTGTCTGTGAGGGCAGGATATGCCCACCCGTGACTTTGTCAAGATTCTGAAGCCTAGAAGTTTTGGGAACTACTCTCTAGGATGTCCTAACATGCTTGGTGACAGTTGTGTAGGCCCTCGGCGTGTCCTTGGAGCACTGGAATTCCCTATGGTCTTCAAAACATAAAAACAGAGATAGTAGCTCAACTCACATCTAAAGGCCTCAGCCTATCCCTGACAGCCAGAAACTTTTCTGACATATACCCTGCCCATTAATTTCTGCAAATAACATCTTCATGTGTGGAAATGTTACAGTAATTTTTAAAAAAATATTTAGTAGCCTTCTCAGTTCTAAGACATTTTTGTCCATTTGAATTTTTTTTTTAATTGAGGAACTTTATATTTCCTTACCTAGGACCAAAACTTAAAAGCCCTGCATCCTTTCTGTTAGGCATTCAGACTGCTAGATATGCTGCTCTGCATGGAATCTTAAATCCTTCATTTGCGGTTACTTGTTGGCATTTTGCAAGGAACTGAAGCAATGTCTGAGCCACTAGAGGCCAGAGGTGGCCCAGTCCGACCAGGTTTCTGACAGTGAAATAAATATCTGTTATTTGTCCAGTGTCTTCACTTTTCAACTTTGGGCAAGATGAGCATAGACATTGAGAAATAATGCTGATTATACAAAGGATTGCTCATGATAAAAGATCTCTTTCTGGGAATTTAAGTGTTCTGGTAGATTAGCATTATTGATTATTTATTCTCTTTCCACATAGTCTACAGATGATTTTAGAATCCTGAAACTATCATTCTCCCTTGTCTAGTGTAATTACCAGAACAGGGAATAATCTAATTAAAAGACAACAAGGATGCATTCTAATTGTTCTAATAAATTATGTTAACACACAGTGCATGCCATTATTTTCAACAGGAATTTATTTAACAGATTGACAGCTTGTCCTTTACTGCCACAATCTTAAATTTCACTTCTTCTAAACAAGACAACTTACAATAGGGTAGTTAAATATTCAGAAATCTGTTGGATTGGTAAGAGAATCTAAAGATCCATGTGGTACATACAGATGAAGAATTGGATTTTGGGTTCTCCAGATAAAATAATGACCCAAAACAGAAGAGGGTAAAATAAAGAGGAAGAGAGTCTAAAGGAAAAATCAAAAACAGACTGTTGCAATGAGGTAATAAACTTTTCATTTGCTTTTCTATTATCAAACAAAATGTACATGATAAGATGATACTAACTCATATAATTACATTTGCTTAATTTTGGACATTTTACACAAATCAGTTAGACACCACATTGCACACTGCATATATGAGATGGTGCCTTCAGTAAAGTCATGTCATGATATGGGCAAAAAATTCATTCATTACTGATAGGCCATATGTTTTTAACAGAAAACGTCAGTCTCCTTGCTTATTTGAGTATAATTTGTCACATAATTATATGAGAAAACCCTCAAGGCAATACAGAAAAAGATGTCAAGAAGAATGTGGAGAGAAAATAAAATCTATGTAAAGAATGAAGGAAAGTGTACAATCAATTCTAAATAAACACAGACATTATTTACCTATTTCAGACAGGCAGATTCCCAGGTTGGCTTGTGTTATTGTCCTTGATATAACAACCTTTGACATTTAATTAACAAGTTTACAGGTAGGTAGGGATCTTTCTTACAAGGAAAATTGGGGACTTTGTGGGAATAACTTTTTGCCTCTGCAGAATTGATTCATTCACATGTCAAGTTCATCACAGAATATGGGGCTGGCAAACATGTGGACTGTAGTTCATATTCCTAAAGCCCACTTATTTTAGAACAGCAGTCATAGAGAGAGAACAGAAAACAAAAGATACATCATGAAAGACATGCAAATTAGAAGAAAAATCGTCTTTAGTAGCAAAGGAATGCCTCCCAATTTCCTCCCTATCTGCATATATCCTGGCCTACCTGGGTGAGGATTTTTGGCTCCTTCCTCACAGTCTATTATATTCTAGTTCACACCTTCATTTCTGATGGGCAACGTTCATGCTTATTTTCTGTTTTAAAATGTGTCATTTTTTCAAGGCCTTTAGGCTCTGAAGATATCTTTCCTCAAAAGAGAACTGAGTGCTAGAGAGCTAGCTCCTCATGGAGCTGAAGGACCCTCATCACCGGGTCTAAATAAGATCAAGTCCCCTCTAAGAGGCAGCATGAAGGTGGCATGCATTTCTTTTTAAAAAAATAGTTGGACTGTAAAGGAAATAAAGAGGTAGTTAAATAAGCCCTTATGTTATCACACAGACACTTTTTATTCTTCTGTTTATTTTTTCTGTGTTTTTCTGAAATTACTTTTCACCAGAAGTGCGATGGCAGTTATGTAAATGCAGAAATCCATTCCATTTCATTTCTAGAACCAACTCTAGATGCTTCTAAGGGGGTGGGGTGGTCTATGTGGCTGGGCAGAGGGTCAGCATAATAAATGGGAGAGGGAAAGGGATGACAAATGAGCAGCAGTCTCTGGAGGTCTTTGGGGACTGGGCATTTCTGGGGCATAGAATGTGAACTTGACATCCTGTATGTAAATCTGATGTATTTTTTTTTCCTCAGCCACTGGCACTGGAAAATTTTCATTTAGTAAATAATGCAAAATGTACATTAAGAAATGTTAATGTTTTGACAGACAGTGACAAATGCCAGAGAATCGAAAGCGACAGGAAAACTGAAGCACTTCACTGAATGTGCTGCCATCTAGCCATTATCTCATTGCATGCTGCTTCACTCCCCGGTCACAGAGACACTGAAGTCATTCAGCAGGCAGGATGGAGTGTGTGTAAAATGGAGTGTAGAAGGCAGGGAATTGGCTGAGTCTTTTACTTTTATTGGCCATTAACGCATCCTACCAGTCCATAAACTAAATTTTGATGCATATTAGACTAAAGGTAATGTTAATAATTCATGGAAAAGCTACTTTAAAAAGAGTGTTATAGTAGCAATCATTGCTTTAAATATTACACTCCCATTTTCCTCTGTTCGGTAGCTCCTTGTGGTACACAGGATAAGGCCCTCTAGCCCGGCATCCATCCCTTACTTGTCTTTTCTATTGCATCTCTTGCTTGTTCCAATGGATGTTCTATACCTCAGCCAGGCATTCAGTCTCACAGATTCTCAAATGTACCATCTTTTCTGCTTTTTTCAGGGCTTTCGTGCAGGGTTCCCCTTCTACCTGGGAACTACTTTTACTACCTAACTTTCAGAACCTGGTTCACAAATCTCTGAGAAGTTTCCACTGATTCTCTTAAGCAGTGCTGATTCTCTCTGTGTGTCAGCATTGTGACAAGTACATACATACCTGCATTTTTGCACTTATCACACATTATTGTAATTATTTTTCACATGTTTATTTTTTTCTGCCAGAATCAGAGTTTCTTGTAGCCTGGTGGCATTTAAATTCAATAGGATCCAGTTTATTGTATATATTTTTAGCTCTTCCTACATGTATTATTTTTGAGTTTCTGCTGAGACTCAGGAACTTAAAACTTTCAAAGACCTGAATGCAAATAACAATCAACAGTCAAGCCGGTATCCTATAGCCCGTGAAAATATCCCCAGGAATAAAGGGGAAGTCAAAATATTCTCAGATGAAGGAAAAGTAAAAGAATTTGTTGTCAGCAAACCTGCCCTAAAGGAATGGCTAAAGAAATTTATCTATCAAGGTTGCAGTAAGTAAGGTGTAATTGCATCACTGCACTCTCCAGCCTGGATGACACAGTGAGACTCTGTCTCTAGAGAAAAGGAAAGAAAGAAAGTTATCTAATTGCAAAGAAAGCAATTAAAAATGGATCTCTTCAACATCAGGAAGGAAGAAAAAAACATAGCAAAAACATTTATATTCTTGAGAGCTCTAAATTATGTTTGAAGTTTGGAGCAAAAATTGCAACATTCTGATGTGGATGTAAATGCATGTAGAGGAAGTATTTAAGATAATTATAAATGGGGAAGATAAAGGGATGCAAAGTGGGGGGTAGCGTTTCTATATGTTACTCAAACTGGTAAAATGACACCAGTAAGCTGTTTAGTTATAAATATATAATGTAATACCTAGAGAAATTATTAAAAAATTATATACAGAAATGCACTGAAAGACACTTTAGATAAATCAAAACAGAATTCCAAAAGGTGTTCAAATAGCTTATAAGAAGTCTGGGAAAAGAAAATAGAAAAACACAAAGAGAACAAACAGGAAACAAAAAATAAACTGGCAGTGTAAATTCTAAAATATCAATAATTACATTAAAGTTAAATGGTCTAAATATACTACTTATAATACAGAGAATAGATTAGCAGAATTATTTAAAAAACATGACCCAACTATATACTGTCTATGAGAGGCTCACTTTCAATATAACAATAGAGGAAAGGAAAATGATGGGAAAAGATGTATCATGCAATCTTTAATCAAAGGAAAACAAGAGTAGCTGGTTCTTTGAAAAGGTTAATAAAGTTGACAATCTAGCAAGACTGACAAAGAAAAGAGAAAAGACACAAATTACCAATATTGTAACTAGGCAGCTTAACTTCCAAATGCATTTTAAAACATTTTTTTCTCTTCTCTTGGTTTTCAAGATACAACCTTGAAAAACTGCAGAAGCCTTTTCCTCAGCCTAAAAAATAGACTCCACATCTCTCCTTTTTTCAGCATATATACTCCTTTCACATTTGTCTAACTATATACTAGTATCTAATTATTGTGCCTTCTTAGAAGTTCCAGGGGCTAATCTTGACACGGGCAGACTAAGCTTGGAGACCCAGCTGCAAAATTCCAGAGATTACTTTAAGGTGGCTAGTTAGAAACCTGGCCATTGCTGCTCAGGAACTTAAAGCATTCAAAGTCCTGAACGAAATAATAATCAACAATCAAACCAATATCCTACAGCCAGTGAAAATATCCTCAGGAATAAAGGGGAAGTCAAGATATTCCCAGATGTCTTGACTCACCATCCAGGTAAACTGAGACCCAAGATAGCTACCAGAACAAGACCCACAGATATTATACTTAGTATAATTCTTGCATGCCTTCCTTATCAAGTTTTCCCTTTTTAAACCCCTGCCTTCCCCCAAAATCAAAGTGATTGGTTTGAGTGGGAATCCGACCATTTCCCCTTTACATGATTAGTAACATGACTTTCTTTCTACCAGACCTCACTCTTGTTAACTAGACTCTGTAAACAGTGGGCATCTGGACCTGCATTTGGTTACAATATCAGGAATGAAAGAGGAGATATCACTACAGACCCTGTAGACATCAAAAGAATAATAAAGAAATGCCATGAACAACTCTACACACATAAATTTGACAACTTAGATGAAATGGGCCACTTCCTCAAAAACACAAATTCCTACCATTCACCTATCATGAAAGAGATAATATTCAAAAGCCCATAACTATTAAAAATTGAATTAATCATTTAAAAAATCCCTGAAAATAAATATTTAGGCCCAGATGGCTTCACTGGAGAATTTTACAAAACATTTAAAGAATTCATAGGAGTTTTATACAATCTCTTCCAGAAAATATGAGAGAACACTTCACAATTCATTTTAGGAAGCTGGTATTACCCAGATATGAAAAAAAAAAGTACAAAAAAGAAAAGTATATACCAATAACCATCAAAAATATAGACACAATAATCCTTAACAAAATATTAACAAATAGAATTCAGGCTATAAGAATTATGTACAATGACAAAATGGAGTCTATTCCAGCAATGCAAGGCTGATTCCACCACTCCTATTCAACATAGTGCAGGAAGTTCTAATCAGTACAGTAAGGCAAGAAAGGGAAATACAAGGCATACAGATGGAAAGAAAGAAAACTGTTAATATTTGCTGATGACATGATTTTCTACACAGAAAACCCTAAGTGATCTACAAAGATGAAAAAACACAAAACCAACTCTTAAAACTAGTAAGTGGCTGGGTGCAGTGACTGATGACTGTCATCCCAACACGATGGGATGCCAAGGCAGGAGGATTGCTGGAGCCTAGGAGTTCAAGACCAGCCTGGGAAATATGGGGAGACCTCATCTCTCCAACAACAACAACAACAACAACAACAACAACAACAAACAACAACAACAACAAATGAACCAGGCCTCCTGGTGGTGCATGCCTGTCATCCCAGCTACTTAGGAGGCTGAGGCAGGAGGATTGCTGGAGCTCAGGAGGTTGAGGCTCCAGAAGGTTGTTTTTGTGCCAATACCCGTGTGCCACTGCACTCCAACCTGGGTGGCAGAGTGAGACCCTATCTCAAACAAACAAATGAAAAATTAATAATTGAGTTCATTAAGGTGGCAGGATACGAGATGAACATTTAAATTATCTATTGTATTTCTGCATACTAGCAATGAATCTGTGGACATAAATTTTAAAAATATAGTACAAATTGCCTTAGCTCAAAAATATGAAATACTTATATAAATCCAATAAAACATTTATAGAACTTGTTTGTTGAAAACTGTATAATGTTGATGAAATAAATTTTAAAAATCTAAATAAATGGAGAAAAATATTGTGTTCATGATTTGAAAGTCACAGCATAGTAAAGATACCGATTCTTCCCAAATTGATATACAGGTTTAAAGCAGTTCCTATCAACATCTCAGCATGATTTTTTTTTCATATATAGATGAGATTATTCTAAAATTTATACAGAAACAAAGGAACTAGAGTAGCTAAAACAATATTGAAAAGAAATAGCCGGGCGCGGTGGCTCAAGCCTGTAATCCCAGCACTTTGGGAGGCCGAGACGGGCGGATCACGAGGTCAGGAGATCGAGACCATCCTGGCTAACACGGTGAAACCCCGTCTCTACTAAAATACAAAAAATTAGCCGGGCGAGGTGGCGGGCGCCTGTGGTCCCAGTTACTAGGGAGGCTGAGGAAGGAGAATGGCGTGAACCCGGGAGGCGGAGCTTGCAGTGAGCTGAGATCCGGCCACTGCACTCCAGCCTGGGCGACAGAGCAAGACTCCGTCTCAAAAAAAAAAAAAAAAAAAGAAATAATACAGTGGGAGCAATCAGTCTACCCAATTTCAAGACTTATTGCATGGTTACTATGTGGCTATCCATGGAGTGACGGAAACATCGATCAATGGAATAGGGTAAAGAACCCTCAAAATTGACCCAAATAAATGTGCCCAATTGATCGTCAACAAATATGCAATTTCTCTCAATAGAGAAAAAAGGTTTTTCAACAAATCTTCCTAGAGCAATTGGCAAAAGGGGAAAGTCAAACTAAGTCTCACACCTTATATGAAAATTAACTCAAAATGTATCATAGACTTAAATGTAAAATATAGAATGTTTAGAAGAAGAAAACATTAGAGAAAAATCTTTGGAATCTCTGGCTAGGGAAAGAGTTCTTAGATTTGACATAAACACAATCCATAATAGGAAAAAAAATGATATATTGGTGCTATATTGGACTATATCAGAATTAAAGCTTTTGCTTTGGCACTGTGAAAGAGTTTTTGGTTTTTTCTTTTTTTTCCTCCTTTTCTTTTTTAAGACAGGGTCTCACTCAGTTCCCCACGCTGGAGGGCAGTGGCATGATCTCGGCTTACTGCAACTTCTGCCTCCCAGGTTCAAGCGATTCGCCTGCCTCAGCCTCTGGAGTAGCTGGGACTACAGGTGCATGCCACTGTGGCTGGCTAATTTTGTAATTTTTTTTTCCTTTTAGTCCAGACTGGCTTTTGCCATGTTGGCCAGCTCTCAAACTCCTGACCTCAAAGGATCTACCCTCCTCGGCCTCCCAAAATGCTGAGATTACAGGTGTGAGCGACCACGCCCAGCCTAAAACCCTTTTAAGAGAATGAAAAGAATAACTGCAGACTGGAAGAAAATATTTGCAAACTACTTATCTGACAAAGGACGAGTGTTTAGATAGAATATATAAAGAATTTTCAAACTCAACAGTAAAAAATCCAAGCAACTCAATTAGAAAATAGGTAAAAGTCATGGCCAGACATTCTACTGAAGAAGTTATACAGATGGCAAATAAGCACATGAAAAGATGTTCAACAGTATTAGCCATCAGGGAAATGCAAATCAAAGCCACAATGAGTTATCACTGCAAACATATTGAAATAGCTAAAATAAAAGATGATGATAACACCAAATTCTGGTGAGGATGCAGAGAAATGGCATTACTGGTGAGAATGTAAAATGTTATAGCCACTCTAGAAAATGGGTTGGCACTTTCTTGGAAAATTAAACATGCACTTATCATACTCCTGGGCATTTATCCCAAGTAAACAAAAGATTGTGTTCACACCAAAACCCATACATGAATTTTCATAGAGCTTTATCTGTAATAGCCCCAAACTGGACACAACTCAGGTGTCCTTTATTGGGTGAATGGTTAAGCAAACTGTGGTCCATCCATACCGTTGAATACTACTCAGCAATGAACTATTAATACATGCAACTACTGGACTGAATCTTCAGTGAATAGATTAAAAGGGGGGAAAAAACAATACCAAAAGATTACACACTGTATGACTCCACTTGTATAACATTTTTGAAATGAAAAAATTATATAAATGGAGTACAGATTTGTGGTTAAAGCTTAAGAAGGGGTGGAGTGGAAGGAAAGTGGGTGTGGCTATTAAAGAGCAGTAAGAGGATCCCTGTGATGGACACATTCTGCGTTTTGGCTGCGTCATTGTCAATATCCTGGTTGTGTTACTGTGTAATAGTTTTCCAAGATGTTACTATTGAAGAGAATGGGATAAAGTGTATAGGGACCCTCTCTGTATTTTTTCTTACAACCCTCATGTGAGTCTACAATTATATCTACAAGCTTTATATATCTACAAGCTTTATATCTCATGTATATCTCATGTACACATGGGAGATACCCAGAGATATGAATAAATCTCAAATAGGTGGCTTTGAGTCTATAATTATCTCAAATTTAAAAAATGTTAATTAAGAAAGGGGAGGGGAGTAGGAACAAAAATAATAGAGGAGAAGATCACAGAATATAATTGTAGAAGCTGCCTTAAAAGGCCAGGAACTGATTTAAAAGTGCGTAGAAACTGTAAAATCTAAACTGAGATTCTAGAAAGCATCAGGAATTTGTGGCACTGTAAATGTATGGAAGTGGGAATGAAGGAGTATTAAAACAACATTGAAAGAATAACAAATAATTACTAATCATTACCCAGAGTTTTTGCTCAACCCGAATAGCCTGGGAACTGCCTCTCCCACCTGCCTCTCTCCCTACTTCCCCAGGAGGAAGACTGGAGGGGTTGGACCAGCTACAGGGAGTGTGACTGGGGTCACCATGCATAGCTGAGGATGGATATAATAATGACAATGGGGGCTTAAGTGAAAGACAATATGATGGGGCTTCTGCTCTTTCCCACACTGAAATCTCAGAACAATGGCACCCAGGCTTATACCCCTAAGGCAGGAGATTGAAAGACATCTTTCTGGGGAATTTGACCAGCCCAAGGAAAGAGACCCATAAATACCAGCAACCAGGGCTTTTCTAAGCCAATCTGTCTAGAACTGTGTTGTCTAATATGGTAGCCACTAGCAACATATACGGCTACTGAGCATTCAGACCAATCAGGTTAGTCTGATTTGAGATGGGCCTTAAACGTCAAGTGCACTCTGAATTTTGAATGCTTAGCATAAAATATCGTATTAACTTTTATTAATATGTTGAAATAATATTTTCGATGTATTGGGTTAAGTAAAAGCTATTATTAAAATAGTTTTAAAAATGAGTAAGAGACTGAATTTCTTCCAGATTCAAAACAGCAAAAACAATTTTTATGGTGCCTCAGTGCTTTCTTTTATTAATTGATCTAAAGCAGCACAGTTTCAACACAAAGGGAGTGATTAGCCAGGCAGGAGAAAAAATAGTGTGACCACATATATCTGACATACGTGATGTATCTCTTTCTTGCTGGTTTCTATTGAAGTTGTTTTTTTTAAAGACACAATCTGGCTGAATGACAGTAGGCAGGCTATCTGGGCATCCCTATGTATTTCATCCTCCCAAGTTTATGTTAAATTTGTCACGTTGGGTGAGAGTGACACAGCCATTGGGCATAGCAAGGAGGTTCTTTAAGTATCATTTGGAGTGCTTCCGATATGTTTTGGGTTGTCCAGTGAGTCATTCTGTCTGGATCAGAATCCAAGATCTGCAACTTAGTAACTGTGATTTAGGTCAAGTAATTTAACTCTCTTTGCCTCTGTTTCCTCATTGGTAAAACAGGAATCAAAATAATAGAACTCTTTTTTGTATTCTTATACAATTAGATAAAAAGTACAAAATAATAGTACTTTTAAGGTCATCGTGAAGATTGCATACTTCAACGTGGGGAAAACAATGCTTAGATGGTGCCCAGCACATAGTGAGCATTATGTAAATGCTGCCTATTATTATTATTATTACTATTATTACTTGGGGCTAAGGACTCTAGTATTATCTCTGATCCTTAGGCCAGCTTGTAAGGTAAGTAGTGTTGTTATCTAAGATTCTGAGGCTTAGAGAAGAAGCTGCTCAACTGAGCTACAAAGTCACTTCAAAACCTGAGTTTTTTTCCATTATACAATCATGTCTGATAAATCTTAGTGCCCTATTGCTGAAAGAAGCCTTTTAGATCACCCTAGGAGGTTTCTGAACTTGTCTGCAGAGTGAGTGGTTGAGGGTTGGGCTCTGGGGTCCAAAAATATCGTGTTTGAATCCTAACCCATCACTCAGAGCAGCTGGGTGGTCTTGGACAAGCTCTTGAACTGCTTTTCTCTAATGTGGTGTCTCCCTCATAGGTTGTTAGGATGATTAAATTAGATAATATATGAAAAGTTCTTGGCATACTAAGTGCTCCATAATTGTTATTTTTTATGATTATGGTTTTATTGTAAATATGAACTAAGTCTGAAGCTAGTTAGTGGCAGAGGTACAACTGGAACTCTGGCAGGTCTTTTTATTCACTGCTCTCTCTTCTCCATTTTGCTATCTAATTGGCTAGTTTTCATTCATCCTTTTAGAGTCTACATTTATAAAGTCAGGGTTGTTAGTGAAGATTTTAGAAGAACATTTTCCAAGAGTTTTTTTGAACTGCCAAGTCCAGAGATTTACGATGTACCTTGGTGCTGAAGTAATTGGCTCTTAGTCTTGCATTATAAGAAGTTCTCTTTCAGCATATAAGGTTGAGAACCATGAGAAGAACTCTCACATTTTAGTAATTGCTTTATGGAATAACTTACCTCCTAAAAACATATGTTTTGCAGCTTCAATTCATCCCTTTCCTTTCTGTGCCATTTTGAGAATCTCCTCATTATATATAATCACAATCTTCTGTTCTGAGTTTCTCCTTTTAACTATTTCCTCAAGTGCCATCACTTAATAATATTTTCTTTTCTGTTTATCAACTAGTTGGGGAAGTGGTATACTTGTTAGCACTGATCAGTTTCTTAGGGAAATACAGAAATAATTTAACCTTAAAGATTTTCTATCTGTCATAGAATCTGTCATAAAAGATGCCTGAAGCAAGCTGTGCACTATTTACTGCCGTTATATCATACCTACACACAGTTCACAATCGGAGATTAATTCAGAAATTATCATTACTATGTTAAGCTAAGGACAAGGATAAGATGTTTTAATACCTCCGTAAATGCAACATTTGTTGTTTTGTGTGTGTGTGTGTGAATTGGATTGCTTTGACTGTGAACAAGACAGATCTCTACTTTGCTCAAATATCGGTAAAGTAGGTGTCTTCCAAATTTCTTCTAAATTGATTTCTCCTCTTCCTGATAGTTAACCAGATAGACCATATTATAGCTTTTTGCTCTCCTATTGTGGAAGAAACCAAATGACTAATAGTTTTTCCAAAATAACTGAGAGAACATTAGGATGTGGAATTGCAAATATATTTCCATTTTGTCATGAAGAAGTTTAATATTTTTCCCTGTTACTTAGACATTAATTAAAACAGTGACATTTCTCTACTTTTACTAGCACCAGAGTAAGAAAAGTAAATAGTTTGTTATAAGAATCTTATTCCCTGAGAGAAATCTCTAATAGTACCTTATAGTTCACTTACCACTCTCTTCTTTTGGTTTATATGGTTCTTCTGTTTGACTATTGGGCTGCTTTACAGTGAAAATCATGTTTTGATGATTTTCAGCTGCTTTTTTTAGTTCTTTCCTCTCAACCTGGAGATTAGAGAAAAGTAAGTGTAGGGAACGAAAAGTAATTTTCTCTTTACCCTTTGTGGTTGTTAGGTTGGGAAAGACCCCATAACAAGAGAAAAACAAACAGAAGTTAAAAATGTGTATATCTCATGTACACATGGGAGATACCCAGAGATATGAATAAATCTCAGTGAGGTGGCTTTGAATTCAGGCTCAAATACCATTGTCCACTGAAACAAAAAAAAAGAAGGGTATGGGGGATAGTCCAGTTGTGGACTATTGTGGAGGGATGCCCAGGAAAAGTATGGTAAACATGGGTAAGGTTTGTTATGCAGATTTAAGTTGGTGTCTTCTCCATTGGTAACAGTCTCTAGTGATTTGGTCATCCTTCTCTTCCTGGTACAGAAAGGGAGACACCCTTACGAATAGAGATTTTGTAAATTCCTTTTACAAAAAGGTAACTTCCATTCTGTTTTCAGATCTTCTTCTCTAGCTGCAGTCTCTCAAAATAATCAGCTCAAAATAATCCTTATGCTAAAGAAGCATGTTCGGGGAGGCATATTCTGGTCTACCAAGTTTCAATTCTTCCCTCCTTATAATGGAGCCCAAGTTGAGCCAGGCAAGCTTTATATTCTTCATCCATCTGATAATCAGAAGTTATTAAATGCTTTCCATCAAGCACCATGTTAGGTACCACGAATACTACAAAAAGCACATTGGACAATTCCCAGATCTCACGAAACTTGAGATCTCCTTTCCTTGTTTTCTTTTTCTTTTTTCTCCTCTTCTAATAACTTTCCAAATAATTTGAGGCTGTTTACTAAATTAAAGATAGTCTACAAATAATAGAACAATTAATCATGAAAGAGAAACATGACCATCTTTAGTAGCAGAAGTTGGTAGGCCCATGGAATAAACCAAACTTGGTTGTAGGTATCCAGCAACTAAGAAGAAAGGGAATTATTTGACTTGTGTAACATTCCTTGTCTGACCAGAGAAAGCATTCCAGTTTTTCCATGCAGGTGAAATCTCTCTGTGATCAAAAGCAAAGGGGGTAATTTGTTGGTTACAAAGTAAATATTGACTTTCAAACACAGGAGTAGGTGTTGGGAGGTAAGGGTGCAGGCATAGATCTTAACTGTCTTTACTATTGTGTTTCTAGAGTTTGACTCAGTGCCTGACTCATAGTAGGTGCCTGTCACATAGTTGTTAGAGTTCATTGAACTATTCAGTAGATCATTTTGCACTGACTTTTGATAACAATGATAAAGTGCTGTATACTCCATGCCTTTGAATACTGTTGTGTCTCTCTCAAGAAAGCCATCCTTCCATCCCTTGTTCTCCTCCTTCTCATCCTTCAGGTCTCAGGTTTAATTTAAGTTCCTTTGTTTTAGTATCTCTTAGAGTGATCTGCTCCTTTGTTTTTTCTTGTTTTGTTTTATTTTTGAGACAGTGTTTCACTCTTGTTGCTCAGGCTGAAGTGCAATGGCATGATCTCGGCTCACTGCAACCTCCGCCTCCTGGGTTCAAATGATTCTCCTGCCTCAGCCTCCCGAGTGGTTGGGATTACAGGCACCTGCCACCATGCCTGGCTAATTTTTCTATTTTTAGTAGAGACGGGGTTTTGCCATGTTGGCCAGGCTGGTCTCCAACTCCTGACTTCAGGTGATCCGCCCACCTCACCTCTCAAAGTGCTGGGATTATAGGTATGAGCCACCATGCCTAGCCTGCTCCTTTCTTTTAGAGCTGTTCCCTGAGTTTCAAAGATTTCACTTCCTATGGGAGCCTTTGACTCATGCCCATCTCCTCCAATAGCTTCCAGGAGGATTAGATCACATTTGTACCCTAGCCCCTAGCATTGTGCCTGGCACTTGTTATACTTACAAAAACTTTGTTAAATGAACAAAAGTAATTAATTACTAAACAATGTAGTGAGTTGTGTTTTAATGAGCTTTGAATGAAAATTGAATAATGGATTACAATGAAAGTAAGGTTAAACATAATAATAATGATGGCAATGATAATGATGATAAAAAAGGTGAATTCTAATCATGTGCTGGGTTCTTTACATAAATTATCTCACTGAATCCCCCTAACAACTTAATGAGGAAGCCAAAGTTATTATCCTCATTTTACCAAACAGGAAAATGAGCATGGAGAAGACAGATGATTACTTGGGTACAATCATGCAACTGTTTGGTTGATAGAGCCCAGGATTCAAACCCATGTCCTTCACCACTAAGCAAAATATATCTCTGTGCTATTTTGCTAAAGCATTCTCAAGTCCACAATCTGGAGGAACAGAATTATCTGTCCTCATGTGTCCTAAGTAGTGTGACAAGTTACCCTGTGACAACCCAAAGTAGCAACAGTCCCCCCATCATTTCACAGTGAGGCTTCAGGCTTGTTTCTGTCCAGGAACAGAAAATATAGCACCAGAGGCCATATGTTCTTTCCTTTCCCTATCAGCGGGGCTGGAGAGAGATGTTCTTATCACCCATCCCGTTTTAGTGCACAGCCCCCTAGCTGAACGCCCTTTGCTGCAGTTCCATTTATAAGGAGTATCACATACTTCATTTGTTCAATTGAAAACCCGATGTTTATTGCAATGCAGAGCAGCCACATTATTATAAGAACTTACTCAGACAAATTAAATGATTCAGTGTAGTAGCTCTGAAAAGTCTAATTTCCATGCGTGGAATCATGTTTATTGACACTCAAATTCAAAGGCGCAAAATAGCATATTTACATTGGTAACTTATTCATAACATTCCTTTACTACCTTGCTCTTTTTATTGTTAGAAACCAATCCAAATCCCATTTTTAGGATGACACACACAAAAAGATGATATTGAACTATTGTAACTGTGATGGAGGCCAAACAGTGAGAGCAAATCCAGCATTTTGCTGGTGCTTCCTGCCTTCCAGTTTCATGTATTGGGATTTGGGGATGGCCAGATTTTTCTTTAAAGGTTTGGTTGTTTCTTTTTAAACATACAATATTGACCCAGGAGGAAGCATTCAGGTCACTTTGGGCTTTCACTTCATGATTACTGAACTTTTCTGCAAGCTTTTTTTGCTTCACAGACTCTCTCTCCAGGAAGAGAAGGAACATTTTTCACAATTCTAACCCCTTTCAAGAATGACCTCCTTGGCTCAGAGGATCTTGCAGTTATTAGCAGCACAAATGAATTATCCTAAAGCAAACTCTTTTCTTTTTTAAGAAAAGATTTCATTTTGTGGGGGGAAAACCTAATCTCAAGTCCTAGAACATGGAAGGTTAACGACCAACTTGCTTTAAGGAGAGAAATATGACAAGCAAAATTGCCAAGTCTGCTGAAGTACTAATCAAGCATATTGTTCCCTTGATTCTAGAAAATTGCAATGTGCTTTTAAAAAGGTTGAAAAGATGTTCGTGTTGTATTCTTGGTTTACTTTGTCTGTAAATGTGTGTTCCTGTGTCCTGTAGTGTTGGTGGTTCCAGGGCCAGCGAGGAGATGGTGAAGACCATGCTGCTTGTGGTGTTCTGGTGTTCCCCTGGCAGAGAGCTCCTTGTCAATCCAAATGACAGATGGTTCCCTCTGCTGACTGAACTGAAATTCAGCCCTCCATGCTGAGACCGTCTGGGAGGAATCACAAATGGTTTCACTGATTATTAAAACATAGTTTTGAGTTTCATCCGTAAAAAACTAACCTCGACCAGCCTGACCAACATAGTGAAACCTCGTGTCTACTAAAAATACAAAATTAGTTGGGCGTGGTGGTGCGCGCCTGTAATCCCAGCTACTTGGGAGGCTGAGGCAGGAGAATCACTTGAAACTGGGAGGCAGAGATTGCAGTGAGCCGAGATTGTGCCATTGCACTGCAGCCTGGGCAACAAGAGCGAAACTCCGTCTCAAAAAAAAAAAAATAAAAAACAAACAAAAAAACAAAGAAAAAAACTATATCATGGGGATATAATGAGGTTATATCCCCATGAGCTAATATCCCCATGTATGATTAGCTTAAGTGCAGTCCAGAACTGGTAACTCCCTTCCTTCCTTCGTTCCTTCCTTCCTTCCTTCCATCTTTCCTTCCTTCCTTCCTTCCTTCCATCCCCTCTTCCCTCCCTCCCTCCCTCCCTTTCCTCCTTCCTTTACTCTCAGAAAGCAAAAAAGTACAGATGAGCACAAAAGTAGTATAATGATCATCTGTATGCTCACTATCCCAAAACAAGTATCTGTTTTGTTTTGTCAGATTTGTTTCCAGTGTTTTTTCCTTTTTAAAGAAGTTATTGATAAAACCAAATCATTTTCACCAATAATGTCCTGTCCTTCCCTCCACCCTCCACTTTCTTTGCTGCCTCTACCCCCTGCCCAAAATTCCCTACCATAATGGGATGTATTTGACTAGTCCATTGTTTATACTTTTACATACATATATGTGAATCCACAGCAGCAGTCCCCAACTTTTTGGCACCAGGGACAGGTTTTGTGGAAGACAATTTTTCCATGGATGGGGAGTGGGGGATATGGTTTTGGGATGAAACAGTTCCACCTCAGATCGTCGAGCATTAGGGTCTCATCATAAGAAGCAAGCAGCCTAGATCCCTTGCATGCACAGTTCACAATAGGGTTCCTGCTCTTATGAGAACCTAATGTCCCCGCTGACCTGACAGGAGGTGGCGCTCAGGCGGTAGTGCTTGCTTGCCTGCCACTCACCTCCTGCTGTGTGGCCTGTTTCCTAAGAGGCCACAGACTGGTACTGGTCTGCTGCCTGGGGGTCGGGGACCCTGATCTACAATGAATACATACTATTGTGTTTGTATGTTTAACATTTTCCTTTGTGTTGCTTTTCTGCCCATGACATTTATGAAATATCCACACTGATGCCTATAAAACCAATCTATGCTTTTTAACAGCCATAGGTCCTTTAATCGTATAAATATAGCATATTTTATTTACTCATTTGCCTTTAAGGGTGACTTTTAGGTCATTTCCAAGTTTTGTTATACTGAAAAAGGTGCTGCAATAATTATTTTAGTATATATCTCCTTATATGTATGTTTCTTAGCCTTGGTATACCCCACAAGAAGAGTCACTATGCCATGGCATATGTGTAATGTCACTTTTGATAATACAGTAAAATTGCTCAATAGAATAATATACCAATTCATGATTCTACTGGAATAAATTAGAATAAAATGCTATTTTTTTATTGTATCTTGGACAACACTGAATTGTGTCAGTCTTTTTCATATTAACTAGTCTGACAGAAATAAAGTAGAATCCTATTATTTTCATTTGCATTTTCCTCATGTTTAGTGACAGTATTAGTCGGTTTTCATGCTGCTGATAAAGACATACTAGAGACTGGGCAATTTACAACAGAAAGAAGTTTAATGGACTCACAGTTCCACATAGCTGAGGAGGCCTCACAATCATGGCGGAAGGCAAGGAGGAGCAAGTCACATCTTACATGGATGGCAGCAGGCAGATAGAGAGCTTGTGCAGAGAGATTTCCGTTTTTAAAACCATCAGATCTCTTGAGACTTATTCACTCTCATGAGAACAGCATGGAAGAGACCCACCCCCATGATTCAATTATGTCCCACCAGGTTCCTTCCATGACACATGGGAATTGTGGGAATTACAATACAAGGTGAGATTTGGGTGGGGACACAGCCAAACCATATCAGTGAGGTTGAGCTGCTTTTCTTATGTCCATGGTCCATTGTTTCTTCTTTTAATCACTATTTTAAAAAATACTTATTTATTTATCTTTTTTCTTTTTGTTGATTTTAGGAGTTCCTTATGTATTCTGGTTACTTATTCCCTGTCTGTTAAATATGTTGCTAATATCTTTGGCTAGTCTGGCATTTGAGAAGATAATTTATTCAGATGATCAGTACAGTTAAATTGTTATGGTTTCTAAGTTAATTCTATGTACTATCAAGAAGTCAGGCATATCTCTATCTGCAATCTATTGCAAATCCTTTTGGATCTGCTTTCAAAATATTTTGCAAAGGGCTGATCAGTTTTCACTATCCTGCGTGCTACCTGGCTAGCACCTTTATTCACCAGGATAACTGCAGGAGCCTCCTAAGTGGCCTTGTTCTTCAGTTTATTCTTACCAAACAGCCAGAGAGAGCTTATTAAAATGTAAGTCAGATCTTGGTTCACTTCTGCTCAGAACTAGGCAATGGCTTCCCACCTTGCTCCAAGTAAAAGCCTAAGTTCTTAGAGTTCTTAGTGGTTCTTAGAGGTCCAGCACCCTCCAGCTCCTTGTCATCACTTTGGCCTGGTTTCCTGCCACTCTCCCCTGGCTATTCCAGCCACACTGGCCTCCCTGCTGTTCTAACATACAAATACGCACCTGCCTGGGATGTTTGTACTTTCTGTTCCCTCTGCCTAGAATTTCTTCATCCAGAGCCATCATCATGGCTGTCTCCTGCACCTCAATTCTTCCCTGAGACATTACCTTTTCAGCGAGATCTTTCCTGATCTCCTTGCTCAAAAATGAAACAATCTCCCCAAACATACTGTATTGATTTCCTAAGGTGGCAGTAATTAAGTACCATATACTGAGTGGCTTAAAACAACAGAAATTTATTGTCTGATAGTTCTGGAGGCTACAAGTCTGAAATCAAAGTGTCACCAGGGCCATGCTCCCTCTGAAATCTGCAGGGGAATCTTTCTTTGCCTCTCCCTAACTTCTGGTGATTTGCCGGCAATCCTTGGCTTGCAGCTACATAACTCCAATCTCGGCCTTTGTCCTCACATGGTGTTCCTTCTCCCCTGTGTCTCTGTGTCTTCATGTGGTCATCCTCTTATATCCAATCATATTGGATTAGAGGCCCGCCCACCAAACTCATTAAACTCTTAATGACTTAATGAAGTCATTAAGTTATGACTTCATCTTAACTTAAATAATTATATCTGTATCAATTCTATTACCAAATAAGGGCACATTCTAAGTACTGAGGGTTAGGACTTCAACATATCCTTTTTCCTGATGGGGAGGGGTTAGGGGAACAGAATTCAACCCATAACACTCACCACCTCCCTTCCTGCTATGTGTTTCTCCAGAGTCCTTAGCACTATTTAAGCAATCATGTATTTTCATGTGTATTTTGTTTGTTTGTCTCCTCTACCAGAAGGTAGGCAGCATCATGGTCCTCATCTGGGACCATTATGTTCACTACTATAGAGAATAGTGCCTGACACCTTAGTAAAATCTCAATAAATATTTGTTAAATGAATGATCATCTGCTTTCAATTACTACATTGAGCTGACCATGTAACATGATGTGGAACAAAATTATTAGATTAAAAAAGGAAACAATTATCTCTAAATGAGATCCTAGGGAATGAATTGGTGTTTATGATATTTTTATTTCAAAGAAGTGTACATGAAGGAAACCCAGAGGTAGAGGTCAGAGCAGTGAGGAACCAGCCAGTTGGGGGATTAGTGCATTGTCATTGAGTGATTTATGGGCAGCAAGGTCTCAACAGCCTCCCTGTCACTTGTCCACTTTGGGGTTATCCCTGCAAGTAAGGTGGGTCATGGGGCTTTCACTTCACCCTAGCATCTAACATGTGCCAGAAACTGTGCTTGGTGCTTTATTCTCATTTAGAAAAAAAAAAAAATCCTCTTCATAAATGTACCCTTCAAATATTATTATACCCGTTTGATAGAGATGGAAAGTGAGTCTCAGCGAAGTTTAGAAGCGACATAGGACACAGACATAGTAAACACATTACTAGGGTTCCAACTCAGGCCAGTGGGATCAAAAAAGCCCATGTTCCTTTGCTTGTCAGATTCCTTCAGATTCTGTGGACACCAGAGTCTCAAGGGAAAGTGAGTAAACTGGCCCACACATGACGCTTCATACAAATGACTTGGCATAGACCATCAGAACCAGAGAAAGACTCTTCCCACCAGACGCATGGGTCAGCCTCATCTTTTTGCAATATGGAAAGCCCCAGTGCCAGGACTTCCCAGTTCTTGAGGAGGGTCAAATGATGCGGCTGAAACAACCCTGGACTAGGAATCAGAAATGAGTAATTAAGGCACGGTTCTGCCCCTTTTCTTGTGTGATCATGTATGAACCACTTATACCCTTTTGAGCCACAGGCTCCCATGTGCAGACTAATGACAATGCATACAAAAATCACATATGTGCCTCCATTCTGCCCTTTTAACAATACCTGTGTGGCAATGCTCAGTATTCACGGTGAACATTCCTAATGAAATTGTACCTAGAGCCATCTGGATCACTGCTGAAATAATCATCTGAATTTCTTGTCCTTGGTGTAGGTGTCCTGGGAATACCTGCCTGCTTAGACCTTCTGTAAAAGCTCTGTGCATCCTGCCACTGAGGACTCCGAAGAGGCAGCAGTCTTCTGAAAGGTAGGGTTTACTTAATTTTGATTTTTTTTCAAAGAGTTTGAAATAATTGACCTGCTATGAGTACCCTTATAATAGTAGTAATGTTCCTATGTACATGTAAAATAGAACTTTTAAAATGGTAAAATTTCAAGGCTAGATTCCCTTGGAGAATTTACCCTCCTTCGACTTCTATTTGTAGCTGCCATTTTAAAAATTGGGGTATAAATATTATGTCAGTTAAATAAAAGAATGATGACTTCACTTTCTGAAGAAAGCATTCCCCTTCTTTTCCATGAAATGTAACTTACCTGTTACCTGATTGACATGCCATTATATTATCCTTTCCCCAGCAGTTACACATATTTAATAATTTTTATGTGTAAAAAGTAAGGTTAAACAGTTACAAAGTCAAGTTGTTATGTTTTGCATGGCTTTAAGAATGCTAGTGGAATGGAAATGAAATTAGGAGCAGCAGGAGGAGGCTCTGTTATGAAACAGAATTCCTTCAACAGCATGGTACTGTTTGCGGTCAGAGGAAGTCCTAGTGGCATATACTGGGATGGACAGTGAAGGGTAGGTCTTACAAAGAGGCTTTAAGTTAGAGTAAAATAATCACCTGTCTGTATGCGTCTTTGAACGATTTCACTGGATATGTTGAATATGTATTTTAAAAAATAGCAGCAAAGGGCCTGTAATCCCAGCAATTTGGGAGGCCGAGATGGTGGATCACTTGAGGTCAGGAGTTTGAAACCAGCCTGGCCAACGTGGTGAAACTCCATCTCTACCGAAAATACAAAAATTAGCCAGATGCAGTGGTGGGTGCCTGTAATCCCAGCTACTCAGGAGGCTGAGGCAGGAGAATCGCTTGAACCCGGGAGGTGGAGGTTGCAGTGAGCCAAGCTCGTGTCATTGCAGTCCAGCCTGGACGACAGAGTGAGACCCTGCCACAAGAAAACCCAAAATAATAAGAATAACAATAAAGTAGGAGCAATGCACTAATCTGGTAATCTCTAGCATGTTGTCAGGGGACCCTGCTCATGTAACCCCTCCCTAGGACTCATATTTACTCCTCTCCTTTTCTGTCACTTCATCTCATCTTTACACCTTTAACAATATCTCTCATTCCCAGGTCTCAGACAATTTAACATATATAATAACATGTATATTGAATAATCCTATGTGCCAGAACACAAAGATACTATGCTCCTTTTTCTGCTTCCAGTTGAGACCCAGTTTCCTGTATCCACTTTATAATGTCAGCCAGCTTATCCTTCGTGCCGCCTTCCCTTTCCCTCTCATTCCACAGTCACTTGAAACCCATGGTTTATGCAAAATTTGCAAAGTTGGGCAGGATTGCTCCTAGAGCTGTAGAATTGTGAGACATTGCTGCATCTTGTTGTGGGATGAGGCAGGCATCTTTACTTCCTAATATGCCTGATTTTTCTCTGGCAGGTCACCTGCCTGTTTAGATAGTCTACCTGGAAAACAAAGGAAGTTTAAAGGCAGTGAATGAAATAAGGCAAAATGGAGCACTGGTGTTATGTGCCTTTTCATATGAGCCTTTGCATATAATTATGTGATCCTTTTTGTTATTGTTTGGGTGTTTTAAGCCCTGAAGTAAGGCTTTTTTTTTTTTTTGGAGACAGAGGCTCCCTCTGTTGCCCAGGCTGGAGTACAGTGGTGCGATCTCAGCTTACAGAAACCTCTATCTCCTGGGTTTAAACAATTCTCATGCCTCAGCTTCCCAAGTAGCTGGGATTACAGGCACAAGCCACCACACCCAGCTAATTTTTGTATATTTAGTAGATACGGGGTTTCACCATGTTGTCCAGCCTGGTCTTGAACTCCTGACCTCAAGTGATCCATCCATCTCAGCCTCCCAAAGTGCAAGGATTACAGGAATGAGCCATTATGCCCATCTAGAAGGCTCTTTTTAAGCATAAAAGCTGTCAATATAAAATATATTGTTTCTGGAAGGGTGGCATTTTAATATTAATAATTACTGATAAAAAGAACTGGCAGGGCATGGTGGCTCACTCCTGTAATCCCAGCACTTTGGGAGGCCGAGGTGGGCAGATCACGAGGTCAGGAGATCAAGACCATCCTGGCTAACACAGTGAAACCCCGTCTATACTAAAAAAATACAAAAAAGTAGCCGGGTGTGGTGGCGGGTGCCTGTAATCCCAGCTACTCGGGAGGCTGAGGCAGGAGAATGACGTGAACCCAGGAGGCAGAGTTTGCAATGAGCCGAAATCGCGCCACTGCACTCCAGCCTGGGCAAAAGAGCAAGACTCCATCTCAAAAAAAAAGAACTGTAGATTATTTAAGTTTTAGAAACCCTACTTACTCCTAGAAAAACTTATATTTTGTCTCCTAATAGTGAAGGATATGTGCCCGATGTCTCCAAAACCCCTTTGCTATTTCTTATCTTTACACAGACAGACTCAGAGTTCTACTGTTTGCTGTGTGCTCTTAGTGAACTCAGCCTCTCGGAACTCTGGTTTCTTCCTCCATAAAATGAAGCTAGTTATTCTAGGGAAATGCTGCAAAGAATAGTTGTGAAGGATTAACTGACGATTTATGTAAAGTGGTTAGCAAGGTGGCTGGTGTACAAAAGCTTTCAAGAAGTGGAAGCCATAATGATTGTGATTAGAAGAAATTATGCAATTACCAACTCTGGATTGGCATTTTAGGATTTTCAGTATTGTATTTCTCTTGGGATATTATCTATTGCAGTTTTCAATGAGGCAGGATTTAGAGATATCTGAGACCAAAGAAATAAGGTAAAATAACGTGGCAAAGTACCATGTAGATTATCACTGATAGTCATGATTCTGTATAAGCCTCATTGCTTTGAGATTAAATGCCACCAGTCTAAGAGCTAGAATTGATTGATGTTCTACCATTCTATCATTTAACTTTATGCTGTGTTTTCATTCCAAGTCTTCTCATGTACTTGGCAAGATGATTAAGGAAGCCCTGACCCTGGCTTCTATTTCTACTTAAAACTAAACTCAAATGTCACTAAATGAGGGAATGGATGGAGGTTAAGTATTTTGAGGAGAGGTGTTAGGAAATGCAAAGCAATGTTTCCTAAATGTTTTTACTTGTTTCCATTTCCAGTATGGCTAAGTAAGTTCTACTGGACCTGAAATTCTCACAGATATCAACTATAAAGTACCAAAAGACCAAAAAAAAAAAAAAAAAAAAAGAATAGAAAAAGAAAAGAAAAAAAGAAATTACTAGAGAATAAAAATAAGCAGAAAGATTCTGGAAGGGAGCTGAAATTCAAAACTTGGAAGCACAGATCCGTCCAGAGTGAGTTTCCCATTTTACAACTTTTAGACTGAAAGCAGGCTAAAATTAATGTCACTTCCGATGGCCAGCCTCCAATAGAAAACTCACAGTGTTTTTGGTTTGAAGACCCAAAGAACAAGGTTCAGGGCAATCATAGCCACAGGAAAATGAATTTAGAATCTTGGAAAGAGGAGAGGCAGAGAGGGGAAGCTCCCAAATCTGTATATAAACACTACCCAAATTTCTGGCTGACTCTTGGATTTATTAATGTGAGACAAACTAAACTTTCAGACAAAAAGAGTTACCAGAGATAAAGAAGAATATTTCCTAATAGTAAGTCATATTAAGAAGGTGTAAGAATTGTAGATGAATATGCTCTTGATAAAATTCCAAGTGAGATCACGTCATGTAATTTTGAGGTATATGTCATGTGTATATTCTTGGATGGAGCAGACACAAATTATCACAAAGGTAAAAGAACTGAACTGAAGTTTGAGCTGCCACCCAAGAGATAGTTTGAAATTTGAGTATAACTAATTGCCTGCTAAAACAAATAAATCAATAGCCTTCAAAAAACTATAACAGGATTCAAACTCTTCATACCATAACATACATACTTGCAAATCATACAAGCCCAAATTACATGATCTATGAAAATCCAATAAAATTGACTCATTCTGAAGACAAAAGGCAATTATCTGAGACCAATTCCAAGATGAGCCAGATGAGGGAATTAACAAAGATTTTAAAGTGGCTATTATAACCATGCTCCACAAATAATAGGAAAATAAACTCACAATGAATAAGAAGGTAGTAAACAGAAACTGCAAAACGAACCAAATAGAAATTCTGAAACTGAAAATACAATATTTGAAATAAAAACTCATTGAGTATACTTACAGCAACTGGAGGTAAAAAAGGAAAGTGTCAGTGAACTTAAAAAGATTCAAAGAAATTTTCTTTTGGAAGAACTGAAAGAAAAAAAGACTTAAAACAACTGAATAGAAAAAATAAACAGAGACTCAGGGACCTGTGTAACAGAAATTAAAATGCCTAGCTTACATGTAATTGGAGTCTCAGAAGAAGAAGAGAAAGAAAATGAAACCAAAAAAATATTTGAAGAAATAATGGGCCCAAATTTTCAAATTTGGTGAAATACATAAATGCATAGATCAAGAAATGCAGTGAACCCCAAATGGGATACATTTAAAGAAAACTGTGCATAGGTACATCATATTCCAACTGGTGAGCACCAACAATAAAGACAGAATCTTGATAGTAGCCAGAGAAAAATGGCACAGTATCTTTGGTGGAACAATGCTTTAAATGAACACTGCCGTCTCATCAGAATTTATAAAGGCCAGAAAAGTGAAATGATATTTTAAAGTACAAATGAGGGGGGAAAAAAAGCAAAAAACTGTTAATCCAGAATTCTACGTGTAGTGAAAATACCCTTTGTGAGTAAAGGCAAATTAAGGACATTTTCAGATAAAAGGAAACTAAGAGCATTTATTGTCAGCGGACCTGCACCACAGAAATGCTAAAGGAAAGATTATTCAGGCTAAAGTGAGATAACACCAGATGGAATCTTAAGTCTTCAAGAAGGAATAAAAAAAATTGTAAATTGTAAATATAAGACTATTTTTTCATGATAAGATCTTTAACACACACAGGACCTATTAAAGCAAAAATTATAACATTGTCTTGTGTTTATGATGTAATATGTATAGATGTAATCCATATGACTTTATAGCATAAAGAATGGAGGTGGTGGCAAATGGATTTATACAGTTGCAAAGTTTTTCAATTTTATGTAAGATAGTATAAAATTAAATCTAAGTAGACTGTGAAAGATCAAGCATATATGTTTTAATTCCTAGAACAACCACTGAAAATCCAAAGATAAAATAGAATCCTAAATTTAAAAAAAAAAAGATCCAAAGATTGCAGAAGGAAGAAAAAGAAAAACAAGAAGCGGAGGAGCAAACAGAAAACAAATAACAAACTTACAGCTCTAAATGCAACCAGATCAGTAATCAGATTAAATGTCAATGGACTAATCACTCTAAAATGTAGAGGTGTCATAGCAAAATTCTACCTGATGTACAAAGAAGAGCTGGTACAATTCTACTGAACTATTCCAAAGAATTGAAGAGGAGGAATTTCTCCCAAACTCATTCTATGCATTCACCCTGATACCAAACCTGACAAAGACACAGTGAAAAAAAGAAATCAACAGGCCAATATCCCTGACGAACACAGAGGCAAAAATCCTCAACAAAATACTAGCAAACCCAATTCAGCACATCAAAAAGTTAATTCACCATGATCAAGTAGGCTTTATTCTGGCTTGCAAATTTTGTTCAACATATGCAAATAAAAATGTGATTCACCACATAAATAGGATTTTAAAAAGCCTTAGAATCATCTCAATAGACGTAGAAAAAGCTTTTGCTATAATCCAACATCGCTTCATGATAAAAAAACTTCAAGAAACTAGGCAATGAAGAACATACTTCCAAATAATAAGAGCCATCTATGATAAAACCACAGCCAATATCATACTTAATGGGCAAAAACTGAAAGCATTCCCCTTGTAAGCTGGAACAAGACAAAGATGCCCACTCTTACTACTCCTATTCAACATAGTACCAGAAGTGCTAGCCAGAGCAATCAGGCAAGAGAAAGAAATAACATGCATCTAAATAGGAAAAGAAGAAATCGAACTCTCTCTCTGCAGACAATATGATTCTATTCCTAAAAAACTCAAAGACTCCACCAAAAGCCTCCTAGAACTCGGAAACAACTTCAGTAAAGTTTCAGGACACAAAATCAATGTACAGAAATCAGTAGCATTTCTGCACACCAATAATGTTCAAGCTGAGAGCCAAATCAAGAAGGAAATCCCATTAACAATAGCCAGAAAAACTAGAAGTATATAAAATACTTAGGAATACGTCTAACCAAGGAGATGAAATATGTCTACAAGGGGAACCACAAAACACTACTAAAAGAAATCATAGATGACACAAACAAATGGAAAAACATTCCATGCTCATGGATTGGAACAATCAATTTCATTAATGGGGCCATACTGCCCAAAATGATCTACAGGTTTTATACTATTCCTATAAAACTACCCTACCATATTTCACAGAACTGGAAAAAACTATTATAAAGTACATGTGGAATCAAAAAAGAGCCTGAATAGCCAAAGCAAACTTAAACAAAAAAGAACAAAGCTGGAGGCACACATTTTTCAACTCCAAGCTATACTACAAGGCTACAGTAATCAAACCAGTATAGTACTGCTACAAAACAGACACAGAAACCAATGGAACAGACTAGAGAACCTAGAAATAAAGCTGCACACTTACAACCATCTGATCTTCAACAAAGTCAACAAAAGGAATGGAGAAAGGATTCCTTATTTAATAAATGGTGCTGGGATAGCTGGCTAGCTATATACAGAAGAATGAAACTGGACCCCTACATTTCACCATATACAAAGCTAACTCCATATGGAGTAAAGATTTAAATGTAAGAACTCAAAGTATGAGAATCCTAGAGAAAAACCTAGGAATCACCATTCTGGACATCAGCCTTGGGAAAGAATTTATGACTAAGTCCTCAAAAGCAATTGCAAGAAAACTAAAAATTGACAGCTGGGACTAATCAAACCAAAGAGATTCTGCACAGCAAAAGAAACTATCAACAGAGTAAACAACCTACAGGATGGCAGAAAATATTCACAAATTACACAACCACTAAAGGTCTAATATCCAGAATCTATAAGGAACTTAAATGATTGAACAAGCAAAAACCAACCCCATTAATAAATGGGCAAAAGACGCGAACAGAAACTTCTCAAAGGGAGACAGACATACAAGTGGCCAACAAACATGAAAAAATGCTCATCATCACCAATCATCAGAGAAATACAAATCAAAAGCAAAGTGAAATACCATCTCACACCAGTCAGAATGGCTACAGTAAAAAACAAACAAACAAACAAACAAACAAACAAAAAAAAACATGTTGGTGAAACTGCTGACTGCTGAGAAACAGGAATGCTTATACACTGTTGGTGGGAATGTAAATTAGTTCAGCCACTATGGAAAGCAGTTTGGAGATTTCCCAAAGAACTTAAAACAGAACTACCATTTGACCCAGCAATTCCTTTACTGGGTATAGATCCAAAAGAAAACAAATCATTCTACCAAAGACACATGTGCTTGCATGTTCATTGTCACAGCACTATTCACAATAGCAACGATATGGACTCAACCTAGGTGCCCATCAATGGTGGATCGGATAAAGAAAATTTGGTACATATATACCATAGGATATTATGCAGCAATAAAAAAGAATGAAATCATGTCCTTTGCAGCAACATGGATGCAGCTAGACACCATTATCCTAGCAAATTAATGCAGGAATAGAAAACAAAATGCCACATGTTCTCACTTGTAAGTGGGAACTAAACTTTGGGTACTTGTGGACACGAAGATGGTAACAATAGACACTGGGGACTACTAGAGCAGGGAAGAAGTGAGGGGGAAAAAGGTTGAAAAACTAAATGGTGGGTACTATGCTCAGTACCTGGGTAATGCTACCATGCATACCCCAAACCTTAGCATGATGCAATATACCCAGGTAACAAACCTGCAAATGTACCCCCTGAATCTAAAATGAAAGTTGAAAAATAAATAAACAAATAAAACAGATGAAAGAGTTTTTTTTCAAAAAGACCTAAGCCCAAGCTTTATGAATGCAAGCTACTTTCAGATGATTGACAAAATGAATAAATTTTGTGGGCAAAGAAACCAAACAAACAAAAAAAAATAAATATCCAAAAAATGCAGAGATGATTAGAATGTATAAAAAAGCAAGAACGGCTATATTCTGTTAAGAGATAGCCTTTAAATGTAAAAACACAGATAGGTTTAAAATAAATTGCTGGAAATAGATACGCCATGGAAACAGCATAGGAAGTCTAGAGTGGCTATATTAATATCAGACAAACTAAACTTTAAGACAAAAAATATAATCAAAGATAAAGAAGAATGTGTCATAATAAAGGAGTCATCATAGTAAGAAGACATAAGGATTATACATGAATATAGACTTGATAAAATTCCAAGTGCGATCACTTTATGTCTTTTGAATCTAGAATTTTTTGAAGACTATCTCAATCATTAGTCAAAAGAGGCAAGTGGCTCATCACTTTAAGCTAACAATCATTTAATAAAATCATGGAATAAAAACTCAACACAGGTGAAAAAACATAATTGGAGAGTATAGAGATCTCAGTATAACTGCTGCTAAATTTTTTATTATAATATTTTATAACATGTGTTTGCTTCATTTAATGCATTGTATATGTTTAAGCACCTCCCATGATCTAGGATCAAGTTGGATGCCTTCATAATTCTTCAAACAGAATTCATATTTAATTAGTATGCACCAGAACAGGCATTAAGCCTATACTGGTTGGTGCCTTTACCATACTAATTGTTAAATATTTTAAATATCATCTGTCTTAGTCCATTTGTTTCTGCTATAACAGAATACCCGAGACTGGGCAATTTAATAAAAGAAAATAAATCTATTTGGTTCATGGTTCTGGAAGTTGGGAAGTACAACAGCATGGTGCCGGCATCTGGTGAGGGCCTTTGTGCTGGTCATCCCATGGAGGCAGGCAGAAGGGCAAAAGAAAATGAAAATGAGCAAATGAGAGGGCCAAACTCATTTTATAATAACTCACTCATGATAACAAACCTACTTTCTTCATAATGATGTTAATCCATTTATGAAGGTAGAGCTCTCAAGACCTAATCATCTCTTAATGGTCCCACCTCTTGATGGTCCCACTTCTTAATACCATCACAATGGCAGTTAAATTTTAACATAATTTTTCGAGGGGACATTTAAATCATAACATAACCCCTGCTTACAATACTTATATAAGTTCAAAGTGTTTTCTCCCTTTGTCAGTGGAAGAATCTGTGGCTCTAAGAGGTTCATACTATGTTGCCCAATGTCATACAACTAAATGGATAGCAGAACCAACCTTCAAATCTGAATCTGTCTGTTTCCAAACTTCTTCGACCGCACAGCATCGTTTTTCTCTGGGGTAACACCACTGACTCATTTTTGTTAGGGTATGCATATGAGAAACTACAGTGCTATTTTGTGGACTCCCTTGAAGATAAATGAACATTTTGATGGTATCTGGCTACATTCTGGATATAGTCAATGGCTGTGAGACATAGGGAAGTTTGATATTTCACATAGAGGTAGACCATGATTTGGGCCCAGTTTTGTGAGTGCCCTAAAGTATAAACTATTAAACCTGAAAATGTCACATGTGTATATTCTTGATAAAGTTCTGTATTTCTGGCTGGGCACAGTGGCTCATACCTGTGATCCTACTTTGGGAGGCCAAAGTGTGTGGATTTCTTGAGGCCAGGAATTTGAGACCAGCCTGGGCAACACGATGAAACCCCATCTCTACTAAAAATACAAAAATTAACCAGGCATCATGCTGCTTGGGAGTCTGAGGTGCTTGGGAGGCTGAGGCAAAAGAATCACTGGACTCCAGGAAGCAGAGGTTGCAGTGAGCTGAGATGACTCCACTGCACAACGCAGCCAGACTCTGTCTCAAAAAAAAAAAAAAAAAAAAAAAAAAAAAAAAAAAAAAAAAAAAGAGTCTGTATTTCCAATAGACATGTTTATAGTAAGAATTTGGAATTTATGGACAACTTTTCCAGATTTCCGTGTACTGTGTGACATGAGAGAAAAACAGCAAGTAAGGATCCTCACCTAGCCTGGGGCAGAATTTTACAGCAGTGCATGAAGTTTGGAGGGATAAATGATTTCTAAATGATTTTTAAGGGTCTGTGCATTTGTGTTTTACTTGTAATTAATATAACTACAATTCATTCTTAAAGTCAACATTTCAGACTTTTAAAATGTTACTATGTATCGAATGAATGCCATGCTGGCTGATTTTGAAAATATTCTCTCTAAATCTTTACAATGATCTTAGAAATATATATCATCGCTACTTTAGAGATAAGGACCCTGAAGCTTCCATATTTTTTCCTCGTAACTAGAAGGCTAATATGTTTGATCCTCTTCATGGCATAGGACCCAAGCAATAAGCTATGGCTTCACTCTACTTGGCTTGTGGGGTTTTCTATGTCATTTCCATGTTATAGGTGCGGTCTCCTAGCCTGGAGTCGGGTGACATGGATCCTTGTTATGGATCTTATTACTTAGCTAAGAAATCTCAACTTCCTTCAGGGTAGCTTATAAACTATTTTAAATAAGGTTACTAACATATAACATTATCAGGAAACAAATCTGGAAACAAATCTGCTAACCGCTACTGCTAATAGAGTTGCAAACATACTTTCAGCATGAGAATTCATTCTTGAGTTTTCTGATAAGCAGAGCAAAGAGGGAAACAGAAGTTTCATATTATTGTAATCAGAAAAGTTAAAATGTCAGAAATTCCTCATATGACCTCTAAGATCCCTTCTTATTTCTGAGATTTTATAAAAAGAGGTGTAATAACACCTAAAATTCAGAATCTTAATAGGATTAAATAAAATCATATTTGTGAATGAATGTTAGCTTACTGTTTTTCTTATGTAACTCCAATAAAGGCTCATGGTGGAAATCTGAGGACAGTCAGCCTATAGTCAGCTTTGTTAAAACCCCATACTCTGAACTTCTGCGGATCAACTGGTCTGTAGTTAAGTATCCCTGTGTTGTCAGTAACTGTGCGAAAGACTTGTATGATCTTCTTCATACAAAGCGGATGTTATTGTCCATGTTTCATAAATTAGGAAACTGAGCCCCCAAGAAATGATGTAATTTGACCAAGGCCACAGACGAGTATTTTAGTCAGAATGTGAACCCCTATCTTTCTGTCACCAAGGCCTGTGTTTCTTCTAGTACACTGAATCATTTCTAAACTATTGAATAACTTAACAGTTTTGGCATTATTTCTAAAAATAATTCCAGTTTATAAAGTGGTCTGCATGAAGAACCAGCACATACTGTGTTAGAATTCACGTACTGTGAAATCACCAGTGGAGTCATGACTCAGAAAGCTCCACATCGCCCCTGACAACATCCAGAGAACTTTAAATATCTGTATTTTGTTTTTGTGCTCTGTTTTTTAAGAAGCAATTTCTTCATCAAGACTTGAGGACTTAGAGAGTGACAGAGAGTTAAGGTTGCCTGGGGACCATTGGTGACAGCTTTGCCAATATAGTCGGAATGTTCCTCAACTGTAAAGCTTATTTAATGAAAAGAGACCCAAGAAACCTTTCTACTAATGTGTAGTGCTCTCTTGTCAGTTTGAAATGAGCAAACTGTCAGCTTGCCGATTACCACGCACACAGTATATGCTCATTAAATCATGCACTGTGGGTTTCTTCAGGTTGTCAAACTGCTTAATTGAAAAAAATGTGTAGTGTCGCTCGTATGGGAAAGAGGCAAGAATCAAAGGGCTGGAGAGCTTACTCTTAATATTTCAGTTTGCTTTTAACTACAGCCAGAAATTGTTCTGTTTTATAGTTTTGATTAAAGGACTATTCCTTCTGAATTTTTCTTGTTTTGTTTATAATTCAAACCCTGTAATTATAATGGAGTTGCTTTTATAATAGAGCTACTAAATCATTCTGCCAGCTGATGAAAACTAAAGGGAAGGGCTCATTTTCTTGTGCTGTAACTATAAGACCAGCCTGGGTGTGTTGAGGCTGAAACAAACTGGGAATCAAGAGCTCCAGATGGATTTTGGTCTTGCTAAATCTCTGCGTCAGGGTTTGCATTTTGTAGGAGGGTTAGGCCTTATCATCACCTCAGTGTGTGGGTTAATCCTTTCTGACAGAAATGCCCTTAGGCTGTAAGGTTTCTCAATTTGTTTATGTGGTAGCTTTAAAAGATACCAATGCCCATACAGAAGAAATCAGAATCCTTGGGGGTAAAGTGTTTTAAAAGCCCCAGAGGATTCTAGTATGAGCCAGGGTTGAGAGAGACTAGCCTAAATGGACTTGAGTTGTCCAATAGCTCAAGTCAAGACTAATCTTACCAGCTGTTATCATCAACCCTGCTCACATCAACTTACGTTTTCTAAAGCCTCATACAACCTTTAAGGTTTCAGAAGGTTAAAAACTCAGATTTCTGGGCTCCACTTAGATCTATTAAATAAGATTCTTTGGGGTCAGGGCCCAGGAATCTCTGTTTGTAATAAGAGCTCTGGGTGATTCTTACGTACTAAGGTTTGAGAATTTCCCAAAGAAGCAAGGTGATATTTATAAGTAGGGTTCAGTGAAACTTCAGAGGAGAGTGTGCAAATCACAGTAAATTGAGGGCAAGGTTTTTTATGCTTTTTAAATGGTAAGGATTTTGGTACATTCATTTGGGTCTAACAGGAGTCATGCATGGTTATAATAGCATCAACTTTATTTAGGGAAAAAAGACTCTCACTATCTAGTGCCATGTAAGACCTGGGAATACACATTCTATTGCCTCTTTAATCTTTAGGTACCAGGGCCTAATGACTAGGGCCAATGTGTTTTTCAAGGGCCTATGAAAATATTCAGAACTAAAAGAGAAAGAAAAATTACTTTGATTTCAGTTTATGCAGAAATTGCACAATCCAAACAATGTCATATATAATGATACATCAGTAAATGAAATTTTATGCTATTATGATTACTAAATTTAATAGTTATTAAAATGTATACTCTTAGAGACATTTTATGAGTTAGCTTTTCTCAGTTCTTAAGACTTCCTGAAACTACATGACGATTACAGGGAAATTATAGGCAATTTAAAAAATTAAATTAACCAAATTATACATAAGCAAATAATTTTAAATGCAAAAGTATAAAATATTTTTCACAGATTGCACATACAAAAACCGTTTCGTGTATGTCAAATAAAATTTATAGAAGTCCATTGGTTTGGACTGAACTCCTGTGCCAAGCTCAACAGACCGAAACAAAATGGAATTACTCATGCTTCAGTTTTGGCCACCAAGCCAAAACAAAGTTTTTCATCCGACCTTCCAATAAATCAGGGGGGAGAACTAGCAGCCAAATCCTCAACTAGACCAGTTGTAGCCAGCATGATAAGGATGTCCCTCTGCTTTAACCTTTACAAGGAAAGTAACTTGGAAACAACCAATTTGCTTTTGCTTCTTTGTTTCTGCCTTCTTCATCCCTTTTCTAGCTATAAGGGAAACCTCCTCTGCTCAGCTCATGGGAACACTCATTCTTTTTTATACAGTGAGGTTTTGTCTGATTCTAGAATCACAGATAAAAGCCAATTAAGATCTTTAAACTAAATTTGTTGCAATTTTGCCTTTTGACCTGTAAATATATCTGATATACTATGGGGTTGAGTCTCTCAAAGAAAATGATCCTAAAGCCTAGGATGGTCATGTACATATTTCCAGAATATATATCTCAAAATTAAAGGATATTGAATTGTCCTAGGCTTCATTCTCATAGACAAGATTTTCAAAATACATGCATAAGGAAACTTCAAAAGATACAGTTGAAATAAAAAAAAAAATAGTGCTCACTTTTCCTCCTTTAAAAAAATAACAAAAGTATAAAAGAAAAAAATCAGTATTTTAAGCCACATATCACACTTCCTTTGAAAGTACATCACTTACATAAAAGTTGGGACTATTAATGAGCATCAGATGAGAGTGACAAAGCAAATTGCATACTACACCTCCGACTCAGAAAATTACCCCTCAGCAATTGCAGCCATAGCAGTGAAACATGACGAGAACAAAATAAGTGGATGCTACTGGAAATCTTGTCTCCGAGGTCAATAGATGACCACAGCTAAATATATGGTTTTAAAAATCTTCATGGCCTATTCACACTTTGGATTGGCCTATGGGGTCCCCAGTTTCAGGATTCTCCTGATCCATGGAGGGTGATTCCTGCTAGCGAGGTCTTCATCAACATCTTATTTAAGGTATACCTCCCCTTTCTTTATCTTAGCCTCTTTTTTCCTTTTTTTTTTCTTTTTTTTTTGGTAAAATTTGCTGTACTTGTTTCATTTGTCTATTTACCTTTCTTTTTGACTGTCTCCTCTAGAATGTAAGCTCCACAAAAGCAGAAACCATGGCTGTACTTCTGTACTAAGTTAATCCTGGGGACAAACAGGGTGGTAACAACTGATCATTTTGCTTTTGCCAGCAATGATCAGTCAGGAGTGGCATGCTATTAGGAACAATATTATAAATGCTGAACTGGTCAGGAAATATTTTATTTTATTTTTGAGACGGAGTATCGCTCTGCTGCCCAGGCTGGGGTGCAGTGGCACAATCATGGCTCACTGCAGCCTCTGCCTCGGGCTCAGGCGATCCTCCCACCTCAGCTTCATAAGTAGTTAAGGCCACAGGCACATGCCACCATACGCAGCTAATTTAATTTCTTTTTCTTTTCTTTCTTTTTTTTTTTTTTTGTAGAGAGAGGGTGTCCCTATGTTGCCCAGGCTAGTCTCAAACTCCCGGGTTCAAGCAATCCTTCTGCTTCAGCCTAGAAAATATCTTAGTACATTCCTTTTAAATATAATTCTAGTTATTAATAAGTGAATGATGGAAAGGACACTGTCTGTAGTTCATGTAGACCTCTCTTACCTCCACCAGCATCCAAAAGGGGGGAAAAAAGCCACAGAAATCAGCTTGTCTATAAATCCTACAACTTCTAGATGAATAAAATAGTTAATTGTTCACTTGAAAATGACGACTTTACACTTTTGGAGAGAGGCCTGAAAATTTCTTGGCAATACTTCAACGGATTAATAATTTAGAGCAATGATTGACTGGAGAATGGAAGTGGAGCTAATAGCCTCTCATTTTCCTCTTTATTATTTCAGACAAATTGGTAAGTCATGGTGGAGGTGTGGGATGTTTCTGGGTCAACTGGCTAGAAGCTTTAAATTAAAAATGAAGGATGATATTTGATCTTAATTTTCTAAGATGTTGGCCTCACCCCTTGATGGTACGAGATACCTTTGCGATTGCATTGCTTCTGATGCTTAATCTTTCTATGTACTCCTGGCAAAGTCTATGTGAACTACAGTAAACTTTTGCTGTGACTCTGCTTTGTGTGCCATGTCATGTTAAGCACTGGTTGGGATAAAACAATGGGTTTGATGCAGTTCTAACCTTAAGTAGTTAAAAAGTCTGGCAAGAAAGGCACATATGCCTATAAATCATCCACCTACCAGGTAAAAAATGTTAAGTATCTTAAGAGAAAGATATGAACAAATATCATGGGAGCCATTAGCTTATGGTATTGATGTGAAGAATCTGCCTAATAGGAAATTAGTGATTTAAAACAATGTGAGAAAGTCAAATCAGTAAAATGGTGTATGCTGATAACAGCAATTTGAATTATGAAGTGGCTAAGGAAGGAGTGCTGGCATGAGAAGCTGGTTCAGAGTTTCAGGGCTACGTAAAGCTGCACATCCGCCTTCAAAAAGAAAAGATTCAGATAAATTGATCCTAGAAGGACCAAAGTGGGCCTCCTCCTAGAAGGTGCACAAGAGTTTAGCTGGGAATTTCCATTTGTTCTTGGGAGGGGCAATGGCTTTAACAGGAGACAGGGCTGTGGCTGCTGCCTGACGTGCCAATGTTCTCCCGCCTCTAAGAGAGAAGCAGCTGAGCCCCCCAACTGAATCCCACAAATTCCAAAGAAAGCTTAATTTTTCATCTAGATAAAATAGTTGTGTATTTGAGTGCCACATTTGCTTCCATTGTCTGAATTTTTGCTAACATAATGAAGATCAGGATGCCAGGACTTAAGGAGCAAAGGCTTGTGGACCTCCTACGGTTAAGTTCCTCCTATGCGCTTAAGTAATAAACAGAATATTCATGCTTCTATATGTATATGTCATTGTGATGGCCTGAATTGTATTTCCCTGAATTGATATGCTGAAGCCTTAATCTCCAATGTGACTGTGTTTGGAGACAACCTTTAAAGGTAACCTTAATTATCTCTTTAAAGCTAGGCCGGGCACGATGGCTTACGCCTGTAATCCCAGCCCTTTGGGAGACCAAGGTGGGCAGATCATGAGGTCAGGAGATCGAGAACATCCTAGCTAACATGGTGAAACCCCATCTCTACTAAAAATACAAAAACAAAATTAGCCGGGCTTGGTGGTGGGCGCCTGTATCCCCAGCTACTCGGGAGGCTGAGATAGGAGAATGGTGCGAATTCAGGAGGTGGAGCTTGCAGTGAGCCGAGATCGCACCACTGCACTCCAGCCTGGGCGACAGAGCAAGACTCCATCTCAAAATAAATAAATAAATAAAATAAAAATAAAGGTAATTCATGTTAAATGAGGTCATAAGGGTGGGGCGTAATCCAATACGACTGGTGCCCTTATAAGAAGAAGAGATACTAGGGAAGCAAGCACACAGAGAAAAGGCCATGTGGCATGGCGAACAAAAAGGTAGCCATACCCAGCCAAGGAGAGAGCCTCAGCAGAAACAAAATCAGCTGACACCATGATCTTGGACTTTCAGCCTCTAGAACTGTGAGGAATAAATTTCTGTTGTTTAAGTCACACAATCCGTGGTGTTTTGTTATGGCAGCCAAAGCTGACTAAGGTGGTAATTGACAAATTTCCCTGATAGATTTTATTTATGAGCCTCAGTCGATGACAAGTTAAATAGAACTCTTAATTTGGGCCAAAGCAACTACGAAAGTCCTTAAGAAATGATTCCCCCATCCTGCCTATTGAGTAATTCCCAGCATAACCATAGTATAAAGCTACTTATTTATGCAGAGCAATTCTTTCATCCGATCATCTACTTCTTTACCAAATACTCACTGAGTTTCTACTATGTCCTAGTTACTCATGGATTATGCTCAAAAGGATCTGTCAGTCTAGGAAAGGAAATATAACAGGCAAGTAAAACACAGTCATTTGTTTGCAGAAATTGCTGTGGTCATGCCAAGAGTGCAGGGATTCATGGCAGCTGGGATGGCAGAGAAGTCTCCCTGGAGGAGATGGCATTGAAGAAGTGTTTTGGAGGATGATGAGATTTAGTCATACAGGGCTGTGCAATGGAGGAAGGACAATTGAGAGGAGAAAGAATGGTGAACAAAGGCTTAGAGGTTGAATTTCTAGGAAGTTTACAGGGAAGCAAGAACTTTGACTAAAATGCAGAGTATGCAAAGGGAAACTTTTTCTTCATAAGGTCGAGCTATCTCAGACTCAAAGGGCTTCTTTCATAACAGAGTGATGATATATCAAGCATTGTCCTATGTACATTATTCCATTGACTCATTCATACTTATAGTAATGTAGGTGCTAATAGTTTCCCCACTTTATAGATGAAGAAACTGAGGCATAGATGGGTTAAAATACTTGCCGATTACTAATGAGTGGTGGAGCTGGGATTTGAACATAGGCACCCTGGCTCCAGAGCCCTTGCTCATATAAAGGAAGCCTGAGAGCATCTGAACTAAAGTGTAAGGGGAAGTACTGGGAGTTGATAGATTTGCAAATGGTGCAAGATGCAGAGTTTCAAGATGGTAGGCAATTTTGTGTATTTCCTTGAGCAAAAAGAAAAGCAGAGCCCCTGCCTCCTATAACCATGAGGAGGATCGCAGTGCCCTTGATCACTTTTCAGCAAGTTAGCCATGTTTGCAGCCCTCTGTGGAGATAAATTGTTGGTGCAAGGAAACAAAAGTGTTTTTCAAGCGCTCTGCTGCCGTGGTTAGCCTAGGACAGGGTTATGAAAGGAGCTTTTCTGCCTCCGCTGCCTTCCGGGGTTACATTCTTAGTGAATCTACTGCCTCAAAATGGAGCTTGTTAGTTGCGTGTCATCCGAGGGTGGCAATTAGTTGCATGTGTTTGGTTGGGTGCCAGCCCCTCGGGCGCCAGACCTCAGTGCGGGAGCCACTGTTTGTCATGAATTAGTCTTTAAATAAAAGCAAGTTTTTAAAATGGAGCATGCTAATTTGGGTTTTGCTAACCCCTTCTGAAGAAGGCTTGGCCTGTTCGGTGCCAGCTGGCTGAGTTGGCATTCAGCGAGAAACTGGGTCCTTACCAAAAATCGCATTGCTCCCCTCTCCCTCTTTGAGGGGAAAATGGCAGGGAGGAGCTAGCTGGCACTGCAAAACAAGGTGACACCAGGGGCAGGGACGGCGTAGGAATCGGGATGATTAAAGGGAATTGAAGTGCCATGATATCCCCGCTGCTCCCCACCTTAGAAAAGAAAAGCTGCCCCCTCTTTCTCCCCACTCACGCCACCCTTGGCCACCCATTCAGTAACTTTCCACATAAAAGGCTTTCTCATCCAATTGCTTATACACTGCACCTTTTATACTCTTCCAAGTTGTCCTTAAGGGATTATCACTGCAGCTTTTAACTTCCCCTAGAAAGAGCTGAATGAACGTGAATGGGGCGGAAGAGTCCTCACTGAGAAAGTGTCCCCATCCCAAAATGCTCACAAAACCGCTAATCACGATGGAAGAATGCCATCCTGTTTTTGGCGGCGGCTGGCTACCAATGCGCTAAGGCACAATGACTGTCCGTATAGGCGGTCATCACAAGGAATCATGTTGCACACACAACTCGTGCTCACAGGTCATGCGGTGCACACACCGGGCCCTGGTCACTTTCACATGGTGCTTTTTCCCGTTAACAAAGAGCAACGCCGCCTATCAGAGTTGTGATTCTTGAAACTCAGACCTTTGCCCAGTAAGTGCTAACCGGAAGACTTGTTTTCTTACACTTTCTAGGTGGATAATCTGATCACCAGAAATGGCAAGGGTGATGCCATCAACAATTGAAAACAGAAACTCTCCTATTTATTTATTTATTTCGGTCTGGTTTGGCAAACATCCCATTATCTCCAAACAGGATTACTTGGTATTGGGAGAGCAGCCTTGTATATCGGCAAGACAGAAGAGGAATTTTAATCAGCTTTACATTTGTTCTGAAGCTTCAGGAAAGATGGAAGCTTTTTCTCATACCAACATATCTATGCCGTAGATTGCCGGGAAGTAAGAGTTGTCCTGGTTACTAATGTAGTGTACATTAAATTTCCTGGTGTGTGTGTGTGTGTGTGTGTGTGTGTGTGTGTGTGTTTAGCCTGTTTATTTGATGCTGGCACCTCTGTTCTTAAGGCAGCATATTAAGTTTATTAATAAATGACACCCAGTTCCTAAGAGACTTGTTCTAAAAGCTTTCCTGACAGGGCAGGAATTTGTTTCTTTTTTCTTTGCTTTTCTAAAAAAAAAAAAAAAAAACCAAAAAACAAATATTGAGGCAAAATTGAGAATGAAGGATATTTTGAAAACTTGAGTACTGTAAATAGTTTAAAGAAAGATTTCATTTTTCCAGAACAACACATTTTGCAGTTTCTTTAAATGCTCATTTAATATTTTGGGTCTTGCCAGGACAACGTGTTGCTTTTACGAATAAGAACCAATAATGAGCCTGTGGAGCCTTTAATTTATGATGTGTCTGACAGTATAGTGGTGGATCTGATGGGGATGCATGTGATTATGTCTGCAAGCTGAAAATAACCTAGCTGGTATTTGTTCTGAAAACATCCTGAGAACACCCTCCTGTTAATGGCCCATGGCTTGATCCAGCATCTGGTAAACTAATATATTGTCATTTTTACCATGAAAGTCAGCATCAATCATTAATGATTCCACAGCCATTTGAGTTCTTCTCTTGTCTAGAATATGACAATTACCATGAAATTATTCCTATTAGCAACATGATTGAATGATAGTAACCTGACTGTAACTTGTTGGCAGAAATTCTCTCATAATGACAGTAATGAACTGTGCATTTGAGTCCTTGCTGGGCTCTGTTAAACAGGAAGGTTGGATATTATATATGTTTCTAACCCCTCACAAATGATACTTCTTAATGATTATGTGAATTGAAGGAAATGTACTGTTTTGCCGATTTGTTTCTATGAAGGAATTTATCATTTTTATTAATTTGTTGGGGGAAGGAATCACTGTTTGCCATTAAAAATGTTGTTCAGGGACTGCTTAGTGCTATATACATATTACGATCATCACCAGTATGTATACAGAGCCTACCGTATCAGGCTCTCATGAGAGACCACACTGGAATTTTTAAATGAAACATTCCACATATAATCATCACCAAAGAGTGAAACATAATCATCACCAAAGAGTGAAATAATACCATCAGTGCCAGGGACCCTGAGAAAAATACAGAGACCCCAATACTATTATAAGATTAATAAGTTAATTTTCATTTCTCTTTTGCATGACCTTGGTCTGTAAGGTCACATGACCTGCCTAACTGAAAATGTGTATCGGCAGACAGCCCAAGACACGTAAGACGAGCCAATGAGAAGGCCAGGAGCCAATGAGAAGGCCAGTTAGCCCCCCTGGTAGGGCTTCTGTCATTCATAGCAGTAGGACAGATTAGTTAATTCTCCAAAGATCTAGGGAAAGTAGCTAGTGGATTGGACACTTCCTGTGACACATCTCACATCCTCTTGTCTCACTTTCTGTATTAGGGCCATCGCTGTGGAAACCAGGTTAGGGCAAGTGTGACCTAAAGCCTCTTGCCTAAGTAGCATTGGGCATCCCTATTTTCATCCCTATTTTCTACCGCCTTGGGAGTAAGACTGGCAACCTGGAAGTATAAGACAGTTATTAGCCCACGGAAAAACCCCTGATTGGTGGGGACTGGGGGTTGGTGGATAAATAATCTCTTCCATGCCTTGTTCAGACATGTCCAAAGCACATTATACATATTCATCTGAAGCACATAAGTTTTCTCAGAAGATTCCAGCAGGTTGAGCCCTAGGTGCCTGTAGTTGTTATTGACTTGAGAATGTACACTTATGTGGTATTTCCCTCTGTAGAGGATTCTGTTGGTTCCCTACCACGACCACCATTAGTGGATCAGCACACCCATCCCCCAGCTGCTTAGAGTGTTGGATACTACAGTCTCACAGCTGAACTCATCTCAGGAGAATTAACCCTCTATTGAGGGAAACGAACTTCCCCAGAAATACCTTAGAGGATCCCCCTTGATCCCCTGGTCAAGGGCAGTCCACAGCCAGGGACTAACTGAAGCTGTGAAGGGGAATAAGTCTGTGGTGCTGTTCATACTCCATACTCTTGTCCATACTTTGGGATCGGGCCATGGCTGGACTCCAGCTGAAGCCATATCTTTCCTCGGCTTCTTCCTTGGCCCATCCTACTCCCTCATTTCCCCATTGCTTTCTCCTGGGGCACTATTTCAATCAATTTCTTGTACAAGCATACACATTTCAGGGTGTACTTCTAGGGAATCTGATTTAAGATACCCCTTTTCCCTGTTGCACTCTCCCTAGTTCCTCAATTCGATTGTCTAGGGTTCTTTTCCCAAAATGAACTACTCAGTTGTAAACCTTTGTTTAGGGTCTGCTTTCCCAAGTGGGATGTGAGAGTCAGATGGGGAACACAGGCTAAGGCCACCAATGATATCAATATGTTTTGGGGTTGTATTCCATGCTGCTGGCTGGGTTAAGTGCAGATGGTCTCTACCACATACACTATGGAGGAAACTTAGATTTAGAAAGAATTAGGCATCATAAGATGATACAAAACTGAATGATTCGGATAATATATGTAGAAATCAAAACCTATTATTTGGGGCTGAAAAGGATACCAAAGACTTGTTGAGAGAAGTGTGTTTGAATTAGTGAAAGAAATAAATATTTGAGAAGGCAGAGAGAAGTGGGGGAAGGAAATTCAGCTTGGAAAGATAGCATGAATAAAGGATCTGAGTGGGCTTGATCCTTTATTAGTTTGGGGGAGCCTGATATTGCTATCCCTCTGGGAATAAAGGCTTCATGCTAGAATGGTTCAATAAGTCCAGAATGTGCCTATCCATTTCATTTCATATTTATTTGTTCAACAAATGAATTGACATTCATTTACTTTTTTAACAACTATCTTTTGAATGTGTATGATGTCCAGGCCTTGTAGGCACTGGAAGTGATACACAAAATACAAATTATCCTGGTTCTCAAAGAGTTTACAGAATAGGAAATATACAAGTAAACGGATATATACATAGAATTACAGGTTTTCTTCCTAGGACTCTGAAGGAAATTGAACAGGATGCAGTGACAGAATATAATAAGAGTCATATATATTAGACTGAATGGACTTATAAGTCCTCTTGGATGTGATAATGTTTAAGCAGAGATGTAAAAATGAAAAAAAGTAGCCCCAAAAAGGGAGTAGGGAAAGGAGTAACACTGTAGCCAGATGATTGCATGTGCAGAGGTCCCAAGGCAAGAAATGCCTCAATGTGTTAGAAGTACAATAAAAGGCCAGATAACACTGGGCAAGGAAGGAAGCGCACAAGATAAAGTTGGAAGATAGGCAAGAGCAAGATTTTAGAGGGCACCATATGTTATTTAAAAAAAAGACTTTGGGCTGGGTGCAGTGGCTCACGCCTGTAATCCCAGCACTTTGGGAGGCTGAAGCCGGGGGATCACCTGAGGGTGGGAGTTCGAGACCAGCCTGACCAACATGGAGAAACCCTGTCTCTACTAAACATACAAAATTAGCTGGGCATGGTGGCACAAAATTAGCTGGGTGTGGTGGCAGGAGAATCTCTTGAACCTGGGAGGTGGAGGTTGCAGTGAGCCGAGATCGCGCCATTGCACTCCAGCCTGGGCAACAAGAGCGAAACTCTGTCTCAAAATTAATACTACTAATCATAAAAGACTTTGGATTTAATCTGGAATGTAATGGAAAACAATTGAAGAGCTCTTAGGAAAGAGGTGATAGTTTATGTTTTTAACATATTAATTTGTTGTGTGGAAAATAGGTTGGGGAGGGGAAGAATAGATATAGAAAGGGCAATACAAAAGCTATTGCAGGCTGCGGGCAGTGGCTGACGCCTGTAATCCCAACACTTTGGGAGGCCAAGGCTGGCGAATCACTTGAGGTCAGGAGATCGAGACCAGCCTGGCCAACATGGTGAAACCCCATGTCTACTAAAAATACAAAAATTAGCAGGATGTGGTGGTGCATACCAGTAATCCCAGCTACTTGGGAGGCTGATGCACAAGAATCACTTGAACTTGGGAGGTGGAGGTTGCAGTGAGCCAAGATCATGCCACCGCACTCCAACCTGGGTGACTGAGCGAGACTCGGTCTCAAAAAAACAAAAACAAACAAACAAAGAACAAGCTATTTCAGTAGTGCATGTGAGAATAGATGATTAACTGGTCTAAATTAGAGTCAATGGATGTGCACTAGAATTTACTAGACTGTAATTCAAGACAGTAGGGGCTTTGTCTCTTGATCACTGTTGTATTCAGGCCTACATCTAAGGTTTGTGGGGGCCAGGGCAAAAAGGAGGTCATATATCATCTGTCTAAATATTTAAAAATTAACAAATCCAGCTAATAAGCCATTAAAGAAGTGTTTTTTATCCTCTGCCATGACAACGTAACTTTTTTAAGGACAAAATCTAAACATATAGGTGAAGGCCTAGTTTTTATGTGTTTGAAAATTGGCCAAATATCAAAGACAACAGAACTTGACATGTTCCGTCATTGGGCTGATGATATTTTAGCGGTTCTGTTTTTTT
>NW_016811584.1:5859318-5864610 GCF_001698545.2 Rhinopithecus bieti | reverse complement strand
CGCCCGCCACCTCGCCCGGCTAGTTTTTTGTATATTTTGGTAGAGACGGGGTTTCACCATATTAGCCAGGATGGTCTCGATCTCCTGACCTCGTGATCCCCCCCGTCTCGGCCTCCCAAAGTGCTGGGATTACAGGCTTAAGCCACTATGCCCGGCCTAGCAAGTTTTTTTAAAAGACTGAAATAGTTCTTAAATTATTGTATATTTATTCCCAATAAGTTATTTTTTCTCATCTTCATTTCAGTAAAATTGCTATGTTGCTATAGTCCAGGTATTTTTTTTTTAAGATACTTTATTTCTGTTGGCAGTTATGATCTAATACAGGGATCTGCAGACTAAGACCCCAGGACCAACCAGCCACTCCATTCATTTATGCATTAGCTGTGATTCCTTTTGTGCTACAAGAGTCATCGTAACAGCCCAAAATGTTTACTGTCTGGTCCTTTACAGAGAAAGTTTGCTGATCCCTGATCTAAAGAATTAGAAACTAAACTGCATTTGTATTTAAAATGTATACAATTTGAATACACTTTCCTCAAGCATATAAATTAATGATAAAAATTAGGAAAGTTAAAATTAATTTTAATGTTTTAGGAAAGTCATATTTCTCACACAGTATTCAAAATTATCCATTAGAATTTAAAAGCAAAATGTGGACTAGATTAGCTAATAAAAAACATTTAAATCAAACATTTCAATGTAGCTGGATTTTTTGACACTTTAATTAAATCTTATTAAATATTTTATAAAAATAAAACAATTTCTAGTTTTATGTTCCATGCCCATCTAGTTGCCAATATGAAGAATTGGTATCAGATTTCATGTATGTTATGTTGCAACCTAAATTTAAGGATAGCATCAATTGTTTAATAATGCAAAATGTGCCTAAGTTACTATGTCCACAGCTGTGAATGTTGCCTGAACTTGTGAGACCTCTGAACTATGAAATGGAAGGAGCAGATTCTGATGAACGAAAATAGATACGGCATTCAGCACTAACTACTACTATTACTACTACTGGAATTTATTTATGCAAGAATCTGTTGTACTCACGAATTAATTTCTCTTTTTCTTATTTAGGCCTTTCCACTGCTCAAATCATGTCCCCACCACAAAGCAGCATACATCTCTGTTGTCTAAAGTTTTGTAGTTGCTATATCCACAACCCACAACCCTTCCTGACATTCAGACTCAGTCACCATTTCTTCAATGAAAGTGGGCAACAGAGGTGTAGAAACATTTTCCTAGGGCAATTACATCATTTAACACAAGAGTAAGAGTTACTGGTTGTGTCTTTGTGAGACAAGCACCAAATCCTGAGCCACAGAAGCCCTGATGTGTTTTCTAATCACTTCACTTACGGTGATTAGAAAATGCAAAATATTTTGCAAACAACTTTGAAATATGTTTGTGATATGAAATCCCCTCTAAAATATGTGGTTCGAAATTTATCAAATGATAGAGCAATGTAACACAAACACATGGCCTTTATAAGTTATGAAGAAATTGCAGGAAATTTCAAGAAGCTGAAATACAAATAAAGTCCCCATCACCTGATTACAATGCAATAAATTAGAAATCAGTTTTATCAAAATCTTACAATCTGGATATTTTAAAACTCTTTGATAGTGTGGGAGGCCGAGTTGGACAGATCACCAGAGGTCAGGAGTTCGAGACCAGCCTGGCCAACGTGGTGAAACGTTGTTTCTACTAAAAATGCAAACATTAGTTGAGTGTGGTGGCACGCACCTGTAATCTCAGCTACGCAGGAGGCTGAGGCAGGGGAATTGCTTGAACCTAGGAGGCAGAGGTTGCAGTGAGCCAAGATTGTGCCACTGCACTCCAGCCTGGGGCACAGATCAAGACTCAGTCTCAAAACAAACAAGCAAACAAACAACCCGCTTTGATAAACAACTCTTAATTCAAAGAAACATTTTAAACCCAACTTGAAAAATGTCTAGACATCACTGATAATGAATATATAACACACATGAACTATGGGCTACAGCTAAAGCCTCGCTTAGAAGAAAATGTATATAGCCTTAAACACCTGAATAATTAAAAAAAGAATAAAAATAAAGGAATGATGCATCTGACTTAAGAAAGGAACAGCCAAAAAACCAGAAAAAATGCAGAAAGAACTAAATAATAAAGATAAAAATAAGAAATTAGGTTTTCTAATTTAAAAACAAATCCATAAGAATCACAAATAAGCTCAAATACTGTCTCCTTGTGATATGGCTTGGCTGTGTCCCTATTAAAATCTTGGCTTGAGTTGTATCTCCCCGAATTGCCATGTGTTATGGGAGGGACCCAGGGGGAGGTAATTCAATCGTGGGGGCCGGTCTTTCCCATGCTGTTCTCATGGTAGTGAATAAGTCTTACAAGATCTGATGGGTTTATCAGGGGTTTCTGCTTTTGCTTCCTACTCATTTTCTCTTGCTGCCACCATGTAAGAAGAGCCTTTCGCCTCCCGCCATGATTCTGAGGCCTCCCCAGTCATGTGGAACTGTAAGTCTAATTAAACCTCTTTTTCTTCCCAGTCTTGGGTATGTCTTCATCTGCAGCGTGAAAACACCTTGAAAACAATGCCAAGCAATGAAATTCACTTACTCAAAAAGTTAGGGAGTACAAAAACAAAAAATGGGAAGCAGACAGGCCCAGTGGCTCAAGCCCATAATCCCAACACTTTGGGAGGCCGAGGCAGCTGGATGGCTTGAGCCCAGGAGTTCAAGACCAGCCTGGGCAACATGGTGAAACCCCATCTCTACAAAAAATACAAAAATTAGACAGGGGTAGTGGTGAGTGCCAGTAGCCCCAGCTACTCAGGAGGCTAAGGTGGGAGGATCGCTTGAGCCCAGGAAGTTTAGGCTGCAGTGAGCCCTGATCGTGCTACTGCACTCCAGCCTGAGTGACAGACAGAGTGAGACCCTGTCTTAAAAAAAAAAAGGAGAAAGGAAAAGAACCATGGCTAAATAAATTAAAATGCTCAAAGGAGAACTTTTGCAAAAGTAACTGAAAATCTTCATGGAATATATTTTTTAAATAGGTAAATAAGTTACCCAAACTTATTCAAGAGGAAAGAGAAGAACTTTAATAACATCGGAAAAATCTGAAGCAGTTATCAAAGATCTTAAAAAGCCACAGGTCTTTATGCTTTCAGAAGCATAAAGGAACATTTTTTTTTTTTTTTTTTTTTTTTTTTTTTTTTTTTTAAGGAAAAAAAAATTTTTGTAATTTTTAAGAATGAAAACTGGTAAAATTAATTTTACATCTGCGTAATGGCATACTGTAAAGTCGTTAGATAGGATGTGGAGGTTCTGTGTATAGTTATGGAACAATCTACAAAATATATGAAGTGAAAAAAAAACAAGATGCAGAGCATTGTGTCTATTATACTGACATTTGAGTAAATGTGTGTGTGCTTGTGCATATGTATATGTGTCATACATAACTAAAGGAACACAAAAGCAACGGATAACAATGGTTGCATCTGGGGGAAGGGACTAGGCAGCTGGAAGACGGGTAAAGATACTTTTTTACTCATGCCCTTTTGTACTTTTTGAATTTGATAGTCAGTACATCTATTACATAGTCAAATAATTATAAAAGTAAACCAAATTGTTCATAGCACAAAGAAAGAAAATAAACTGCCAGTGTGTTATGAAGCCATTGTAACATGGATACCAAAGTCTGAGAGAGACAGCACAGAATAGAAAACTATAAATCAAACTCATTTATGGACTCATTATGAAAATTTAAAGTTAATAAACAACTTATCAGATTATTAAAAGTATTAGCCCCATCAAAAGGGGTGCTTATTCCTCAAGTACGAAAGTATCTCATTAATAGGCAATGTGTTGATATACTCAACTACTATCCTACACTACTTCTCAAGTGGCAGAGCTATGTGTGAACTGTCAATCCATCCATAAATAGCTATATGTCTATCTACTGCATTTTAGCAAATCTAAAATGCTGTCAAGTATAAGACAGCCTATTTCAGAAATGCTAAAATGTGGAAAACTGTTTATCTTTAAATCAATGAAGTGTAGTATCCATCCATCCATCCATCCATTTTTCCTTCCCTTCCTTCCTCTTTGCATTTAGCTGTCTAATCAATCATCTCTCTATCTAGAATATGTATATAGATCTAATATAATATCTAGAATACAAGATATATTCTTTAGTGAAAAAAACCAAGAAGTAGAACAGTGGAACAGTAGTACAATCTGCATATTTTTAAATGAATATTTACATAGATACATAGTATATGTGTGTATTTTTCCTTAGAAGGATGTATAGAAAACTGTAAACAAAGGTTACCTTTGGAAAGAAGGACTAGATAAAAGGTGAGTGGAAGGCGGGGTGAGAGAAGGGGACTTTTATTTTTTTTTTGCACTTTTGAATTCTCCAAACTTATTCTACACTCATTTTATTTTGGACCATTTGCTTCTTTGTTGTAGAAGGTGTTGGAGCACTGCCCTGGTACCTTTCAACATTTCTGTGAGCTCTGCCCCAGCTTCTGTGTATTTACCTTCCAATGGCTGCTTCGGCAGTGGTCTTTACAGGACCAATTGGAGCTGCTGGCTTCACTAGGTCTGCTGAGAGCTGAAAGTGCTTGGAGTTTAGGAACCCCCAGGGTGGCTCTTAGCTGCTGAGTGATTGGTGAGGGAGAATGAAAGCCCAGTTTCCTTGCCTCTGGTGGGAAAACTTCCCTCAGAGGATTCTACCCTGAATCACATCCTCGCTTGGCTTCTTGCCTTTCCCTGTTCTACTTCTTGCCACACTCTAAGCAGTTTTTCTTGGAAGCCCGTCCAAGAAATCCCCACTTGTTTGTGTGCAATGGCTCATGCCTGTAATCCCAGCCCTTTGGGAGGCTGAGGCAGGCAGATCACCTGAGGTCAAGAGTTCTAGACCAGCTTGGCCAACATGGCAAAATGCCATGTCTACTAAAAATTCAAAAATTAGCTGGGTGTGGTAGCAGGTGCCTGTAATCCCAGCTACTAGGGAGGCTGAGGCAGGAGAATTGCTTGAACCCAGAGGGTGGAGGTTGTAGTGAGCTGAGATTGTGCCACTGCACTCCAGCCTGGGTGACAGAGGATACTCTGTCTCAAAAAAAAGAAAGAAAGAGAGAGAGAGAGAAACAGAAGGAGAGAGAGAAAAAAAAAGAGAGAAAGAAAGAGAAAGAAGAAGAAAGAAAGAGAAAGAAGAAAAAGAAAAGAAAGAAAGGAAGAAAGGGAGAGAGAGAGAGAGAAAGAAAGAAAGAAAGAGAGAGAGAGAAAGAAAGAA
>NW_016811584.1:5758694-5859267 GCF_001698545.2 Rhinopithecus bieti | reverse complement strand
AAAAGAAAATCACTTGTTCATGGTGTTCTCAGCATCTTATTCTGAGACTTGAGACATTGTGACATTGTATTCCACTTTGAATTTATGGATATTTACAAAGAAATCATGAATGTCATATGTATGCAAATAAAAGAAATAACATACTATAAAATCAAATGATACTGAGACAACAAGGAAACTGGCTTGTTCCTAAAACTCCAAGCTAGAACTGACTTCCTTCCACTGGACATTCCTGTGTCTTATGGTCATAAGAATCTTTTTTAAAACCTGACTTCAGCCCTTGCTTTACTAGTTTCAGTAAAATGATACCTGCGCACCATCTTCATCACAGCCATTCATTTTCCTGTACTTACTTCAAGACCATTATTCGGCTACTCATAGCTAATGTATTATGCAAGTTCTTAACAAATTCTGGGGCTCATTTTGACAAAACACAAACCATCAATTCTCAGTGAGAAAAAAAAAAGAAATTGTTTTCTCGAAGGGCAGTCTCAAGATGAAATTACTAATGCCTATAAAGAACTCTGCCTACTTTAAGAGGAACTTGTATTGTGTGATTCCTCAGTAGCTGGCCTCAGTGGGCAAGCGAATTACCAAAAAGCACTTTACTGATAGATTGCAGTGGTGCCTCTGAGTCCAGAGTTCATTGTCAAATAAAGCATGTCATTTGGGTGCAGCATCTTTGCATTTTTAATCATGTTTGATCTTTCAGTCGCTCCCTGGCAACAGGTCTGCTGGTTGTCAGTGTGAGCCAGCAAGGCTATGTTGCAAATGTTTAAGCTCCTCAGGCATTTATTTATGCTGGTAATATTCAAAGTATTTATTATCCTCCTTTCTTTATCCTGAATGTGTGACTGCATTTAGAGCCATAAATTGCTCTAGATTTGAGTGGCTGTCGACAGCATGATTTTAACTATAACATATTCTCTATGTGTGAGTGTGCGTGTGTGTATACACATCTATATACATGGATATTTATTTTTACACCCGCCAACAGGGTAATTTATAGCAGAACACACATACAAACTTACAAAAAAAGCCCTCTCCTGTCATCAATAGTGGAGTGTTTTCTCTTTAGTGTAGTGCTGGGTATTAGAGGAGAAAACGGTGTCTAAATCGTTTATTTCTGCAAGAGGAGGGTGAGGAGGTCTTGAGCAGGAAGCTATCCTCATTGGAGGCTGCTTCTGCTGCCATCAGGGCATCTCCCAACAGCCCCTGAAAGAGATCGCCAGATCCTCTGGACCACTGTGCCTTTGTTTGAAACCAGCCCACCATCTGCAAGATCCTAGGAACTAACTTGTTAGTGATTACTGATAGGGGGACACTAATTTTGAGAGGAGGTGTGTATACAACTGAATATGACAAAATAGTAAGCACTGCTTACATTCCACTTCCCCTACTTTTTACATGTGTTTTTTATGAGGACACTGTCCATTACTGATAGATTATGTTAGCCTTCACTTTGCTTTTTTAAAGGGAGACAAAGATTTAGAAAAGTAGCGCTTAACTGGAGATTGAAGTGTTCTCATTCATACTGGCCCTCACATTATTCGGAGTTGACAGTTTGTTAACACCTGACGGAAGACCCGAAATCTAGTTTTTAGCTCATCAAGTTGAGTGCTGGGTGCCTCAGGTGTATTATATTGTTTTTACATTTTGTTGTGTTCATGTTCTCTGTCCTGTAAGATGATAAACTTCTGGAGGGCCGGAACGATGCTTTATATTTAACCTGTCTTTCCAAAGCATGTTGCATGTTCTAGCAGAGTATTGGTGCATCATTGATGTAAAATAAATACTTCTTAGTTGGAGTTCTTCCAAGATAGTCATTTAACTTGTGCTTAGCCCAATCATAGGAAGTAATAATGGTCAGGCAGAAAGTTTTATATTAAGTAGCTGAGGGAATTAGTGTAAGGGATTATTAGCAAGGTTTTATAATTTAACTTTTCTGGTTCGAGCTGCTGATTTATAGCATATTGGGCATATACTGGTGATTTTCATGGCTTTTTTTTCTTTAGCTGAGAAACCCTGCTTTACTGCGCTCCAATGTGGAGAAACAATATGTACAGATGGAAAGGTTGTTGCTTTGTTTGAAACAGGGGTGAAAGATAAGGGACCAGCTTGAGCAGTGTTCTCTTCATTGTTCCCTCTTCTCTCCTACTCTATTTTCCCAAACACCCCTAAACCAAATGACCAGCAAAGGACCTTTAGGGCTCCTCTGAAAATAGTTTGTAAACCATTTGTCTAAAAAAAGTGTCCTTGAGTGTATTATTACATTTGGTTCAGTATTTTAAAAAGCAGATGATTTTCTATAGCAAATTTAGTTTTACTGAAAAACTAAGCAGAAAGTACAGTACAGAGGTTTCCCACAAATCCCCTCCCTTTGCCCACAGTATTCATTATGGTTAACATCTTGCATTGGATTGGCACATTTGTTATAATTGATTAAACGATATTGCTACACTATTGTTAGCTGAAGTTGTCCCTCATTTACATTAGGACTCAATCTTTTGTCATAGTTCTGTGTGTTTGAACAAGTATATAACATCATGTATCTCCCATTATAGTATCATACAGAATAGTTTCACTGTCCTAAAAATGCCCCTACTCCATGTATTCATCCTATGGTTCAATATGTTTTAAGGTACACTAATGTTCAGAGGAGTGGTGGTAGTGGAATGTGGTTTGATCCTATGGAAGTTTTGGTCTATCCTTTCATTATAGTTGGAAAAACTCCAGGTTTCTGCTCCCTAAAAGAGGAATCAGGATTTCAAATTACAATCATGATCCTGTTGTGATAACTCAGGAGACCACTGTAGCTTTTGTATTTTGGAAGAGTTGAAAATTTATCAGTGAGGCTAAATGCCAAGGTAAATTTAACTAGACCAAGTGATGCCATGCTTATTTGGAATATGTTGTGACATATTTGAATCTAATGCGTATTAATATGTAGGCAAAGGTTAATTTTGACTATTTTCATGTCCAAATCCAGACTTGTCTTTCCTTCACTGATTTGTAAATTCCGCTTTCCTTACTTTTGGGGTCCTGTCTTTGACTTTGGTGCATTTTGCTAATTATGCACACAATTTTAGAACAACACTGACAATGAATATAAAATATTAAAAAACCAACAAGACAAGCAGTTTTCAAGAATCACATTATGTATACTTACTGCCTAACTGACCTTTTCTGCAGTTACTTAAATCTTTTAAAAATCCATTTAATTTCGAAGCCAGAGTATTAGCCTATTTATATGTAAATTGTCTTTAATTCATGCATTGATTTAAAAGACTAATCCAAAAGATCTTTTACCACAAGTGACCTTTTTGACTCTATACTTCTGGGAAAACTGTGAAGTGGTTTCTTGGTGACCTCACATCCACCTGTGGTACAACACATGCCAACTCTGGTCTGTATAAATCACTCACAATTGTATAGTTTTAAGCCAACATTGAATTATTAACAGTATAATTGTTTTAGTTACTATCAAAATTTCCACAGGACCATTTACAGGGATGAATTATTATTTTTTCCTTCTGGTGTCTTTCTATTTTCATCCTCAACCAACAAATCTAATTAAAAGCTTCACTAAGAAATGTCTGTTATTCAAGGGACAGAGTCAGGTGTTTAATAGTTACTGTCTCCAAAGAACTTAGGTGTCAGAGAAGCTTAAATTTACATTACTGCCTGCCATACAGACCTGAGAATCCAGAGAATCTTAGAATCTTAGGAAAGCAAATGGGGCAGGTTAGCCTTGGTATTTTGTTTGTTTGTTTGTGATGGAGTCTTGCTCTGTTGCCAGGCTGGAGTGCAGTGGCATGATCTTGGCTCACTGCAGCCTCAGTCTCCTGGGTTCCAGTGATCCTCCTGCCTCAGCCTCCTGAGTAGCTGGGACTGTAGGTGTGCACCACCACGCTCAGCTAATTTTTCGTATTTTTAATAGAGACAGGGTTTCGCCATGTTGCCCAGGATGGTCCGATCTCTTGACCTTGTGATCTACCCACCTTGGCCTCCCAAAGTGCTGGGATTACAGGCATGAGCCCCCGCACCTGGCCAACCTTGGTATTCTTGTTGCTCTCTCTCTCTCTCTCTCTATATATATATAATATACATTATATATACACACACGCACGTATCTATATATACATATACATATTCAACTCTCATCTCTCTCTCTACATATATATATATTTTTTTCAACTCTGTTTTCTGCCTGTGTTTGGTTTACCTTAGGGAATGTCTTTAGCCAGTGTTTCACAACAAATTGTCTTTCTTCTGGGCATACATATATTTTGGAATTGTCTAGCCCTTGTTGTTGGTGGGTGAAATGCAAAGCATTTTAATTTCAATTTTAGCCTATGTAAAACATTTGAAGTAAAATTGAATGTGCTATATTTAATATATATTTATATTTGTGTATCTATTATTTCTCTGTCAGGATTTTTACCTGAGGTGCACAATAGGAGGCCACAAATGCCCAGAGTCATATGCAAATATATAAGCATATACATGTATTTGCATGAAGTGTCGCCACACTGAACAATTCTATGGAGTAGGAATATTCACTTAGGCTATACTATGAATGCCAACACCCTGTCTCCTGCCCTGGAGATGCATAGCACAGGGCTGTATATATGTACATACCTCTCTTTGTGCCAACCCTCAGCCCCTAGTAGCCACGTCTTCCTTAAATTTTTACAACAGGTGTATAACACCAAAATGGTTAAAAACTACTAAACATACATACATATACATGTGCATATATACACACAAATATGTAAAATATATATACACATATACATTCTATATATATATATATATAGTTGATTCTCACTTTTCACAGTAAATTGTTGTATAAAGTCTCCACAAACACTGAATTAGCAAATAATGAACCATTGCCCCTAGGGGAAATCCAGGGTTAAGTTCCTGAGAGCCTCTGATTACAATATTATTTTTTGTTTTTCAGAGACAGGGTCTCACTATGTTGCTCAGGCTGGAGTGCAGTGGTGCGATCATAGTGCACTGCAGCTTCGAACTCCTGGGCTCAAGTAATCCTCCCACCTTAGCTTCCCGGGAAACCAGAACTACAGGCACGTGCTACTGGCTGTTTCTTCACAACGTTTTTGTTAATTGATTAATATGTAAACTTTTTAAATGTTTACTTTTATTTAAAGGTACCTTATTTAACATATAGCGAATTCATTAACACTGAAGTCATAGGACACAGCCTGAGCTGTTTAACCTGAGCCTGAAGGAAGCTTCTATCACTCATGTTTCCTCTGTAAGGCACATCATATTCTTCTTGTACTCAGACACAATAGACAGCACTTCAGCACTGTTCTTGGGGGCCATTATGAACAAAAATGCAAAAGAAAACCCACCCCAACAACCTGGCATTTAATAGATCAGAAAAAGACCCTTGTTTACAGTATGAGAGATGGAGCAAGAAGGTGGAGTTTTGCTTTGTTCTGCTTCACTTGGGAATGTACATATTGGGTGACAAATTTTTCACTTCTCTGTGATGTCCAAAAATGACCACAGAAATGTGGCAAGTATCGATGTTGAGGTTACAAATGCATTTTATTGAGTGGGCAAATTCATAAATACAGAATGCACAAAGAATGGATGCCAACTGTATGCACATATATGTTCACTTACCTGTTTCGTGCAAGGCATATGCAAGTGTTGGTGATTTTGAGGTGAACAGGCAGACAGGAACACTGCCTTCATGGAACTTGCTTGCATACTGACATTGGACGCAGATGTTAAACAATTAATTACCCAAATAATCACCTGATTACAACAGTGATCCCTGCTCTAGTGGAAGGGTATCAGACACTATTAGAGCATGTAACAGAGTATCCAGCACAGGATGAGGGGTCCAGGAGAGCTTCTCTGAGGATGTAACATTAGAGCAGTGCTCAGAAGGATGGATAAATATGCAGGAAAACATCTGTATGTGTAATAAGCTGGAGCAGGGATTTTATGCTAATTTATATTTTCTAATCCCTTGCTCTTCTCTTTTAGGTGACGTTGGTAGCATGTATATAAATATATTTTTTCTAATATGATGAAAATTTCTCTTTATACCCACATGGGTCATTACTTGGAAGCTGCTACTCTCTATCCCTTCCTTGGGAATTGTAGCTAGAAGAAGCTGAGAAAATAATATATCACATAGTAGGGGGTAAAATATTTAAGGATGGAGACACCCTTTCTCCTGGCCAACTTCTGTTTTGTTTTTTTTTTTTTTTCTTTTGTCTTATTTCCCTCTTTCCTGCTTCTTTTCCTCCCTGCTTTCTTCTTTTAATTTAGCTTCTCCTTTAAAGATGATGACCTCACTGGATGGTAACCTCATTGGAAAAAGAATAGCCAGGAAGTATTTTAATCATAAAATACCTCTGGCTTTTCCTACCCCTTACAGAATAATCTCAGATAAGTCACTGAAATGACTTAATTTTTTTAACTCACTAGATTGAATTGAAACACAAGTTTTATCTTTTTTCATGTATTCGAAATTAGTCATATATAGATGTGGCTTCTGATCAAATAGGAGAATCAGCCCATTCATTCATTCATTCATTCTTCATTCACAAGTATTTATCAAATCCCTACTTTGTGATAGGCCCTGTGCAAAGCATTGGTGAGATACAAAGATGAAAAAAACATATACCTCTTCCTGCTTATCTTCTCTTAGATTTGTCTGAAACACCACCAACCTTTTTAGATGATAATTATAATCATATATAAAGGTTAATTAGACACTTATTCCATGCCAAAGACTGTGATAGAATTTTACATGCATTATCTTCACAAGGTCCCTGTGAGATAGGTTTTATGATTATCTCCATTTTAGAGATGGAGTAACAGACTCAGGTAAGGTGAAATAACTTATTTGAGGACAGGTATTGCTAAGTAGCTGAGTTAGCATTTGAACCATCTCCATTCTTAAGCATATTACACTGCATTGCTTCCTGAAATCCTGATGAGTGACTTAGTAACTTTCAAAATTTTGTTTCAAGATATCAACTAAAGCAAGATTATAAAACTTAAAGATTTTTTTCATTTCCATAAGTTACTTATTGGTTATGGCCTTTTGTCTTAGTTTCTTGCCAGAAAATGCCTATGGCCTCTCCATGCCATCTTCCCAGTTTTATAAATGAGAACATTTAGGCCTCAAATAGTTAAGCAACTTGGCTAAGTTCAAGTTGTTAGGAAGAAGCATGCCTGGGACTTCAGCCCAGGACTGTTTCATATTTTACTATCAAGCTCTCTTTCTAAAACTTAGGCTTTTAAAAAAATATTGCTTTTTTATTCTGATTTCAATACTCATTCACACTGAATGTAGGAAAGTTAGAAAACATATACACATGAACAACAAAACATTCAGACATTGAATTCTTCTGTCTCTATCTCTGTAGATAATCTCATACTTTGTTACTAATCTTGGAAAGTGCTCTCTCTCTCTGTGTGTGTTTGTTTTCTGTTTGTTGCATTTGAGTTAGTTTTATTTCTAGCATGAAGCTCTTTGCTCCTGGAGGGAAGGAACAATTTCATTTAATTCTCTGTCTCCTACAGCACCCGTCTTCTTACTAAGAATATGGTTGGTTCTCAGCAAATACTTGTTGCTTTAAATGGAATTGAAATCACTTACTGCCCAGGATACTCTTTTTGCCACCACAGGATGCAGCAGCACAACCCCAGAGGCCCAAGTCAGACAGGGAATCTTGGTTTTATGTCAATTTCAAATTTTGCCCCCTGTGCTGGGGGCATTGCTCAACTGCTGTCCTTTTCTCTGGGATAAAACTTAGACGACACCAAGGTCAACTTTCAGACACCACAGAGAGCCAGACTGCAATAGTAAATAAACCCTCTGCAAGTCTGTGGCTAATATCAGTACAGTGAATGTTGGCAAAATGAATCAAGAAGGCACGTCTCTTCATGGGAGCTTAATATGCTGTTTGCCTGTGGCATGGAAAATGGGCCCATGGACTTCCACCGGCCTGCAGATTCCATCACCACAACAGGCCACTGCTATTGTTACATTTTCTATTGTCACCAAAGATCTTAATCGCCACAGCCAAGGGCTGGTCTCCATCATCACTTTCTTACGCCTTCTTCTTAAAATTATCCTTTTGGCCTCTGGGCTATAACTCTGTCTCTGCTTCTGCTTCTTACCTTTCCAACTGTTATTTCTTTGTCCCATTTCTCTACTTTACTTTCTGCTTTCCTCACTTTGAGCACTTCCCAAAGTTTACTCATCAATCCTGTCGCTCTTATCTCTTGATGATGTGATTTCCAGAATCTTTATCAAGAATTCTAGCTTTAGTTATCTGCTCTGTGAGGAAAACACCCGAGTCCATTCCAGTTACACCTCTGGCTTCTGTTCAGATCCCCATCTTTCTAGCGGACAGGGGCTGGGAGGGGTTTTTACCTCCCTGTGTTAGTCCATTTGGGCTGTTATTACAAGACACCTTAAACCAGGTGGCTCATAAACAACAGAAATGTCTCTCTCACAGTGCTGGAGGCTGTGAAGTCCAGATCCTGTGTCTAATGAGTGCCCATTTTCTGGTTAATAGAGGATGCCTTCTTGCTGTGTCCTCACATGGTGAAGGGGGAGAATTCTGGTCTTTTCAGCCCCTTATAAAGGCACTAATCCCATTCACAAGGGTTCCACCCTCGTGTCCTAATCACTTTTCAAAGGCCCTACTTCCTCATGCCATCACATTGGGATTAGATTTCAACTTATAAATTTTGTGAGGGACACAAACATTCAGTCCATAACCTCCCCTAAGCTTTAAGGGATGAAGGAAGAAACGTTTATCAGAGCCTGGAAGGAGGTCAAGCTCTGTGGCTCATGCCTGTAATCCCAGAACTTTGGGAGGCCGAGGCAGACAGATCACTTGAGGCCGGGCATTCAAGATCAGCCTGGCTAACATGACAAAACCCTATCTCTACTAAAAGTACAAAAATTAGCTGAGTGTGGTGGGGCACGCCTGTAGTCCCAGTTACTCAGCAGGCTGAGGCAGGAGGATCACTTGAGCTTGGGAGGCAGAGGCTGCAGTCAGCTGAGATCATGTCACTGCACCCCAGCCTGGGTGACACAGCGAGACTCCATCTCAAAAAACAAAAACAAAATCAAAAACAGAACCTGGAAGGAAAAAGATCTGGGTGGAGCAGGTCACCTGAGAACAGCCTTCATTTTCAGAGGATGGACACAGCTGTCTGGGGCTCCTTACAGGTTGCTCCCAATCCTGGAATGATGTAATCTCTCACCAGGGCTTCCCGTAGACAGAATGCAGTTAGAAGCTAGAGGGTACAGGAGCCTACTGGCAAGTCTATATTGATCAGCCTCCCTCCCAGGAAGAGTCAGGGTGAAGAGAGATGGGGAGGGGATCTGGATGGATGAGCAGAGGAAATTTATAACAATCACTGGGACTGATGGGCAGTTCATGACCTGCCAAAGAGTCGCCGAATACTAAACTCCTGGGGCCAGGGGTGATATATCTGTTTGAAGAAAAATCCATAGTGCTTTCATTCTTTTGTAAAATATTAAGGAAATCACTGTACTTTGGGGTCATTAAGTAATTTGACTATGGTTAAATATCTGGGAGAAAGGGGCATTGGGATTAGAAGCTAGTCTTCTGAGCCCTTGCCTGGTTTGCTCTCCCCAGAGCCTGTGCGCTCCCCTGTGGGTTCTGCTAAAGAGCCACACCTGCATGATCTTCTCTGCTTTTCTTCTTGTTTTCAAACCTCATGAAAGAGACAACTATTGAGGAAACTTTATTTTAAAACCATTAGTCTCCCTTTTTTACACAGATGAATCATTAAATAACCAATTAATTACAAAAGTGATTTATCAGGAAATATAGAGCTTTTTCCTTAAAATTCATTTCCCCACACTCAGGTATAAACAGAGAATTACACACTGGGACAATTTTTACAAAATTACAAAATCACAAGTACACTGTTACAGTAAACCAGGGCCTCACCAATCACTATTTAAGAAAACATTGGCCTTGTTCTTTATCCACCAACAAACAAACTTCTATTTCTTCTCCCTTCCTCTCATGCCCTTTGTGGGCATCTGTAGCATGCAAAGCCTTACTCCTCTGACCTCTGACTGTGGGCTATGTTAAACTTCCACTAACTTATCATTATTCAATACAAAAAGCCACATTGGTGTTCCTTGGCTGTCTCTCTAATGACCTATGGAAGGCCCTGCTATGGTTTAAATGTATGTGTCACCCGTCCCCCAGCCAAATTCCTCTGTTGGGATGTAAGCCCCAGTGTGAGCCTGGGCAACATGGTGAAACCGTTTATATACAAAAATGCTAAAATTAGCCGGTGGCGCACACCTGTAGTTCCAGCTACTTAGGAGGCTGAGACAGGAAAATCATTTGAGTCTGGGGAAGTTGAGGCTGCAGCGAGCTGAGACTGTGCCACTACACTTCAGCCTGGGAAACGGGGAAGACCTTGTCAAAACAACAACAACAACAACAACAAACAACCCAGAGTGATAATATTAGGAGGTGGGGCCTTTGAGGTGATTAGGTCATGAGGACAGAGCCATCATGAATGAGATTAGTACCCTTTTAAAAGGGCTTGGGGGAACTAGCTAGGCTCTTTATGCCTGTTTACCCTTCTGCCTTCCTCCATGTGAGGATATAGAAACAAGGTACCATCTTGGAAGCAGAGAGCAAGACTTCACCAGACACTTAATCTACTGGCAGCTTGACCTTGGATTTCCCAGCCTCCAGAGCTGTGAGAATTAAATTTCTATTATTTATAAAATACACAGTTTGTGGTATTTTGTTATAGCAGCATGAATGGGTTAAGATCGGCGCACAAGGGAAAAGTGTGGCCAGTGCTTTGGTATTCACCTCCTTGCTGTTTTGTTCTGTTCTCCTTATAGCCTTACTTAAGGGCTGAAAGAAAAGGAACTTGTTACTAGAGAGAGTGTGTCAGGGATAGCATCAAGCATTGTAACTGGCTTCTCTCCAAAAAGACAGGGTTAATTTTGCCACTGTAATGATACTCCCTTAATACCCTCATCTGGTCCTTGCCTCACAGCCATGTTCTTGGATTTCCCTTGAACCAGCTCTGTACAAATTTACATTCCCATCAGTAGTGAACAAGGGTTCCCCTTTCTCCATATCCTTGCCAACACTTGTCTTTCATCTTTTTATTATTGCCATTTTAATAGGTGTGAGATGAAATGGATAAAGAATATGTTAGAGAGGTATTATATATATCTACACACACACACACACACACACACACACACACACAATGAAATATTCTTCTGCCTTAAAAATGAGGAAATTTTGCCATTTTCGACCACATGGGTGGACCAAGCGGATATTATGCTAAGTGAACTAAGCCAGCACAGAAAAACAAATACCATATGTTCTCACTTATAAGTGGATTCTAAAACAATCAAAATCATAGAAGCAGAGAATAGAATGGTGGGTCCCAGAGGCTGGGGGTAGGGGAAATGGGGAGATATTGGTCAAAGGTTACAATGATTCAGTTAGGAGAATTGATGGTAGGTATTTGAGGCTATGTTAATTAGCTTGATTTAATCATTCCTGACTGTATACATATATCATAGCATCACTTTGTACTTCATAAAAATATACAACTATAATTTGTCTATATTCAATAAAATGAAAAAAAAGACATAATTTCGGAACAAAGTGACACAAGTGATTTACTACCATTAGTGTCCTGCCTCTTTCATTTTTCAGCCAAGTGGTTCTTCTTCTGTTATTTTATTTGTAGAAGACCTTAAGCTTCTCTAAAAGGCTTCGAAGTATTTTATATTGTGATATTTTTACAACAGACTTAGCGAAGTAGAGAGAGCTAGCAATAGCCTATGTACTTTGAACATGGGGAGATTGGGACCTAGAGAGGTCCAGTGACTATAAATGTATCTAATTTTAAGTTGAAAATAGTGAAGAACTGCAGGTTCATAGGGCCATTTCCAGTGATTCAGTATTTCTTCCTTTTCTATTATTATTTTTTTTAATATTAACCTCCTTACTAATCTCTCTTTCCTCAGGACTTGATATGCCATTTGTCCTATATTGTCAATGATTTTCTTTGGGTCTATAATTTCTTCATGAATGTCCACTTGTGTGCTTCTTGACTGGTGTGGAAATAGTCTTCTAGTTTTTCTGTGTGCCTTTGGGTTCCTAGTATAGCACAGTGTTTGATATATGGTAAGCTCATTGGTAAAAGAATAGTTTAATGAGTCAATAAGTGAATCTAGCATGTCTAGATCCTAAAGCTTGAAAGTCAGCAAGACTACTATTTTTTAAAGTATTAAACTATTGAGAATGGGCCAGCATGTGCATTCTCCACTTATCTGCTTTGGCTTTCTTCCTCCTGGAGAATAGAAGTGCACTGGAAACAACTGTTAGTCCTTGGAGGTGTTGCAGGACTTTTCCTTAGTTCAACTAAAGACAGGGTCCTTGTCCATCCCATGGCCATGAAAATTTAGGCTCGCAGACCATTGGAGAGGGTGAGCAAGGTTTTACTGGGTGAAAAAGAAGAAAAAGGGGGAACCGGGAGCCTCTGCAAGGCTAGAGTCCCCGATAGAGCACTTCCTGCCCACAGCTTGAATCCCAGGTTCCACACAGGAAAAGGAGGGACCACGCCTCCCCACTGCAAACGTGGTGAACTTCCTGAGGCTCTACCTCAGTGCACAGGCTGGTTGGAGGTTTTCTGGGGACCCCCTCCCACCTAGCTCTCTCATTCCCCACTCTAAAGAGGTACATCCAACTGCCATTTACATTAAGGATATAGATGAAGACTGACCTTAACTGCTTCCTGCTGAGAGGGGGCGCTGTTTTGGGAAAACAGCAGTCAGAGCTTCCTAGAGGCCCATCTAAGGGTTCACAGCAGAAAGGGCCATTGTCAAGGCTGTGTTTGCATGACGGTTTGGAGTTTAATGGCCTGAAGGCAAGAAGAGACAAACCAGGTTATTAGAAACTATGTATTAAAACGAAACGAGGGGAGGGGTAAGGACACCTCAAAAATCCTGAAGCCTTTTGCCAGTTTGTACACGTAGAGGGAGGCCAAAAGCCCGACTGGCAAAAAAACTTTACCCTTTTGCTGGCACGTTGGGCTTCTGGGTTCCCTTCCCCTGAGCCCAATCCTAAGCCAACCGGTTTAAGGTTTGGGAAACTAACTCTTTCTAGTTCGGAGGATGCATCTGAGGAGAGCGTCTTGTAGTACGGAAATAAAATTACCTATTAGAGAAGAGAGAAGCGAGGAGAAGAAAGGCAAAAAGAAGGTGCCTTTTAGAGGAGTCCCAGAGGTTCAGGATGCATTTGAAAGGGGTACAGACTGAAGATGAATGGTTACCCATCTAGAAAGACAGGAGCAGGCATACCTGGTTCCCTCTTCTTCCAGCAGATACCCTAGGTATGTGAGGTAGAGAGGGAAGAGCATCTTCTTTCCATCTTCTATCCTTGCATCCCCATGTTCCAGTGACCTTGGTAGATGCCACCATGGGTGTTAAAGCGACTTGCATCCATGAAGCAGGGGGGCCTGGGGTGGGAATCATCCACTGTTACCCACGTATGCCCTATGTCCCCTGCCGTCAGTAGCCTTGGAGTTCCCTAGACCTCATTTATGCCATGGATATTAACGTGGCCTTTAACCATGAAACAAGAAGCTTGGGGTTGGCTTAATCAGCAGGAATCAATCATGCTCACCTGTGGTGTACCTTTTAACCTCTGTTGTCATTTGCCTCTGGATCCCTAAGATCCAATTTTCCTTCTTAGGGCTTTGATGCGAAACTTGGAATTCAGTCTGGGACAAAAATGTATCTCAGGTGGGGCATAGCATGGACTCCTTATCATAAGACAAATGCTAAAGTGAAGCTGTGGAACTGAGTTCTCCTCCAACAAGAGAGAGGAAAGGGTGTATTGTGACACACCCAGATAACTGGTAGCTATAGTTATGCTTGCTAGGATTTGGATACGTGGCGCTTGGCTTTGGTTAGTTCAGTTGGTGTTACTTTCCCAAAAAGGAAACTTCCAGGTAATGGGCACCTTATTTATTCCATCACCTGGTAGGGTTTGCAGGATAATTGTTCGGAGCTACAATATTGATCCATATTTCTACATTACCCATCCCTCCTGTTCTTTCTGAGCTGCAGCCAGAGTTTGCTGGTTGGTTCACAGCAGCAAGCAGGGTTGGTCTAAAAGGTAGGTGAAAACTTACAAACAACTAATGAGTTTAGCATGTAATGACAAATGTATGACAAATTTTGGAACATAATTTCTCTCTCTCCAGTCCTCATTTTTGTAAAAAAAAATATGATAGGACTGAGTGCTTTGCAAAATAGACTTTCATCTTATACTTGGCCTGATTATTTGCATAAAGTGCAGCAAGAATAACTATTTCTACATAGGCCTTTTGGATTAGCAGTGATGAAAATGTTTTCCACAAGGAATCACAGATAAGACCTTTTAAAGCTGAGTCCAGCCATGGGTTTGCATCCTCAAATACCTGTGATTTTTTAGATCCTCTCGTCTTAAGGTCCCAAGATAAATTTGGAGCGCTTGGACCTGTTAGAAACTGATATTCTTTACTGACCACAGGTCAGGAACCCTGTACAGGGACTGTGTAGACAACAGTATGAGGCCAGTTTCCCCATGGGGCTTTTATTGGCTCTGCAAGTTGAGCTTGACTCCTTAAAGGGAAGTATATCCTTCCAGTCAAAGCCTTGGTAAAATAACTACTTTCTCCAATTATGTCCTGTTGCAAAAGAAAAATGGATCGATATTGCACTGATGCAAACAACTATATTGCCGTAAGAATATTCACAGATAGTTTCCAAATTCTAGAGGAACCAGGCAGAGAGAAACAAACATGCTTCAAACTTTGTTCATAGGAGTATACCTGACTCAATTATTAAAGGCTGTAAATAGTTCAAAGTAAGTTTCCTTGACTCTGAAAAATGAAACATGGATTAGCAATATTCCAAGCAAAAGTCAAAAAGGTTGCTTCAGCTTCCTGAGTTCAGTCCATTTGGCTAACTTTTGTTTTGCTTGATATTCATGAGCATTTCAGCTCTTCATGAGTACTGTACATTTTCCTGTATTCCAATGTCACAATATCAAAGTTATCAGAAGCCTGTATTTGAGAGCACCTGTCAAAGTCCTACAGCTTATTATAAACCATGTTCTGAAAAAGATTAAAACAACAATTGTCTATGAATAGCAGAATTTCCAGGGTAGTTACAATTAGAAACACGATTGACAAAGAAGTTTTGTTATATCCGTGGTTTACTACAACTTAACATAAAAACCTTAATTATGATTGATAGCATATACTTAGACATTAGATTTTTAGAAATCCCATACAATTTTGGAACATATATTAGCATTATTCACCCAGATACAACCTAAAGAAGATTGAGCATCATTTTGGCAATCCCATGTACCTAAACATATCAAATAATCCTGTTTACCTCTCTTTTCTGGACATGTTGGGGGCCCTCTGAAGTATTTGAAAAGCCATGGGCCAGGGAAGACAATTTGGAAACTGAAGTTTGATTTTTGGAAGGCTGTTAAATGTTCGAGGTTTAAAACACTTGATATTAAGAAATAGAATTCCAGATTACTGAGGACTAAACTCTGATTTTTAAAAATCTTACCCAAATTCCTATCTAAGGGGCCTGGGGAGTCATGCCTTACAAACCATAAATTTTCATCAGATGGATTTTATTTAACCCTGTATATCGTGACTTACTTTCCAATCTGACTGTGGTGTAACAGGAAAAAAATAAAAATGTTTTACCCCAAAATATATTTCCTTGCCATACCTTGAAATTGCCCTGCAATGTCTCTTGTGGGAAAAATCCACATTTTATAGAGAATCCTCTTCCCCCTTTGTTTTCATTCCTTCCTCTCCAGATCCAGGAGATAATCAGCTGAAAGCCAGAAACCCTTTCAGATCTGATAAGAAACATTTTATAACCTGCTCTCTCTGAAGTCTGCTCTCTGAGAGCTTCCTCTGCACAATAAAATTTGGTCTCCACAATCCTTTATCTTAACCTGAACATTTCCTTTCTATTGATCCCAGGTCTTCAGATAAACTCAACCAACTGTCATCCAGAAAAATGTTTAAATTTACCTATAGCCTGGAAGGCTCCGCTTTGAGTTGTCCTGCCTTTCTGAACCAAACCAATGCATTTCTTAAATGTATTTGATGTCTTATGCCTCCCTAAAATATATAAAACCAAGCTATACCCTGACCATCTTCGGCACATGTTCTCAGGACCTTCTGAGGGCTGTGTCATGGGCCATGGTCACTCGTATTTGGCTCAGAATAAATCTCTAAAAATATTTTACAGAATTTGACTCCTTTTATCAACATTACCAAAAGTTATTTATTTTGTCAAAATGATGACTTAGAAATTCTGAAGAAGCAGAAACCTTTTATAACCCTTTACAAATTTTGCCAAAGAGCAGATTAAGATTAGCACCTTAGGAAAACCTTGTTATGCTTTTATTTCAATGCTCAATTTACAGAAAAAACATATAATACCCTTTGTTGAATGTAAGTCAGTATGTTCACACAGAGAACCTCTTCTGCAAAATTAATTTCCACAATTCTTCCACCACTTCTTGGAACCTTCAGCTTTTTCCTACTTTAACTCAAAACAATCCTTAACCCTAGGCAAAAGTCTACATTTCCATACCTTCTTATAACCTTTTACTAAAAAACACATTTTACTGTTCTTACACACCTTGCATGTAAATCTATTTCTAGTAGTTTCAATTAAGTCCTAGCAATTTTTAACTGTAAGGTAAAACTTGTTAAGTTGCTTTCATTGTGTGCTAACTGCAGCCAAGGTTTGCCTTCTTAGTTAAGGGTGTGGTTAGTTCCATATGTCCCCAGGTCTTACCAGTTGTGAAGCTGGCAGGTCAAAATAGTTCTCCAAACGCAAAAAGCAGTTTGTAACCTCAAAACACTTAGCAAACCTTGCATTTGACCTGCATTATTTAGCCTACCTATTTACATTTTGATAATACCTGCATTTTACCAATAATCTTTAAGGCTGTTTTTATTTCTTAAAGATTAAAGTCATGTGAACTGAAAGGTACCAGATTTTATCTTCCCTTTAAAAAATATTAGATTCAAGCACTTGTCTTTCTTTAGGCCATATTAATTAGAGTTCGCTTGACAGACATTACACACAGTACACACACAGGCAGACAGAAGAAAATCCAGTTGCTGGGTGGGGCCCTTTAAGAGAAAGGGCTAGGAAAACATGCAGACACTGAATCTGGGAGGGCTCATCCTCTCAGGCTCATCCTCTCAAGGCTTTGCTAAACAAATCCATGCCACAATTACCAGCCATGTCCTCAGGGTGTAAAACAAGATGGAGGTTTGATTTCACAACCAAAACTTTGCAGAGAGTACACTGATAGTTGTTGGAGGCGTGGAGGCTATCCTAGTACAACATCTTCTAAAAGAAAAGAAAAAATTTAACTTGCTGAGGGGGTAGAGAAGGGGAAAGAAAAGAAACAGTTTAAAAGTGCCTGAGGAAGAACCTCATATTTTTATGCACGTGGTTCCTCCACCAGGGAGACAAGTTTAAGCTTAATTACTGTCTGATAGAGTTACACCCCTTGGTCAGGGAAGGGGAAGGCTGGGACAGCCGGGAGTGACTGGGAACCAGCTAGCAGGCCGTGCGGGAGCCTTGGGCCATGCGTCCCAGCCCCGGCATGGAGTGGGGAGCAGTGGGGAGTTGCTGCTCACCGGTCCATCCCAAAAAAGGAAGGAAAAGGCCATGAGGATGAGAAGACTCAGAAGGGAGAGGGAAAAAGAATTATTGGTTTGCATCTCACTTACCCCTTCTCGAGCCCCCACGTTGGGCACCAAAAATGTTGCAGGACTTTTCCTTAGTTCAGTTAAAGACAGTGTCCTTGTCCGTCCCACGGTCACGAAAATTTATGTTCGCAGACCGATGGAGAGGGTGAGCAGGGTTTTATTGGGTGAAAAAGAAGTAAAGGGGAAAGAGGAATTCTCCCCAAGGCTTGAGTCTCTGATAGAGCACTTCCTGACCACAGCTTGAATCCCAGGTTCCACACAGGAAAAGGAAGGACCAGACTCCTCCCCACTGTAAACATCATGAAATTCCCGAGGCTCCACCCCGGTGCACAGGCCAGTTGGAGGGCTTCTGGGGACCCCTTGCACCTGGCTGTCTCACAGGCAGGAGACCTGGGTGACTGTCCCTGCTCCTTCAGTTTTTACTTGGTTTTTACAGGTGGAGATGTGAGTTTACCATTTGTACTGAGCTTTGGTTTCTTCCTCTATCAGTGGCATTCAAACTTTCCTTATTTAAAAGCCGATGTTATGCCCAGACCGTTTATTCCCCGAAGAAGACCACCAGAGCCAGAGTCAAAGCCAAGCGGAAAAGGATCTTTACTGCAAGTCCGAACTGGTCCCTCCGTTCCACAACATAAAGAGGCCCTGAGCAATGCGTGCGCGTGCTTTTTTATAGCCCCGATGATAAATAGGACTTGAAGGTTACAGAGGACAAAAAGGGAATTCCTTAGGTTTACAGCCATTACAATTGGGTTAACATATAAGGTATACATTTACGGTGATCTATGGTTTCCATGCTTTCAGTAAAACTACAAACAGCTGTGCGTTATCAGGATTTTTCCAGGTGGTGTTTTTCTAAAGTTGAGATATATTGGTGGGACGTGTTTTGTATGGGCTCAGGAAGTTGAAGGGATATGAAGAATATATGGTGGTTTGGTACTGGCCCAGGAAATTGAGAGATATATGTTGATTTGTACCTGGGCCCAGGAAATTGAGAGATAATGTTGTTTGTACTGGGCCCAGGGACTGAGGAATGTGCCTGATTTCTTTCACCAACATACACTATTCATTTCAAATGGTGATCTTACTTAGATGTGTTTTTTTGAAAAACCAATATGAAAGGAGTTGCATTGGTTGAAACAATGTCATGAATTTCGTCTGCATTAACACAGTTTGGAAACCACAGCTCTATAAAGATGGGCATAGTAATACCATAGTTCCCCATTATCTGCTGTTTCAAAGTTTCAGTTACCTGTGGTCAACCTGATCTAAAAATGTTAAACGGAAAATTCCAGAAATAAGCAATCTGTAAGTTTTAAAATGCATGCCATTCTGAGCTTCACAATGAAATCTGAGCTGCCCTGCTCTGCACTTCCCAGTGTATGAATCCTCCCTTCGTCCCATGTATCTGTGATGTCTGTGCTGCTTGCCCATTAGTCACATTATAGCTAGTCACATAAAGCTAGCTCGGTGATCAGATCCACTGTTGCAGTATCACAGTGCTTATATTCAAGGAACCCTTATTTTACTTACTAATGATTCCGAAGCACAAAAGTAGTGATGCTGGTATCTACTTTTTATTAGTTATTGTTGTTCATCTCTAACTGTGCCTAATTTATAAATCAAATTTTGGCCAGGCACGGCAGCTCACGCCTGTAATCCCACTCTTTGGGAGGCCAAGGTGGGTGGATCACCTGAGGTCAGGAGTTCGAGACCAGCCTGGTCAACATGGTGAAACCCCATCTCTACCAGAAATACAAAAATTAGCCAGGCGTGGTGGCGGTTGCCTGTAATTCCAGCTACTTGGGAGGCTGAGGCAGCACAATCGCGTGAACGTGGGAGGCAGAGGTTGCAGTGAGCTGACATCACACCATTGCACCCCAGCCTGGACAACAAGAATGGAACTCCATCTCAGAAAGAATAAATTAATTAAATTTTATCATAAATATGTATATATAGGAAAAAAAACCCAGTATGCATAGGGTTTAGGACTATACATGATTTCAGGCATCCACTGGGATTCTCGGAACATATCCCCTGTGCACAAGAGGGAACTACTATATCTACTCTGTCCAGCTCTCAAGTCTATTAAGCATCAAATGGAATAAGGCATGTGAAACCATTTTATAAAATTTACTTTGTTCTATCCATTATGATGTCATCATGAAGATAATTTTGCCATTTTCTTATCTTCCTTAAGCTTATCCATCAAAGGTGTAATCCCAAATCCAGACTGAAAATTTTAAACTCTTAAAATGAGGAGCCCATCCAGTAGGAATGTTTTAATTCTATGGAAGAACTGAGTTTAGAAACACTTGGAAAAATACTAATCATGAAGATGATTAAAGGTAAAATGATAGTGCAGATTTATGAAAGAAGGTGTTATTAAGCCAGAAATCGAACTGGTATTATTTGGCATTAATTAAACTTGTAATAAGTCACAATAATTCCTCTGTAACTCTAGTCTGGGAAACTGTAATCTAGTTCCCAGGTGAATAAACTATAAGGCCAAAGGGCAAATAGTTTAACAAAAGGGAATCAGATGATTATCTTGTAAGCTAGAAGAGCAAAGATACTGTGGCTTAATTACATAGCTTGGTAGGAAACTCTAGTTACAACCAAAGTCTTAAAGTAGTTGTCTGGTCATTTGCAAGATACTGGAATGGTTTAACTTATGAGAAAAGAGAAGACACACACAAAAAAACGGAAATTCTGCAATGGCTCATAAATTGTTGCTAGGGGAAAACACCAGGGAAAATGATTTAATATTGTGATTATAAAGACTAACGCAATGACCAAGGAATGTTTCATTAGTGATCTAGAAAATTGCATCGACAGGTATCAGATACCCATATGATTATGGAGATGAAGTCTAGGGAGATGTTTGGGCTTAATTGGATACAGAGCTAGAGGGTACACTAATAAATAGATATTCTTTGTTTTCACCTTGGGATAATTGTTGGGTTTTAACTGTTTTGATGTGTCTTTGATTTTGACCATGCAGATCATAACCCTTAAATTCTATTTTTTTGCCTAGAATATTTGAGTAAAGTCTGACTCTTTGCAGCCTTGAAATTCTGTGACCACCCAATGGGTTCTTCCTACCTGCTGCACAAACAGAGACCATGGAATTGCAGTAAAGAAAGAGTTTAATTGACAGAAGGCCAGCCACACCATGCTGGAGATGGAGTTATTATTCAAATCAATCTCATAGGCTTGTAGGTTAGGGGCTTTTCAGAGGTAGTTTGGAGGAAGGGGCAGGGTTGGCTATGCAATTGGTGTTTGCTGCTGATTGGCTGGGTTGGAGATTTAATCATAGGGAGTTGAAGCTGTCCTCTTACACTGAGTTGCTACTGGGTAGGGCCAGAGGAATCATCAGTTGGTGGGTCCAAGCAGAGCCACGGGTTCCAGACCTGCAAAAAATCTGAAACAATATCTCACAAGGCCAATCTACAATAGTTATGTTACCTGCAGGAGTAATTAGGGAAGTTGCAAATCTTGTGATCTCTGGAATAATGACTGGCAATGTTCATGTCTGTACCTTAGCAGAATCCAGGCATCTCTCCTTCCCTCAGGTGGTCCTTCATTAGCTTTACAAAGGCAGTTGAGTATGGGGGAAGGGTTATTATCATTTAAATTGTAAAGTAAATGTCTCCCAAAGCTAGCTTGGCAGCTTGAAGGCTAAAGACAAGAGGCAGGTGAGCTAGATCAGATCTCCCCCACTGTCATGATTTTCTCACTGATACAACCTTTGCAAAGATGATTTCAATTCCCTTATTATTTTCCCATGAAACCATATAGGTAACTTGGTATTCTTATTCTAGTTAGTGACTTTACCTACCCAGATTTTGATTATGCCTCTGTGATGTCAAATATATATATATCATGGGGGCAAAACCATTCCAAATTCCAGTTGTAACTTTTTTTTCTTGTGAAGAATGCAGCTTCCAGGCCACAGATAGTCACGGGAGAGTCTAGACATATTTATTGGTTCAACTTTAGTTTATAGCAGAAATTCTTGTCAATCGTTGTACACCACCTTTGTTTTTCTCTTTCCAACACTTTTAAGAACCTGTCAGCAGTGCCAGTGCTAATCTGCTGTTGCCTGGATTGGGCACTCCTCTGAGTTTCCTGCAGAATAGAGCCAAAGTTGTGTCGGCAGATTTTCAGCTTGATGACATCTTGGCTTAATAAAAATTCTTGAAGAAGAGAATGTGAATTTTTTTAAACTTCCAGGCTGGTAAAAATGAACAATTTTGCATGAGAAATAAATCCTTAGCATTAAGATAAATGAGAAGCACTGCTGATGTGAAACTGAGTTTGCTTTGACATAGATAAGGGGGCTAAGTAGGATTCTATGGGAATTCACACACTGGATCTAAATCTTTTTAAAATTACTGCATCAATAAATGTGCTTTTTCCCCGCCTCCTAGAAGATGACTATTTAAATACTTTCCTGTAGCACTTGTTCAGTGACCATATTCAGTGGTCTAGCTTGGCCTGTGCTCTTAAACTGGAAGCCTGATGAGGCACTGAGACCCTCCTCTCAGGAAGTAGGCCATGTAGGCCTCTGTAACGTGTCTGAGTTACACAGTCACTGATCAACACGGGAAATGGGACAATTTCTGGCATTCTTGCCTTCTTTAACACACAGACCACTCCATTCCTGTCTGGAAATGACTATGACAGATTTTTAACACTTTGGGGGGAGTTTTCAGAAAGAGTATTGATATGCAAAGTGTAACCCAAAAAAAGCAGACAAAATGATGGTTGAACAGTGGGATAGAGAGAGAGAGATAAATATTACATTCAAAGGATTGGTATGTCCAGGGATGTGCTTCCAAGTTGAAGGATAGATGAAGAGCTAGGCTTTTGGCTTAGCCAAAGATGTTGCCATGTTCACTGACAGAAAAGAATATTTCATACAATAAATAGGCTAGCCTTAGGTTAAGAAAGAAGATTGAGTTGGAAAAGGACTACAGGTGGGATTCTGGAAAGAGGAGTCAGTTTCATTAACTGCTTATGACTTAAAGGTAAAGGAGTAGGTTGCAGATTCCACAGGAAAACGTATTGCTAGATTAGACTTTCCTGAGAGAGAACTGTTAGGTTGTGAATGATTAAAACAATCTTTGCATGGATATTGGAAGTGGGAGAAGGAAAATATGGTCAGGAGCATTAGTTGCAAACAATCGAATGGGATCTAATTTAAATGGAGAAGGAATTTATTAAAGGATATGGGGCATTTCAAAGAATCATTGGTAGACCCAGAGAAATAGGCTTGAGGCTAAGCTCTTGGGAACAATGTCCAAAACTATGTTGCAGAACTGGCCTGGTCAGAAAACAGCCATTGACACGCTGTTGACTGCAGAACATTTTCTTAGAACTGGGCTCATGAGGGAATTGTCACCATCTACTCACTGGATACCACAATGTTTTCCTGACTGTAACATCTAGGATACCAAGGATTTAATTTTATTGCAGTTTATCCTAACATCCCCAAATCTGGATACCTTTCTCACTGCCTATACTGGAAAAATGAATGTCCACACATAGCCTGTTTTTCCTCATTGCTCCCTTCCACCCTGAAGTCTTGTGCGGCCTGAGAAGTGGCAGGTAGACCGCATGCCTGCTCCTTAGCTGCAAAGGAGACTGAGGATATGAGATTTCTGAAATTCCCTTTGAAAAGGAAGAATTCGTGATATGGAGCAAACATTATATTGAGCAAGAATGTCTAGAGGATATTGGGCAGCCATGCAAGACAAATTTCACTCTGATCCCTTTCTTGGTACCAAATATCAATAATAGTCCTTTTTTTTTTCTCCATGTTTCAGCTTTCAAGTTATAATACCTTGCTCTGACTTAACATACTCTAACTCCCTTGAACAGTACATCAGTAATTCCATCCGGGAAACCCTCAATGCTTGTGCTCATTTGGGGTTGTTGGAATCTAACCCTTTACCATGGCACCCAGCAGTAGCAGGAATACTCCAGAGATTTACCTGCATGCTAGATATTCTCTTCGTGGCCTCCACTGCTGAGCAGGAACTTCATTTCCCAACTGATAATCAAGACTAATGACCCCTCCCAATACAATAACTCCCTTTTTACTCAGTTTGAGTGGGGTGTGAGGTGTCCAAAATGTCCACTGGACAGTTTCAGCTTCCAATTCCATAGAAACACTGTTGCATCTGCTAAAGCAAACTAAATATGGCCTGAAAAGGACTTTGTACTTCTATATTTGAGTTCTTGTGGATGAACTGTAACCTAGCTTAATAGACAAAATTGAAAACCTAACTTAATAAATGCACCTGTAACAATAGCTGAGTGTTGGCTAATCCCAGCGGCCATACTTCAACCGCACATAGACTGCTGAATGTTCAAACTACGTTCAAATAAGGCAAACACTGAACTGTAACCAATCCTACTGTTTCTATACCTCACTTCTGATTCCTGTACGTCACTTTACCTTTTTTGTCTATAAATTTGTTCTGACCACGAGGCACCCCTGGAGTCTCTGTGACTCTGCTGTGATTCTGGGGGCTGCCCGATTCGTGAATCATTCGTTACTTAATTAAAGTCCTTTAAATTTAATTCAGCTGAAGTTTTTCTTTTATCACATGTATTGTTGGAAGCATTTTTCACTTGAGTTGTAAGACCTCTACAACAGCAGACCTCAAATTTGCTGGTAAGGAAAGCAAAATGAGTGATTCGTTTTGTGTAATAGTGAAAGGCACTGCTCTCCCCTCTCCCCTTTGACCCCTGGACATATATATTCTTGGTATGGGAAAATACAACTATAATTAATCACTAGTTAAGAGAATGTACTGCAGCCTGTAGGATAGTCCTTTAGCTTTTCAGGGTGTTGTCTTTTACCTGGCACCACAGCTGAGTTATTAACTGGCCATTCCACTGTTGTGGATGGGGTACTAGGTGAGACTATGGAATCCCATGAGCACCAACTAATTGCTTTACTTTTTAATATATGTACATATAAAGTGAGTTTCTTAGTCAAGAAGGTTCTGTGGGAGACCATCAAGGTGAATAAAACATTTGAGGTTGTTCACAGAAGCCTGGCAAACAGGGAAAGAATTCATATTGAGAATACGTCTTTTCCAAGAAGTATACATTTTCATTTCCTCTATGATGGAAGGGGTTCATGCAAACAGCATGCCCCCAGGTGGCTGGAGGGTCCAGTCAGGGTATTTTTCTGTATCTTTGATTCAGGATTGGTATATTAATCAGGCAGGTTACAAGGCAATTTTCCTCTATACAGAGAATGCAGAGCAATCTGGCATTCTCTGACCTCATCACGTGGTGTGTAGGTCAGGCGGTATGCCTTGCCAGGGCCCCTCACAGGTATGACAGGTTTCTGTTTCCTCGTAGCCCATTGGCCTGCACTAGTCACATGGCCCCACCTTACCACAAAAGGTCTAGGAAATGTGGGAGAGCACATTGGTATTCACTGAATCAAAAAACTAACTCTCCAACAGAGTTCCTTATTGATGTTTCTAGCAAGTGGTACATTTGGGAGTGGCAGTGGCCAGAACTAGTGAAGTCCTTATTGGTCAGTCCATGCAAACCTCTGTTTTTGGCCACCATAGCTGCTAAATAGCTTTTATGAATATGCTGATTAAGCTCTGAGTTGGCAGGGAAAGAGGCCTTGCCTACCTAGCTACTGTGAGTGCCTTCTCCACAGTGGGGACCTTCTAGTCTACATTCACATAGAAAGATATTTTCACGCTCTGGTAAAAGTTTGAGAAGCCTTACTATATATTTGTTTCCTTCCCTTTCAGTCTTCCCCTTTTTTTCTTCCTAATGCCTCATTCATGAGCCCATGAATTAACACGGAGCAATACCTCAGGCCAACGATTTTTCCAGGCGGTGTTGACCACAAGAAGTAATTATTTGAAGTTGTGCCCACTGATGGGATTTTTCTTCTTCAACGTCCTTTAGGGCTACTCACCTTGAGTGGGGTTATAATATTCAGGGTCCACTTCAGGCTGGTGCTAGCTTATTGTGCAGTGTTATCTGTAAAGTAGGCTTTATTTGTTTCCTTCTTCAGGTAACTACATAAAAAATACCCCATGAAGTCTTAGGTTTGGGTTAAAAAAGGGATAGCCAGAGTAAGCCTAATAGTATAATCCCATGTAATCTACTTTCCTTTGATACAGACAGCTGCTGCTGGGTGCACCCAATGTAGTAGACAATGGATAAAACAACACCCAATTGAGGTTGGGCAGCTCAGGCCACACAGTCCCCTGGTGTCCTATCTTGAAACATTCTGTCTCTTGTTGGGGCCCAATAGAACAAGAGTTGCTTAACAAGAGGGAAAGCCTTTCTTTGATTCTAATCTAGAGCTTGCCAAAGCCTCTTTCTTATTTCTGTTCAGAAGCCGCAGGTAGTCTGATAGCCATCTGATCATCTATCATGTGAAGATACCAAATTTTGTTAATCTGTTTCTCTGCTAATGGACATTTTAATAAGTTAACATTTTTAATAGGTAGATTCTCTGGGCTATATTAACTAGAATTGGGAGCCACTAGGTTTTCAGAGTAAATAGTCTGGATTAGAATCTCACTTCCATCACTTACCAGGCCCATAATCATAGCAGACAAATTAACAAATTCTCTGAACCTTGATTTCTTTATGGAGGAAAATGGGAAATATAAGTTTCTACTTCATAGAATGGATGTAAGAATTAAATAAAATATTATACAGGCTTGCTGATAGAAACACTCTGTACATAGCCATCATTGTGGTGTCTTTATCATCCTCTCTGTTCTTATAAATTGTAATGAGCAGACAAATACACTCTCCCGTAAGACGACATACAGATTCATTTGCCTTTTGGTTGAAATACTATTTACTTAGTATTAAAATGCTATCATTATTTCTTATTTTATCTTTAAAATGCCTGTTATTTGTCTATTTTTTAAGCTAATGGTAGAATTTCTGTTAACATTTGTAGGCTTATCTCAAGATGTAAGTTTTGCAAGCCAAATGGGTCAGCAATGAGTTAAATGTGGGAAATGCTGGAGTAAAGAACTAAAGTTTATATAATAATTTAGCATTAGGATGAGCATGAAAAATGTCCAGAAGGAGATTGAGCATGCCACATTACAAAAGGTATTTGGGCCATGGATTATTTTTACAAGGGTCACTTTCATTCTAAGGAATACAGTTTTAGAAATACTTCACTAAACTGTGACTTCTCCAGGGATAAGGATCTTGTCTTACTTATCTCTGTGTTCCTACTACCTAGCCCTAGCCCAGTACCTGGCATATACTAACATTTATTAACTTGATCAAGGTGATGTGGGGAGAAAGATCTGTTTTCAACTGTAGTTCCTATCATCATCTCAGTGTCGTGGGAAGACCATGATCTCTGGAGTCAGATATGGCCTTGAGACTCCTCTACCATTTGAAAAGGCTCCCATGTTAAATCGCCAACTTCTGGGTTTATTTGAGACAATAGAATTCTTAGGGACAAAATCTGTTGAGATGTTATAGGAGACAATTATTCGAGTATGGATATTCACAATCTTCACTATTTTCCTAGCTTTTATACAGGAAGAATTTGAGCTTCCTGGGTAAACTCCCAGGTCCTCCCTAAAGTAAAGAAAACAGAAATAAAAGTAAAAAAATAAGGAGTCTGTGTCGAAGTACATAATCAAGAGTGGAAAGATGGAGACAGTGAGCAGGACAGGCTGCCCAGATTGGGTGTCAGAGCCATTGGATAAGGGCCAGGAAGGCGAGTGCTCCTGAGTCAGCTGCCAACCACATGAAAAATTTTCAGAAAGGCAGCAATGAGGAGAGAATAATTTTATGGTATTCTTAATGCATTAAGAATAGACTTCTCTTTTTAATAATTTTTCATGTGTCCAAGTGTATTAGTCAGGGTTCTCCAGAGGGACAGAACTAGTAGGATATATGTATGTATATATATAAGGGAATATATTAGGAAGAGTTGGCTCACACCATTACAAGGTAAAGTCCCAGGATAAGCCATCTGCAAACTGAGAAAGAGAGAAGCGGGTAGTGGCTCAGTCTGAAAGGCTCAAACCAGAAAAGCTGACTTTTCAGTCAGGCTTCAGACTGTGGCCAAAGTCTCGAGCCACTGTTGCAAGTTCCTGAGTTCCAAAGACTGAAGAACCTGGAGTCTGATGTCCAAGGGCAGGAGGGATGGGAGGAGGCATCCAGCATTGGAGAAAGGAGGCAGCCAGAAGACACAGCAAGCCAGCTTGTCCCACCTTCTTCTGCCTGCTTTCGTTCTAGCTGCACTGGCAGTCAATTGGATGGTGCCCACCCACACTGAGGATGGGTCTTTCTCTCCAGTCCACTGACTCAAATGTCAATCTTTTCTGGCAACACCCTCACAGACACACCCAGAAACAATACTCCACCAGCCATCTAGGCATCCTTCAATCCAATCTAGTTGACAGCTAATATTAACCATCACACCAAGTAAACCTGTAAAGAACTTCCCAGATCCCTGATTACATTTCTGTCTGTGACTAGGTACCATGACTGGATCACATGGCTCCCCAGGATTTTTAGTGAAAGTATATTTGATTCACCTTTTTTTCTGGCTTCCCCTCTAACTTTACCCACTATTCTCACTCCCAGCCAACATTGGTGCCCCAATCGTTTTGATGAAATGTGTCTTTCTGTTTTAAGCACTGATATTCACTTTTATTTGAAAGAAAGCTTGGTTCACATTTTGAACATCTATGATCCTGTGGCAAATTTGCTTTTAAGAAGGTCCACTCTCCAGGTGTCTAAACTCCCTAAACTTCCTTTTGCTAATGTTGCAGAAAGACGCTTGAGATTTCCGCATGATTTTCAAGGTAAGATCATTCTAGAAGGTATAGCTTTTAGTGCTGCCCCTTACTTGATGAGAGGTCACTGGTGCTGGTTTTGACAGCATATTTAGAAGCCTTCTTGTTTCAATCTCCTGGTAACTGCCATTCCCAGTGCCAGTCTTTTGTCTATGAGCTTCAAATCTTGCAGTTCCTCTTTTTGTCTTATGACATCCACTCATCTAACCAGCTGAGAGAAGAGACATTAAGATGTGTTTCGCTGAGACCAGTGCCATTGAGGCAAATATCTGATGGCTTGCCTAGCTTATGAAAGGCACGTGTTTCCATCTGAAAATCCTGGTTTCAATTCTAAATAGAAAATGCAAATGTTACCTCTATTTGTACTTTCTTTGATTTCAGGTTAAGAATATGATCTTGAAATATGTATTAATATATTGACATGTCATTTATATAACATTATATATTTGTATATTTATGACATGTTAATTATATGTAATTACACATTGTGTATTAACACATATTAATATATCTATAATCTCATCCTAGGTTTTTTTCCTTAATCAATACCCCCTTGCTCTTTACTTCTTATAAATATCTTACAGAGTGAGTCAAAATATGCATGGTTATTTCTAAAGAATGAGATTTAATACCCTGAGATTTATAAATAGGAAGTTACAGAAGGGTTAAGGTGAAACTTTTCTTCATGTTTTTTCCTGGGTATTCCTCTTTGCTACCCCAGGTTTGCATTGCCACTGCTTAATAGCAATGAATGTCAAATGAGCTTTTACCCTGCAGTCCACTGTTCCATTGTTAATGTAGTCCATCCACCTCCCCACCTACCCATCCACCTACAACTGAGGAAATCCTATTTCATGATGAAACTGACCCTTTGGGCTTTGTTTCTAAAGGCAGCCTGGGAGTTTTCTGCATCCTTGACTGCAGTGTTATAAAACCATTTTGGCAGATGCAATTACAGTGTGTCTAGTATATGTGTGTGTATGTGTGTACGTGCATGTCCATTTTCCTACCCAGATAGGACAGTTTTACCCTGAGGAATTGACAGCATGCCCCATCAACTCCAAGACCCTCAGGAATGGTGGGAGTGACAGGTGATGGAGCACTACATAATGGAAAATGTACCACGCTGGATGTCAGGCATTAGGCTTTCCAGTCCCCCTCGTACCACTAATTTGCTGTGTGACCTTGAGCAACTTAGTTAACCTCTCTAGGGCTCAGTTCTTTCACCTGTGAAATGGAGTTAATAATACCTGCCCCTCTTAACTCAGCGGGCCATAGGGAAAATGAAATGAGACCATGGATGCATGGGCAGTTTGAAACAAACGAACCCAACTTTTACAGAAAAACTTCTGGGTGCCTGACAGAAGGGATATCTTTATCTGAAGTAAAAAGCAGTGTTAACCGGAGTAGCTGATATGAAACAGTCTTCCACTTCATTTCAAATTAAAATGTTTTCCCTGACAAGACAGCTAGCAGCCTTGAATATGAGAATCTTGATTTGTGTATATGCTGAGCAATGTGCATACCCTATTTTTCCTGATGTAAAGGTTACCTGATCACACTCCAATTTTGTAGTAGCAAATACATTATTAAAGAACGCAGCTCATCGCCATGTGTTGCTGGGTACATACATGGGTTTTAGAATAATTCAGACCTGGGTTTGAATCCTGGATTTGCCACTTACTAGCTATACGTCCAGTGACAAGTTTTCACCCTCATGCCAAATGGGCACCAAAATGGTACCTACCTTCACAGGGTAGAGATAATTCATTGAATTGCTTCACACATTGCCTGCTATGTAGTAACTCAATAAATGCTAGGTATTAGTACATGACAGTAGCTATGGGTTGGAGGTGGTTGAGTGTTTTCTTCTTCATGTGTTTTTGAACTTTCAAATGTTCTATAATGACTTTTTATGGTCAGATTTAAAGAATATTATTATTTCAAGTGGATACAACCGTAATAGACTTACAGTCGTGAATTGACACAGTGAGCCCATCATGATAATGATTCCTATCATTTCAATTGGGCTTCGTAACTTAACACAACACAGCACTTTTACACATTCTGTCTCATGTGTAAGCCAACAAGCCTGTGGAGTCAGGAGTACTCATGTTCCCATTTTGCTGATCTGGAGGCTGAGGGTCGCAGACACCTACGCAGTTACACAGCTTATGAAGTGGTGATCTCAGATGTGTCAGGGAGAATTGCATTCAGTTTCAGTGAACAGAAACCCAGTTGAAATGGTGTAGTAGTGTAGCAGTCAGGGTTCTCCAGAGAGAGACAGAGATGATGGATTTTAAGCCATTCACTCACATGATTATGGAGGCTGAGAAATCCAAAATCTGCAGGGTAGGTCAACACAATAAATACCCAAGGAACAGTTGATATTGCAGCTTAAGTCCAAAAGCAGTCAGCTGGCAAAATTCCCTCTTCCCTCGGGGAGGCTACTGTTTTCTTAAGACTGTCAGCTGATTGAAGGAGGCCCACTCACGTTATGGAGGGTAATCTGCTTACTCAAAGTCTGCTGATTTGATGGTGAATCTCATCTAAAAATTACCTTCACAGTGACATCCAGATATGTTTGAACAAGTATCTGGACACCATGGCCTAGCCAAATTGACATCTAAAATTAACCATCACATACTGCTAGACCAAGGAGGGGCTTATTTTCCCCAAGATGCCTCAGGAAGTTCAAAGTGCCACAGGACACAGTTCCTTCTATCTTTTTGCGTGGTTATGCCTTGCCATGGGACTTTTGTCCTCATAGACTACAAACTGACTGCTCCATCCCTGGGCATCACAGGCAGAAGGAAGAGGGAAAGATCATGGGCAAAAGGCAAACGCTAACAAATCATGTTATCTGAGTCTTCCCTTTTCAACAGACTTTCTTGGAAGCCCTGCCTATCAAATTCTTATTGGTCTTATTGATCAACCAATTTCTTTTTGATCACTCCTAGATGCAAGGGAGGTTAAGAAGCGGATTATTTTTTATCTAAGTTTAAAAAAAAGAGAGAGAGAGAAAGAAAAACTCAGCGCAAGAAGGGGGGAATAACTGGGTAGGCAAGTGGTGGCATCATCCACACCAGGTGTTTTGATGCTACATTGTTATGTTTTATATCCCACCAAATTGCTCACCATACACACATGGAGGTGTCTAGCCTTGATTGGACCGCCCTTTGTGTTAATCACTGAGATCTCTTTGGATATGTGAATTGAACCCAGGATCAATGTGAAGTCATCTTCGATTTAATGGAAGCCAGTAGCAAAGGAAAGAGAAATTTGCTGGGCATTACATTTTCTTTTCTGAATCCTCATGGACTAAGTAGAGAAACTTTTCATTTTAAGCTGACGGGAGCAGCAAAAAATGAAAATAAGGATGAGGTGTGAGGGGAGGGGGCAGGCATTAGTAAATGTTTGGATAGCTGGTATATTATATGGGCCAAATGACTTTTCAAAACTTGTTTGAATTATTTAATATGTCCTAGCTACAGGGCATGAAGCAGTCTGTCTCACTATCATTGTCACAGTTCAAGTATTTAAAACTGAAAGAGAGACATCTGTAGCATTGGTCTTTTGTGGTGCCTAGGAATGAAAAAAAAAAAAAAGAAATGGAAGAAAATAGTATCAGTTTGTATTAGAACATCTATGTTGATAATTGCTTGATTTTGTTCTTTTTTCAAATCAGATATTCAAAAGGTCTCCTTTATACTTGCAAGTAAATATTTCAAAAGCCATTTAGTGAAAACTCATTTGGAATGTAAATAGAAACCATGTGTCACATTATTGAAATGTGATCAGAACAGTGTCTGTCTTAAAATTTTGCTCATGAAGAGCAACATAAAAAAATAAATAATTTTGTATCTGTTGCTCTCTCTGAGACATGCATGTGCTCATACACACATTCACTCATACATCTGTAACATCCCATTCTGTCTCTATGTTATCTTGTATTCATTTCATATTCCTTTCTCAATATCACTGTGAAACCACTTTGTTGTTTAATTTCCATGTAGCTCTTTTGGAATTTTTGCAATTCTAATTCTTGCTGGTTATTGAACTACAAAAGAGTGGTAGGAAAGTGTATTTGCATGCAGGACATTTTAAATTTTAATGTCAGAGGTCATTAGTCTTCTCCCCCCCTCCTCCCCACCTTCTGGTTATATCTAGGATCTGGGCTTTTACATACCAGTGATAATTTATAAGAAAGCTATTAAAAGTAGGGTTTCAGATTTATTTTTCACATTCTCAGAGTCCAACAGGCTAAATGAGAAAGAGTCTAAAATAAAGATCATTTCCATATATTTGAATGTTGTTTTGTTGGTTGCGCCATTCAAGTCTATTGGGGACAGTGGGGTACGCACATGGGAAGGATCATGGGCAAAGGATCATTCCTAGCAACTGCCACATACATTCTCCCTACCTAGAATGGAATGAAGATCTCTTATGGTAGCTTGAGAACACTACCAAATGCAACATTTGGAATTTCCTAATAATTTCAGGTTGCCATGTCTTCTGAATTTTCCTTACATGAATATCTTATTTTTTTCCTTTCTAGCTTAGGTTAATATTAACATCTTTCATTAATATTAGTAGGATTTGTGGATTCACATGAAAGGCAGTTTAGAGCCCAACACACTGCTCAGCAATCCTACTACCGGACCCTACTCCACCCACTTGCCCAGATGACTATTTCCCACTCTCCTTTCTCAGATCTCCAATAGCTCCTCTCTGCTGGTCCTGCCATGTGGATGCCCTTACTTCCTGTTTTGCTGAGCAAAGCTCAGTCAGGAGGAAACCTCCACATGCTCTCACTAGCCTACCTGCTCCTAGACCATGTGCTGTCTGAACTGTTCTGCTTCTACCCTCAGCCTTCGTGGTGCCCTGAACCTCAACACTTGCCTACTAAAACCCTTGGCTTCTGCAGTTGTCTGTTCTCTCCTGCATCATCTGGGTTCCTCTCCCTACTAGACAATTCTGAGAGGATATGAAAATGCTGTAGTATCTCAAACTAAAGCAATGAAAGAATGAAAAGAAAGAGATAAGGAACAAAGGAAGGAAGGAGAGAGAAAGGAAAAGAAAGACAAAGAGATGAAAGAGAGTAAGATAGCGAGAAAAGAAAGAAAGATAAAGGAAAGAAAAAAGAAAAGGAAGAAAGGCAAGCAAGAAGGAAGGAAAAAAGGAAAGCAGGAAGGAAGGAAGGAAAAAGAAAAAAAGGAAGAAGGCTGCATAATTCATTTCAGCTCCCACATTTCTCTGCTTCCCATTTTCAGCAAAGAACATCAGAGGAGTTGCTGGCACATGTTCTCTCCATCCCACTTTCATCCCCACCACTTCTCGGAATGCACTTGTCTGGGTCATCCATGGCCCCTTGGTTGCCAAATCCATTGTTCTACTCAATTCTATTCTTACTTGATCTATCAGCAGTACATGACACAGTTGATCACTTCCTCCTTTGTGACATACTTTTTTGTCAGTTGGCTTTGGGGACACCACACCCTCTTGGTTTCCCACTTAACCACACTGGCCTTTTTGGTCTCCTTTGCTGGTCATCATCCTCTTTCTGATCTGTCAATCTATAATGACTCAAGGCTCCATCCTTAAAAACTTGTCTCTTTATGCTCTCCTCACTTCCTAGAAAATCTCATCCACTGTCAAGGTTAAATACTGATGTTTTCCAAATCTCTATCTCTAGCTTAGACCTCTTCTTTCAACTCTAGACTTCGGTTACACATCCTATGCCTACTCGTCTTCCCTTGGATATTTAAATGGCATATGAAATATAAATGCTACAACCCCGGTCTAAGTCACCATCTTTGCTCTAGACTTTTGTGTAAGTGTTCTCTGTTTCTATCATTGACACCTTATTTGCAGCACAGTAACCAGAATGATCCTCTTTAACCTCAATCAATTCCTATCACTATTCTACTCAAAACCCTAAAAACTTATTGTCTCAAAATAGAAGTCAAAGTTCTTGACGCTATTAATCTTGTCCTTCCTGTCTCCCTGATTGCATAGGCTGCCAATGTCCTCCTTACTTCCTCTGCTCCAGTGCCACTGGCCTTTTACTGGTACTCAAAAGTGCCACCCACACCTCGGCATCTCATGATTTCCACCCCCAGAACATGCTTGCCCTGGACATTGCCATAGATGGCCTCATCTTTTCCTTTAGATCTCTGCTCAAATACTACCTTTTAAGAAAGGCCTACTCTGTCTTTTATAAATCAGCAGTCCTCTTGCTAATCTCCCACTCTCTATTCCTTTTAACCGTTTCTTATAAGCACATACAATATCATTGAGTTGTTTATTTTCTGATTCTTCCCTAGAATGCAAGCTCCAAGAGAGTAGGCACTTTGTTTTGATCTCTGCTCTATGTCTAGTTCATAAAATAGTGCCTTGCAAGTAGTAGGCACTCAATAAACATTGATTGAATAAATGAAACATGGAATGAGAAATGTACATCTAAATTTTTAAGTAACAGCTCTAGCAATTGGCCTGAAATAAAATATTGATGACCACTAATGTTTATTTTATTTTCTGAATCCACATGCCCATGATTTTGGCATTTTCTGTCTTTGGTGAATTTGTTGCTTCTCCTAAAAAGGAAAAGGGTGTAAGATTTCTTGATAACCTTTTGAGTTATATGAACTCAAGCTAAACAGAATTTTACTCAACGATCACAGTAACTGAACTTGTCAAAGTAGTATCTTGCCCCTCTCTTCTGGTATCAGTCAGCGCCATAGGAAACAGATGGCATTCACAAATTGGATAATTTGACTAGAGTTTAACAAAGGTAGCATTTTCAAACTACAAAGCAGAGTACAGTACCTTGGGGCTAGCAGCAGCGTTTTCTGATGCTACTCACTGCCTGAAGGGTAAAGGGGAGGAAAGGGGCATAGGAGAGGGAAGGTTATTGGAACCTGAGGGAGAGCTGTGTGAGAGGCCCCTTGGCAGAGGCCACCTGCAGGACCAGCAGCCCTGGGTGGTGGGATACAACCAATCTGTGAGAAACTCTGCTTGGAGGTGAGAGGGTGCTGAGGAAATAATATCCTAAGTTCTCTCTCCTCCCTTCTCTGGCTGGGGTTTCCCACTGACCGCACTAACTGGAAGTCAGAGAGCCCTGGGCCAGCCTCTGAGGCAGGCAACAGGTGAGGAAAGGGTGGAGGGCAGATCCAGAGGGTAATGGCAAGCATCCAGTAGGACGTTCAAGTGCTATCTTCCAAACTCCAGACTAGTCTTCCACTTCTGTGAGAGTCCCTTCTCATCCATTCTTTACACGGCAGCCAAAATAAAAACACCAATCTGTTCACATTGGCCCCTTGTTGAAGACTGAATCATTCAACAGTTTTCTATTGTGCTTACAATTAAATCCAAACCCACCCTAGTGGTATACCAGACCCATGAGGGGCTGGCTGGTTTCTACTCACCTCTTCCCTGAAGCTTATGCTGCACATGTCCATCCTGGTCACTGCACCATCTCACAGTGGCTGCCACTTCCCAGGATGAGCTAAGTTCAATATCCTCACCGGCTCTTAGCATACTCTTATCTCTCTGCCTGCAGCACCCTTTCCTCAACGCTCGACATGCTTGACTCCTCATTTAGACACCATCACCTAAGGAGGCCCTTCCTGTCCTCTTTGTCTAAAGGAAGTTTTCCATTCATTCTCTATCAGGAAATATTTCCTTCACAGCATTTATCACAAACCATAAATGGCTTCTCTTTCTGTCTCTCTCTCTGTTGCTTTGTTCAATCTGAACTGTAAACAAAACAAAGTAAGTTTCTTCCAGGCTTGGGCCTTCTTTATCTTGTTCACTCTCTGATCCTCAGGGTTCAGAACAATGTCTGATCCAGGTGGTTTCTCAATAAATATTGGGTAATTGAGTAAACAAACATTATTTTCAATGAAAACATCTTCCCATTTATGCAATAGTGAAAAAATAGCTTACTTGAAGGTTATCTTGAATATATCTAAATTTCTATCTCTTTAGTATTTGGGAGATCTCACATATATTAAGAATACATGGGCCGGGCACGGTGGCTCAAGCCTGTAATCCCAGCACTTCGGGAGGCCGAGACGGGCGGATCACAAGGTCAGGAGATCGAGACCATCCTGGCTAACATGGTGAAACCCCGTCTCTACTAAAAAATACAAAAAACTAGCCGGGCGAGGTGGCGGCCGCCTGTAGTCCCAGCTACTCGGGAGGCTGAGGCAGGAGAATGGCGTAAAAAACCCGGGAGGCGGAGCTTGCAGTGAGTTGCGATCTGGCCATTGCAGTCCAGCCTGGGCGACAGAGCAAGACTCCGTCTCAAAAAAAAAAAAAATACATATTTGAATAAAATATACTTACTAACGACAGCTGATTTTCTACAGCTCTGGCTGATTTTGCTGTTGTTTGTTTTGTTTTGTTTTTTGTGGTTGGTCTTGTATGCCTTTAACAAAAATTAAGCTAACAAATGAACAATACCCTTTCCCCAGTACATAGTTTCACAGCAGAGATAATTACTTGCAGCTGACTTTTTGGGTGACTTATTGGAAGTTAGTGCTGTGTGGTCACAAGGTTTGTGCTATACAGACAAAAAGACCTGGCCAAACTCCAGTTAAGCCACTAATTGGCTGGGTTGTTCAGCCTTTCTGTTCCGTGTTTTCCTCCTCTATAAAAGCAAGGATAATGTGGCCTAATTCCTAGAGTCGTTTTAGGATCACAGGTGATAACATAAATCTTCTCTTTCCTCTGTGTCTATCACTTTCTTCAATACAAAAATCTGCTGTTTTTCCTCCCCGGCTGCTTCTTCATCAATACCCTCTCCCCAACCCATGTTTTATTAGTCTTTGAATCTCATGTCCATATTCTGAGAATCTTGCTGGAAGGCTTTCCTGTCCACACTTCCCTTTATAATGTTGAACTCGCTCTCTGGTGGAAGCAGCCTGGAGCTTGATCATGCCCATGACGAATTGCAGACTCATCAGGCTTTTCGTTTGGCATAGTATTTGCCAGACAAATGTAGACAGCACTTTATGCGGTGAAGCACTTTGTTAGTACTTCGAGCCTCTAAGGGACAATTTGAGTTGGGAAAAAAAGGCATTGAAACCTTGTACAATACTCATCCCATTACACAAGAAAAACCAAATGAGTGTATCTGACAAAAAGGTATGGGTATGTGTTTGATAAAAGAAGCCCAAGCCACAGGGTGCCCTCTCTACAGAGAATCAAGATGCATTGAAGTTTTTTGTCTTGTGTTTATTTTTTTAGTGAAATTTAACTAATACACTTTGAGTGCATTCTCTGTGCCAGGTATTTTCTTTATTCTTTTAGATGAACTTGGAACGGTGAAGATTACAAAGTAAAAATATTTAGGAGTCAGTGGCTTATACAAGATTTGACCAAAGCACAGAATGTTTTGCTGACACTTTGGAAATGTAAGTGTGCTATATGTTTAATCAGGAAATACTCAGTTTCTAATGCATGTAATGTTTGTCTGGAACCTTGTTCCTTAAATGATTCAAATCAGTTCCATTCAAACCTATATACTTAGCACTCTTGATGGGTACTGAATAAAACAAAGATACAGTCCCTCCTCGCTGGGACTTCAGAGTCTGGCTCATTGTTTCTTACCTTATTTAACCAATGTCCCTAAATTTCTAAATATAAATCTCTCAGGCCCTCTTTACATATTATTTGAAACTTGAAATAAGTTAAATTAAAGATTATTAAAGTTAAAGCCTGCTTTATTTTTGTTACCTATAACCTGCACATTTATTTTTGGCTCTCTGAAATACTGATGTGACTGATGATGGGAGAAACCAAACACTTGCTGATAAATGGCACAAGGGTGTCATTTATTAGTCATTTATCATTCATATGTTCTGTAGAAACCAGAGGTTGCAAATTAGTGGTTCCATGGGTCCAATGCAGATCACAGAGTCATTGTCATCCTAAGTGAGCCAACATTTAAAGTTGAGATATTATCCATAACATGCAGATTTTTGAGTTATCTTAAAACCTTGGAAGGCTGGGTAGCTTTGGGCCTGCATTCCCACCTGACAGCAATGGGATGGGGCTGACTGGCTGCTGCCCCCTTCAGGGAGGACGTGTTCTCTTCTGTTGTCATGTCCACCTCACTCATCCAGTAAACACACACATGCCTGAAAATTGGCCTGCAGCATGCAACTAACTTTACGGACTGCTGGAAAACACTTGAGTTTGAGAGTCCTGGTAGATTCCAGAGAGAGGAGATTGAAGGATTTTCAGAATACAGAGTAGATGGACCTTGAGGTATTGGTAGGATTTATATACTTGAAGAAGTGCTGAGAGGAGGTCATGCCAGAAAGGAGAATAACTTTGATGCTGAATCCCACCAAGTTTTTCTCTAATAATATTTAAATGGCTGAAGGATGGAGATGATTTGCTTTTTTCTCATAAATGAAAGGAGATTTAAGGTTAAGACTCTTCCTCTCTTGCAACCTTGTAATCTAATATACTCTCTTGAGAGGAAGGAAAAATGGAGAAGTTATAGTTAGCCAGAGCTCGGAATGGGTATGACTAAGGTTCCAGCAATGGGACACCGTCAGGTTTATGAATTCTGTTAATTCATCAGTTAAAATTGTGTGTGTGTCTGTGAGTGTAGAAGGGGTAAATGTTGAAAACAACTGTGCCATGGGAGCAAAGATTCAGATTTGCCACAGAAAATAAGGCTGACATTACCACTGAATATCTCCCAAAAGCTTCTCATCATAATAGTTGAGCCAGTACTTTTTTTTTTTTTTTGAGATGGAGTTTCGCTCTTGTCACCCAGGCTGGAATGCAGTGGTGCGATCTCAGCTCACCACAACCTCTGCCTCCTGGGTTCAAGCCATTCCCCTGCCTCAGCCTCCCCAATAGCTGGAATTTTAGGCATGTGCCACCACGCCAGGCTAATATAAAAAGAGTAAGAGATGATGAGTTTGACCTGCAGATACCTTTAAGAGCATGCCTTCTGTCACCAAAGACACTCCATATCCTGCAGGATTTTTCTAAACCAGTCTCTACTCATATGTGAGATTGCCCCTGTTGATATCACACTTAAGATGATACCTCTGAGAAGCCACTATTAGGATAACGTTGCATCAATGAGTAGTATCATCTTTACATTTAAGAGCTGGTTTTTATTTTTCAGGTTAACTGGCCTTTTGCTAACAGGCAGGGGGCCAAGGAAGAGTGCAAACTGGGTAAAGTTTACTTTGTTTTGATATTATTGGAGAATATCAAATGAAGAAGTTTTCTTCTCCTGGTAAGGCCAGATTGCTTGTATAGCTTGATGTTTCCTTGGTCTTCAGAAGACTCCACCATAAGGATTTATTTTTGTTAAATTGAAAACAGATCTCCTCCCAAAGGAAATGCCCTTTTATTGATCCTGACCTTTTCCTTTTGCTGGGAAAGGCTTGTTGAGTTGCCTTTTAAACAACCAGAAATCACTGCTTTTTTTTTTTCCTTGTAATCTTTTATTTATCCTGTTCACAGTCTTACATGCTTAAAAATAAATTTCCTATGGAAATTGTAAGTCAAAGATGGTTACAAAAATAAGGATCAAAATGTCGAATCGTCTTCACAAATCATCACGTCCTCTCCGACCGGTCAGACATAAAGTGGCTGCAAGCCGGGAATTTATGGGAGAAATCCGTGTGGATAGCGAGCGCACTAAGGTGGAGATACACGAGGATCAAAGAGGAAGAAACTGAGTGACATCCTGGCTAACGCGCTGACCCGCTCTACTAAAAAAAAAACAAAAAACTAGCCGGGCGAGGTGGCGGGACCTGTAGTTCCCGCAATCTTACACGCCGGTGACTGAGACAGAGAAAATAGGCGTATGACTCGGGGCGCCTGCATGAGCTGAGATCCGGCACTGCACCCAGCCCTGGTGACAGACGACTCCGTCTCAATGATAAAAAAAATAAAATAAAATAAAAATAAAATAAAATAAACAAATCACACGTGTCGTGTGTCGGGGTGGGGGGGCAGGCAGTTCAGTATCTAATTGTCCCTGGCATCACCCTCTTCAATTTGACTTTCTTCTTTTGTTTTCATCTGTATCTTGTGAGTTCCCACAAGAGGTACTTTGGAGTTTATTTCATCTAGTAGTGCCATGAGAAAACTTTAAGCACCGACTTGGGATTGTATCAGATGGAAGAATCAAGAAATTAATTTCCTTCAAGAGAAGAATGGCATGTCTGGCCAAACAGAATACTGCTTAATGTAATGGAACTCCCAAACGAAATTGGGGAGTGGATCGCTCCCTTGCCTGGGGCATGTGAAATTATTGAATTCCAGATTTCTGTATAAATTAACATCCAAACGAGTGGGTCCGCCCTCTGCTCTGTCAGCCATTTCTCTCCCTTTTTGTGATTGTTCTGGACATGAATGTTTCTGTTACCTGCCAGAGGGCCACACATCTTCAGCTAGCTCTGCCAGAGAATAAAGGAATTAATGGATCGGAACCTAATCCATAATTCCCTAACTCTACAGCTTTATTTTTTTTAATAGTTCATAAACTTCTTATTTTCCCCTTTAGCCTAGATTTCCTTTGTGGTGAAGGAAAGCTTTGCCAGCCTTTGGATCTGCGTCATAAAAATGCTTTAAAAGACATGTGTTGTGTGAATGCCTGCAACTCACCTTCATGCAATATTCAAGAACTGTCCGAGAGTTTATATCTGAATTTGTTCTGATATAAGGAACCCTGGAGTCAACAATACAACTAGTTCCAGATGGGTTAAGTTTTGCATTCTTAAAGACTTAGTAGGCCAATAAATATTGCTTCTCTTTGGGCCGTCAAAAGTAATATTACTGGGAGCATGACAGATGCCTAACGGGATACACAGAGACCTCTATTTTGAAATTTCTGAAGTGACATAATACAGTTTGTATTTTTTTTCAGAACAACTGCATTAAATATCTGTTTTTTGGAATGAAATTCTCTGTAGGATCTGTTTTGGCATCTTTCGCTTCTTCTGGGTGATAGAATTGGGAGATAAATCAGTGACTGATTTCTTAGAAAGTTAAGTTTTGAGAAACATATTTTATAGGATACACATGCCTTACACCAAGTGCTCCAACAGCAAACACTCATGATTGGATTTGGAAACAGCAGCATTTGCTGTCCGAAGAGGAACCCTCCACAAGTGGAACGTATCCAGGGTTGTGGGTTTGAATCGTTCACAAAATAAAATGCAAAAAAGTAGCCATTGTTGAGAACTTGGAGAGGACATATCACTTGACATCCCTCACAGGTCCTTTTCAATCAGAGAGGGACTGGCCAGCACCTACTGACCCCAGTCGCCTTCGAGTTTCCACTCCATGGCCCTGCTGCTGCACAGAAGCCTTAGTTTCATGAGCTCCCTATGAAAAATCGAGTGCACGGTTGATTCTCTTCTTTCTGGGATTTCACATCTATTTGTTGGGAAATAAAAAGTAAGTGCAAAACCAAAGTATGTTGTATAATTTGTGTAATTTCTTCCTGAAGTATGCTTTCTTTTGAGGTGACCTATTGATTCCTCTGAATGTGTTCCCCACCCCAATAAAACAACCTTTTTTCTCCTGATTACTGATATATGCCTTTGGGATAAACTAAAGAAAAGAGTAAGACTCACCAGAAATTTGAAGACTATGGAATACTAAACCTTTGCAAATTTCCCACCAAATGTCTCATTATGCATGTACGTAGAAAAACACAGAATTTTCTAAACATTTTACATAGTATGCATACTATTCCACCTGCAGCTTTATAACCTAGTTTTTAAAACCAAATATGATCTTCCTATGTTGATAAATATACATCTACATTCTCCATTTAAAAGACTGCATAGTATTCTATTTTATAGGTGTACCACAACTTACTTAGCCTATCCCCTTTTGATGGGCATTTAGATTGTTTCTGGGTTTTTTTTTATTATTATTATAAGAAACAGTAGAATGAGCATTCTCATCCATATACATTTATGAATTTGACAAGTGGTTTCCTTCAGATATAATCCTACAAATGAAATTTTTTCATGAAATACAACCATTAAAGATTTTGAGAAAGTTGCTACCCTGCCTTTCAGAGAGATACTAATTTCTACTTATCCCATCTGTGTATGAGAATCTCCAATTCCTTAAAATCTCACCACCAGTGGGTAGTATAAAGCTTTCTCAATCGAAAAGGTACAAAAATATTCGTTGTAATTTTTGTTTGAATTTCTTTGATTGATAGTGAGGTTGGACATTGTGCCATCATTGGCATTCCTATTTCTTCTTTTGGAAATTATCTATTCCTATCCTTTGCCCATTTTTTGCTTTTTGGATTTTCCTTATTGCTTGCAATGGCTTTCTGTAAATACTGGATATATGTGATTCTTATAGAAGCATCTGGAAAGGATCTTGTCAAAAGTTGAGAAAATGCAACATTAAAGTGAGAAAATAATTTGGTGCTGTCTCTAAGTAGCCATTGTAAACCTCTCTGTTCCTCAGTTTCCTCCTATGTAAAATTAGAAAAGCGTAGTCATCCATTTCCTGGATTTCTTCATTGTAATAAAGCCAGTAGTTATTAAAGTGAAGCATTTCACCCATGTTACTTCCACAGTAAACACTCTGGTGTCTTCTATTGTTATAATCACTCTCAATTTACCTGGTTGGTGAGAAAGTGTCTCACCCTAGGGTTATAGAGATGACTGAACAACACTGGACCAGTGAGATTGACAGCAGTTTGTTAGTCACATATACTCACAGCCCAGGGAGGAAGGACCCTGAGTGCCACACAGGGCCACATGGGAGTTGCACTTGGGAACAGAGTGATCAATCAGGGGCTGAGGGAAGAAGGCTTTAGTATTAAGAGGGGTGGGATTATCCCTGTTTCTATGGGAGGATGCTTTGGCTTGTCTGAATAATTCTGCAGGCTGGCAGAAACTGAAACCCACTACTCAGGAATAAGGGACAAATAATCAGGAACCATGCCTGGTTCCCATGATAGAGAGGGTTGTTTGGCTAGGGGACCTTATTTTCAGGAGCACAGTTGGGAGGTGTATTAGTCTGTTTTCACACTGCTGATAAAGATATATTGGAGACTGGGTAATTTACAAAAGAAAAAGGTTTATTGGACTTACTGTTCCACATGGCTGGGGAGACCTCATGATCATGGCTGAAGGCAAGGAGGAGTAAGTCACATCTTACATGGAGGGCAGCAGGCAAAAAGAGACCTTGTGCAGGGAAACTCCCATTTTAAAAACCATCAGATCTTGTGAGACTGATTCATGATCATGAGAACAGCACAGGAAAGACTTGCTCCCATAATTCAATCACCTCCTACCGGGTTCCTCCCACAACATGTGGGAATTGTGGGAGTTACAATTCAAGATGAGATTTGGGTGGGGTACAGCCAAACGATATCAGGAGGGGAACTTGCCTTTAGGTCATTTGAGGCCCTCCTGAATTTCTCCATATGTCAAGGCAGCACAAAATATTGGGGCCTTGATTTTAGACCTTATACTGCAACTATTTCTGAGAGGTAAGTCTTCTCAGAGGACTCAGAATTCAGTGGCCTCTTGTTGGTCCCCATTGCCTTTGACTACATTCATCCTATCCACTCCTGAAAACTCTTCCTCCATTGGCCTCCATCCCACAGTCCTGTCCAGGAAGGCATGAGTCAGATGGTACCTGAGTGAGACAACGTGCCTTTGATCCCATCTCTGTTGTCTACTAGTTGTATGGCTGTGACAACATACATTACCTCTCAGCCTTGGTTTTAATGAAATAGAGATAGTGCCTACATCATGACCTAGAAAAATTCCCTGTTTAGTGTCAGACTCATAGAGATCTCTATGTATCCCGTTAGACATCTGTTGTGCTCCCAGTAATATTACTTTCAACAGCCCAAAGAGAAGCACTATTTATTGGCATTGCTGATTATGTAACCTTGAAAAATCACTTACCCTCTCTGAACCTTGGGCTCCACATTTGTTAATGGGGATAGTATTATCAAGTTACAGGGTTGTTGTTGAAAACAACTAACACAGGACTTGTGTCATGAACACACATTGAATTGTCATTGATTCTGTTGCTCCTGTCACCCCAGCTAAAAGTAATCTTTGCCTTCTCTAAATACCTGTTTTGTTGCTTATAACACATTTATTTAATTTTTTATTTTCTTTCATATTGCCCTGTGCTGTGTTATATTTCAAAATGTTCTATCGTCACTAACTACACTGAAAGTGCCTTGGAGTTGGGTATCAAGTATTGTATTTCTTTATTCATTCAGCAAAAATTTATTGGGCATTTTGCGTCTCATGGTGTGCTAGGGGCTGGGGATACAAACATGATAAAGACTTAGCCTCTGCCATCAGAAAGCTTGCACACTGTCTAATTATGATTGAATACTACCCAGACTATTGTTGAGATAAGCTCAGTGAGAGCCCTGAGAAAGGATACCTGACTCAGCTCAGAATTCAGGATGGCATCCTGAGGAAGTAATGTCTAAACAGAACCAAGGAATGGCAGGAATTAGACAATTCCAGGCAGAGAGGGGCAGTGCTGCTAGATGAGGGAGGAAGGGCATTCAGTGCAGAGAGAATGCTCACATACACAGAGGGGAAGCAGAGCATGTTTTTTCGTGTGTGTGAATTGCAAGAACCAAAGAACTGTGAGCTTAGTTTTAAAGGAGAATTCACAGGAGATAAAACCAGTAAGGTAAGCTAAGGCTGAATCATGAAGGGTTTTTCAGTTCTTTCTACTGTTAATAGTGCCTGGTTATAGTGCCTACATCTGATAGGTTCAATAAATGCATGTCTAGCTTTTATAAATAGTGACTGTACATGGTTCAATCTTGGAGCATTACTGTCAAGGAAACTCCTTTTGGCAAGAGAATGAAGTTTCGAAATAGCTGAACTCTTTTACTTGTATTTCTTATATACTAAAATGGAGAGCTATATATCTAATTCAGGCCACATTTATTAAGAAAACAAATATACAAACAACCCTCAGCCTCTACCCAGTGGCATATCTTCACACTGATGTCTCTTCTTACGCCCTACAAGTAAAACAGAAACAGAAAATGTTTTCTCTCCTCCACCAACTGACACCATGTGGCCCCTCCTTGTGCTTTCCTCACATTCCCTCCGTACCCTTGCTCCATCCCTCCCCTCTTACTCTCTCTTCCTTTCTCCATTTCCACAAAAGTCCAGTGTGACTGACTGGCAGACACTGAGCTTTTCTCAGGTGACTGTAGGTTAATAATGATCGTCCGAACACATGTAAGGAATGAATGAAGCATTGTGTGGTGGAACCAAAGGCCGCTGCTGTCACTCCTGAAGCCCTGTGTGTGGTAATTGGGTCCACCTCAGAAACTCATCCTTTCATTTTCAAAATAATGTGGTCATCCAGCATTATGTTTCCCACCCCACCTTCTTCCATTATCTCTCCCAGATCTTGAATCACAAACTTCTGGAAAGCCATGTGAATAATTTAAATCCTTTTATTACTCATTACTTAACTCCCTTTGGGGGAAATGAAGAGAAACATTTGTCTTTTGCTGCTTACTCTCCCGTGGACTGAAACCATGTCAGCTTCAGGCGATAACAAAGATCGATGACCACAGGAGCTGTCACTGCTGAACAGTTGATTGAACCAGAGTTTTGATTAACCAAAATATTGTTTTAAAAAATCAGGTGCAGTGCTAATGACACTACAGTAGAAATTCAACATTTTACCCACTTTGACTGAAAACTTGCTTGTTATCATCTTTCTTGTCAATGCTGAACGGTGAGCATTTTCTTCCCTGCCTATTTAATGGGTTTCCTGTGGAGTCTTACACAGGAATTTGTCAATTCAAGTATAGAGCTATGATCACTCAGAGTACTTGGTGGTACCATGCTGCTGGGGATGAGGGAGTACAGACGCATTCAGATCCTTTTTAGTTTGGTCTTTCTAAATGTCTTTACTCAGCTTCACAGAATTAGGAATTACAGTTAGTACCACTCTTGGGCCATTGGATGACTCTGGTACATTGGGTTGGTACTAGAGTAAATATTGTTAGACTACGTCAATATGACTACATCACCTGTAGCACCATACCATCCACGTCCAGATTACCACCCCCTCCTAGACACCTGTGACCTACGAGATCTAGACTACCTGGTCTACCTGGATCTATCTGGATCTACTCTGTATCTCCCCAAAATGCCAACTCTAATCTATTTTTTTTCAAAGCATAAATCTGACCACATCAACTACCACCATTATACCCTGCTTAAACATCTTTAAATGGCTTTATGTTGCTGGAAATCTTTGAAGTGTTCCACAAGGCCTTGCACGGTCACTACCAACTCTCCATCTTCATCACTTTATTCTTTGCATTCTCCACGCCAGTCTCACTGGACTTTATTCAGTCCTTATGTTCACTGCTCAGCCTCACTGCAAGGCCTTTGTGTGTTTGATTCCCGCTGCCTATGATGCTTTTCCCCGGCTTTAAATGTCAGCTCAAGTACTGTTTCTTCTGAGACAAATTATCTGCCACCCATATCTAGACTAAATCTTTGTAATAGATCCTCCTAGTACCAAAATGCTTCTTATACACCTTTCAGAGGGTCTGTTTTATATTTGTGAGATCTTTTGATTAGTAGCTTCCTTTTCTCTGGTCTTGCTTTTTCCCCCCTTTTTGTGGAGAATGGGGTCTCACTATATTGCCCAGGCAGGTCTCAAACTCCTGGGCTCATGCTATCCTCCTGCCTCTGCCTCCCTAAAAGCTGGAATTACAGGTGCGAGCCACTGCGCCCAGCCCCTCTGGACTTCTTAAGGACAGGGACTATGGTTGTTTTGACTCACCTTGATATCCCCATCACTCAGCACTATGCTCGGTGCTTAAAAGGTACTTAATAAATATGGATTACATGATTGGCTGAATAAATAAATTCAATACAAGTTTAATCAGAAGATGGGCCTTACCTTGTCATTGAGGGATTTATCTAGTTAAGAATTCCAGATGAATCTCTATCAGAACAGCCAGCGGAGAAAATGTATTCAGATGCAGGAAGGCTAGAAGGCAGCCTGTAGCAGCAACTGCACCCATTTCACTCTGTATTGGGTCAGGCAAGTCTTCATTAACAACGGTTCAAAATGCAGGACACCATTGATGGTAATGGTTTTGGTTAGATGTGGGAACAATCTCTCTGGGACTGCAGGAAGGTTGTTCCACTGTTACAGGGCTCACAATTATAAAGTGTAAATTATTCTCTCCTGTTTCCCTGTTTTTGAGGGACTTGTCATGGATCCCCTATTAGAACAACGTTGTGGACACTTATTAGCAAATTTGTTTTCACTGATCCATCCCAATTAGTTCCCCTACTTGTCTGCATGCTATCTGCCTAAGGAAACATGAAATATCTTATTTGCAAGGAGAGATGGAGTTCTTGTGCTTATGTTTGTTTGTTTGTTTGTTTTCTTTTTTTTTTTTTTTTTTTTACATTACTTCCAGTTTGCAAAGGAGAGAAGTAAACAGTTTGCACAGGGGAAATGCATGTTTTTGGTCAACAGCCTGCTATGGAATGCAAGAGAGAGGAGCTTTAGTAGGCATTGAAATAGTAACCTTTGTGGTCTCAGGTCAGAGCATCTCTCTGTGTCTCTAGGCAGATTTGGTTTAAGGCCAAAACAAATAGCCCCCCTTCCTTGGGTTCTGACCCCTTGGGGCAGAAAAGGGAACTAAGCTAGCCCAGCTGCCACTGCAGGGGAAGTCATTGTTCTCTCCAACCTTCTGGGAGCTCCAAATAATTAACTGTGCAAAGAGCAAGTTGGAATCAGAATTCTCCTCCAGGGTTTTCTGTGTCCAGCCAAACAAAGCAAGCTGAACTGACAGACAAACCCGGTGAAAAAGAACCAGTGCTGAGTCTCCTTTCTCCTTCCTTGCTTCAGTTCTGGTCCGCTGAACCTGTGTCCTCGGCTGCCTCATCTCTCTTAATTCCTCCAGGCCCCTCATCATGTGTAGCCAGAGGGAGTTTTTTCTTAATGAGAAGAGCCAGCAGGCCACTCTCCAGCAGAAGGTTGTTGCTCTGGGACTTAGAAGGCTTGGCATGTGGACAGAAATCTCCCTTCCTCTCAGAATTTCTGTTGTTTTCAAAGAGAAGCCAAAAATCTGGACTTTGGTGTGAAGTCATCCAATTTTAAAATGTTTGCTCTATGTTTTGTGTTTCTACACAAGGTGCAGGCCAAACAAAACACATTTTTCCTACCTCTGAACTAGACCATAAACTTCATGAAGGTGCAGATTGTGTTGATCTTGTTTGCTCTCGTATTATCCAGAACCTAGCACAGTACTTGCTGCATAATAGCAGTTCAACATCTATTGACCTGCATCCCTAGGAGACTCACTATGCTGTCATTCCCTTGATATTAATGACAATACAATACAACAATAATTAGATCAACTGCTTTTTACTGAGCACATGTTAAGTGCTTTATATATAACTTGATCTGCATTATCACCTTAGAAGCTGTGTATTCTCATTTTGCAAATAGAGAAAGCAGCTCAGAGCCTCAAAATGTGACCCCAGCCAGTTGCCCAGCTGCAGTGTAGATTCTGATTCAAGCAGCACTGTCTCTGAAGCCAGGGTTTGCAATCCTAATGCCACAGTGCCTCACACTCTGTTCTGCTGATTCCTGCCAGAGGGAGCAAGGGCGAACCCTGCTAGCCTTAGCTCTTCCAAAAGGAAGAATCAAGCCTGGGTGTTGTCAAGTTGCCTTCAGGGCAGACCTTTGAAAGGATGAATATGATCAGTAGATATTCTTTTCCTTCTGCATAGCATTGAAAAACGTTCCTACTTTTCCATCTCCATCTCTTTATGAAGAACTACTCTGCAGGGGACTTCGGTAAGTTGTGATTGTCATGGTATACTGTTATTTGACATCCTTAAGGATATCAACAGTCCATATTTAGGCATCTCCGGAGGACTCAAGGGCAGTCTGAGCTGAGGTTCAGAGTCATTGTTTGGTGTCCTTAACTAAAAGCAAAAGTGGTGACTCATTACCAACTGAGAATACTGTCAAACGCATGGGTTCCTAAAAGCAGAATGCTGGTTGTAACCTGCTGGTCATGAAATACATTTTTTCTTGTGGTGCAAATACTTTATTACAGGTATTGAAGTGTTAGAATGTTATTCCATGAGAGACACAAAAGCCTAATTTTACAAAGTGGGGTAGCTCTCTACAATAGCTACCATTTGATGGGCTTATATTTGTTAATGATCTCAGCTATTGGGAGAGACTTAATCAGGAGAAACGGACAACAGGAATGAAGAATATAGACCTTCAGAAAAACGAAATTACATGCTCTTTCCTTGCTTCCTATGTGGGCAATATCTCAATGTCTCTTGATTTTCCCAGGCTGTCATCCTGGTGTGAAGCCCATTTATTCTTTTGCTAAATTTTTCTCTGATAGAGGAAGGTTTTGCAAGCTGGACTATTGGAAGTGGAAAGTAGCTTTTTAAGGAAATTCATTGTAATTAGCATCAATAATTTGACTTACTGAGGCATCATTTAAGAATTTTGCACTCATTCCCTCATTTGGTCCTTTCTAAGACCTTGTGACACTCCCCTACTTCCTCCCAATATTACAGATGAGAAAACAAGCTCAGGGTGCCCCAAATCACACAGCTGATAAGTAGCAATGTCTGACTATTATTTCAAGTACTGTTCCTGCCTCAGAATATCTTGGGAAACTTCTAAACATTAGGCAAAGCTTCTTGAGTTGCAATCTTCTGACCTGCTGTCTCAACTGGAGGGGAGCCTGGGAATCTATTTTTCAAAAGTCCCTCAGGTCACTGTGATGTACAGTCAGACTTGGAAACGTTGCCATATATTATACCATACATTATACCACATCCTTTGAAATAAATCAAAGTACAGATTCAGTTTGGAGATTTCAATGGTTGCTTTTTCTGGTTCAACATAGCCATCCCTGCTTCTGCCTGGGGGCTACAGAAAGTGCTTTTCAAAGGAGGTACATTTCGCTAGATCTTAATGAATGGATAAGAAGGAGAAAAAGAAAGGGCATTTCAGGCAAAGTGACCACAGGCAAACGTCATAGAGTCGAAAGTGGACTTGAAGTGCCTGGGGGATGTTACAAAGTCAATATGCCTGGGCAGATAGTGACAGATGTAAAGTGTGTATTATCAGTTGAGTCCGAGTGGAGTCTGTCTTGGGATGTCCCAGCAGAATTGGCTTCAGCTGTGGAGTACAAAACACCTCTCTCATTGGTCAGTTTCTTTGGCAGCCTGCTTCAGGGCATCCTTACCTGCGTGCTTCTGCCAGACCACTTGCTGAAGATGATCAGGCAACGTGCTGACAGCTCAGATAGGGTTCCTGTCTACAAACTCCTTAAACTCAACTGCAATAGCGTCAGATCCACTGTCAAAAGTGATAGTGGATGAGAAATAACTTGGCACAATGCAGTAGGTGGTGAAACAGAGGTTTGAGGTGAAATTAGGAATTCTTTAGCTCTTTTGAGGAACTGGCTATAAATCAGAAGGTTTTCCTCCCACCCCAGAATGCTCTTGCAAAAACATGCGGATTCTTGAAGGGAGGAGGTTTGTTCATTTTCTGTTAAAAAGTATGTGACTTTGATAGTTTAGACCCAGCAACTTGTCTTTTCCCATTAATTCTAGGCTACCAAAGTATATATGTCCCTGGACGTCTTTCCTGGTTTAATACTGATAGAGGAGTATAGTGAATGCTTCTGTGGTGGTAAGATGGGAAGGCCACAGAGCCAGGAACCATTTGCCTCAAAACAAAAAAAACAAAACAAAACAAAAACCCACTTAGAATGTTACTCCTAGGAGTTGGCTGATGGTGACTAAACTCATCAACATAACCCCAAGTGGCCCAAATGGCCATTTTAAGCACTATCTCTATTCAGTTTCCAGGGTACCTGAGTTTGAATTGCCTTTAGTCTCATTTACAAAAGCTTTGTCCTCATTTCCTTAGAAGGTATTTTGCTGGCCAAGGACTGGTTTAAGAGAACAACCCTGGTGGAGGGAGGAATGAGAAATTTCAACTGGGGAAAATAAAAGATGTTCTAGAGATGGATGATGGTAATGGTTGCAAAATAATGTGAATGTACCTAATGCCACTGAACTGTAGACTGAAAGATGATTGAATTGGCACATTTTATATGACATGTATTTTACTACAATAAAAAAGATCATAATAAAACAGAGGCAGCAATATCAATAACAATGATAACAGCTTTTGTTCTTACAGTTTTTGCTTTGTGGGAGGCATTGTGTTCAGCACTTTACGTAAATTATTTAACCCTTTTAACAAATCTGTGAGGTAGGTACAATGATTATCTCCTTTTCATAGAGAAGGACTTGAGGATTGAAGGGGTTAATGAATTGCCAAGGGTCACATAACAAGGAAATGGCAGAATCCAGATTTAAAACCAGGCAGTTTCATTCCAGAGCTCTCTCTTTTGGCTTATGCTCTTAGGCTAAACCACCTCGTAAGATTGTCCTTTGAGTCTGAGACTCCCTGCACCCAGCAATAAACAACTGCAGCAAACCTCTAAAATGAGTCAAAATTACCAAAAATTCACCTTATCAAATGTCAGCAACTTTGATACACGTAGTATTATTTTAACAGCAAAGAGATATGCTCTGATCCTTGCCTGTCTTTACGGTTCACCTTTCTAATCAGATAGAAGGATATTCTATTATTTATTGGAAAGATGGTTATGGGAACATTTCTCTTTTCTTTGATGTGGAGTGTAAAATGCCACTTTCCACTTAAACTTGTGAGCTTCTCAGGACCAGAAACAGTATCTTTCTACATAGCAGATAATAGGTGCTCAGTAAAATTTTTGTCTTAATGAATTTCCAGTGATATTGAAGGTACCTGTGTAAGTTTTCCTAATAATTAGGAGGCACTCTCTGGGTATATGGCTCATTGATTTAGATCCTGGAATGTATCTTCTGAAGGACACCTTAGAGATTCTCAACTGGGAATAATTTTGGCTCGTGGGAGACATTTGGCAATGTCTGGAGACTTTTTGGTTGTTATAATTGAGGGAATATGTGTGCTACTATCATCTTGTAGGTAGAGGCCAGGGATGAACATCCTACAATGCACAGGACAGCCTCCACAATAAAGAATTATCCCACCTCAAATGTCAATGGTGTTGATGAAACAGGAGAATTCCCTGGCCCCACTCATGGGGCATGCGACAGGGGTGCGGCTCTCTGTTCAACCACCATAAGCTCAAACCCCTTGTGGGTTTGGGAGAGGGAGTACACAGATGCAGGAGCAGGAGCAAGAGCAAGTGCTTTGGGCTCCAGCCCCATCATAGTGTCTAGGGGTGGGTGCCTGTGGCCATAGTGTTACAATGCTCTTTTAGCTCTGCCATCCACAGATGGCTTAAGTGTTAACTAGCTCAGTGCTCCCTCTGCCTTTCTGCAAGGGCAGAGGGCCAGCGTGACAGCTTTGTGTATCCCGAGCTCTTGTCCAGCATCCTAAAAGAATTGGGTCACACACAGGCTTGAAGGATGAATGCAGAGGTTTTATTGAGTGGTGGAAGTGGCTTTCAGTGGGATGGATGGGGAGCTGGCTGGGGGATGGAATGGGAAGATGATCTTCCCCTGGAGTTTTGACTGTTCAATGGCCAAACTCCTCTCCGACTGCCCCCAGCTGAGTTCCTCTCAGCATTCAGACATTCCTTCTTTTCTCTCTTTCTCTGTTGCACCATTCGTCTGCTTTTCTCCTCTTCTTGTCTGCTCCTGGAGCCTGGGGTTCGGAATTTATATGGGTACAGGATAAGGGAGTGTGGTATGCCAGAAGGCAACCATTTGGGTGCAAAAACAGAAATGCCTGTTCCCACTTAGGACCGCAGGTCTCCATGCTTAAGGGTGGGGCCTTTGCTGGGGAACCATCCTCTTCTACCCAGTATTTCCTTGTCTTCTGTCTGTATCACTGGGGAGAGAAATTCTGCTTTAGAGGTCTTATTCTCTCATTCATTCGTTTCACATGTGTTTATTATCTGCATCCACTTTGTCAGATGAGCAAGACTGCTTGTCCATGACCACACAGCTAGGTGGTACAGATCAAGAACTTGAACCAATATCTCTGGGATAGCTCTTCTTCAAATGCATCAAGGTGGCCTCTGACAGCCTGTTACTGATTCAAATGCCATCCTTGTGGTCACGGTAAAGCAGGTCCTTCTGAGACAGATAGGACTCTGAGCCCGTGCTTGGTACCTGGAGCTGATGGAAAGGGCAGTGATCTAAGACAGCTTGTTTAGGCTGCAGAAAGTCCCTCGGCTTGAACTCCCTGAGCTCTTGCTCATTCTGCTGAGGCAGGGACCATTGTAGCCTCCTGTGTATACTACATTCCGTTGCGGGGCCAGTCACTCTTCACTGAACTGTAACACTATCTCATCCACCTTGTTTTCACAGGGCCCTGTAAGCCATATTATGGACTTTGTTGAAAGAATTATCATGTTCGCACAGCTCTGTGTTTGCAGTAGGCTTAGGACTCTTCAGATTTGAGCACTGGCGGTCTTTCATGCGATCTGCTTTTCAACACACATCACATGTTCTCCTCCTCCCTTTCCTTTCCCCGCCTGACTCCTTGCTGCCTTCTGATTATGGTCTGCCTCAGTATGCAGAGTCCCACAGTCGAGCTTAACAGGTGCTCAACAATTCGCAAGGTGCTAGAGTTGATGGATTTTAATCAGGTGAGTGCAGTTTAATGCAAATGCTCTTTTAGCTGAGGTTCATAAATTATGCTCAATATTATGGTCCCAAATATTAGTTCAATGCTCATGACTTATGTAAATGGCTTTGCTTTGGGGTTAGCTTAGGGGAAAATCAATAAAAACCAGCTGGAAATGGAGAAAGGAACTGTGTACTTACATTCCATTGTGATGTAACCCTGCTGTCACCCCACAACACCTCATAGTTATCCTTTTTGTTTTTTTGCCAGCTCACTTTTCTCCCCCACATTTAAGGCTTCACAGAGATGTGAAAAGCCACCCTGGTTCCTCCATCTATTAAACGGGAAATGCATATGAACAAATAGAAGAATTGCACCATATAATACAGCTGAAATACAATGTTATCATCCTTCCACTCTGAGCATTTCTCAGGATGGTTTATGTCCCAGCAGTTAATGGCTTGCTATTGTTGGTGTACCAACACAATGCTATTAGCAACACAGAATTCTCAGGCTTTCTGTTTAGACTATCTTCATGTAGGCTAGCCAGAATTTAGATATTTGTAAACGGAATTTGAACAGTGGCCTTTCTTCACAATATAAAATTCAGATAAGTGTAACTGGTCATGGCCCAACTCTCGTTTATTAATTAAGGCTTTATAATATGGCACCATTTTTGGAAGCTGCAGCTTATGCAAAGAAGAATACTAATTACATTCTGCATTTTCTGTAATAATGGGGCAGTGTTTTGGACAATGCAGTTTATCCAGACAATGCATCCGGCTCATAATGTAGTTTATTAACAAGGAGGCTCTGAATGTTTAATGGGAGACTGATACAGCTGTGAAAGGGTGGTGTAAATAATATTCCTGGCCAGGCTGGGGCAGTGACAACATGTTGCATGCTGTTAACCTCCAGAGGTCTCCAAATAGCTTTTATATATGCCTGCTATATATTTGTTGACTGTTGCTGGATATAAAGGAAGCTAAGTGATCTGGGAAAATCTATTTGGTAATTTTCTTTTCCCATTCTCTTAGCACTTGCTGAGGCTTTAAAAACAATAGGTCTTTGCATTTGTATGGATTGTTTTTCCTTAGGCTCCTCCAAGAGTGGTCACTTCAATATTGTTATCATTATGGATTTCTTATAATGGTCATGTGAGAGAATCAGAATAGGCTACCATTTTTTTTCTATAAGATATTTTTCTTATTGAAATAATTCACATACCACAATGTTTATCCTCTCATAATGTGAAACTTTGTGGTTTTAGTATAAATACAAAGTTGAGTAGCCATTACCACTATCTAATTCCAGAACATTTTCATCACTCTGAAAGGAAACCCCTAGCCATTAGCAGTCACTGTCCTTCCTCTCCTCCTATGTCCTGGTGACTGCCGATCTATTTGCTGTCTCTGTGAATTTGCCTATACTGGACATTTCACATAAATGGAATTATATGATGTGTGGTCTTTTGTGACTAGCTTCTCTCACATAGCATAATGTTTTCAAGACTCATCCGCGTGTGAAATGTAACAGAACGTCATTTCTTTTTATTGCCAAATGATGCCCATTATGTGGATATGCCACATTTTGTTTATCCATTCATTAGTAAATGGAAATTTAAGGTTTTTTTCCCCACATTTTGGCTGTTAAGATTAATGTGGTTATGGACTTTTGTATTTGTGTGTGTGTGTGTGTATTTGTATATTTATTTCCTCAGGGGTATATACCTAGGAGTAGAATTGCTGGGTTACATGGTAACTCTATGTTTAACTTTTTAAGGAACTGCCAGATGCTTTTTGAAGCACCATTTTATATTCCCACTTGCCAATATGAGACTTCAAATTTCTCCACAGCCTAGAAAACACTTGTTATTGCCTATCTTTTTGATCATCTAGTGAGTGTGAAGTGGTATCATTGAAGAGCTGATTTGCATTTCCTTCTTGACTAATGATGTTCAATATCTTTTCATGTGTTTATAGGCCATTTGTATTTCTTCTTTGTGAGCTACCATTTTAATCTCCATTTTATAAATGAGGAAACAATGACACTGAGAGGAAACAAGACTTATTAGGGTACCTGCAAGAGGTAATAGCCCATCAGTATTGGAATTTAAGTTCTCTCACTTAGCTATGCAAAAGCATAGACATTGAGTACCTAGTAATAAAATAAGCTGTAAGCGATTTGCATTTAGTCTTAACTTTTTTATTTGCAAATGACAGAAACGCAGCTCTAACTGTGGCTTAATGAAAGTAAGAAGATTTTGGTTTGCCTCTCTATAAAGTTAAGAGATTTTGCCTCCAGAATGATTGGATGCAGCTTCTCAAAGATGGCATCAGAAATATGTCTCTATCATCTCTTAGTTCTCTTTCAGTTGGGTTGGTGTCATGCATAGGCACGGTCTCACTTTGTAGCGGTTAGATGGCCACTAGAAGCTCAGAGTTTTTATCTTATCAGCTCAGAATGCCAGCAATATTTTTTTTTAAATTATTCCCTTTCTCAGTACTTCCTTCCGTAGTTCTCAAATCTTAGCATTGAGTAGTATTGGACTGACTTGGATTAATGATTGGTTCCCTGAATCATTGATCGGTGAAATATATTGATTGGTCATTTGCTCATTCTCAGTGGAGAGTGAAGTTAGCTCCATCTACACCATCTGGAGTGAGGGCTGGAGAAGGGGATTCCCCAGAGGAAAGTAAGGCTGATGGTACCAGCACCATGAGGAATGCATGCTAGGGCAAGTGAAACTCATAGATGTCCACTGTGTTATGTAGTTTTTTCCTTGGGCCTTGATCATTTATCATTTACTGGTTTCTTGTTGTCTGTAAATTTAGAAAAGATACAGGCTCTCTGAAAAGTAATTTTTGGTCTCTTACAAGTGAAGGATTAATCAAGCAATCCACGTTTATTTTCTCCAGTACTGAGAGATCATTTGTTTTAATACATGCAAATAAGGTTTCTTATAGTTAAAGGTAATTGGCTTTTCATTGTAATTCTTAATGCTGGTCATTTTGTGTCTGAGTTGTTCCTAATTGCTGTGGTTCAGAGTTTGAGAAATGAAATAGCCCCTTGACTAAAACTATAACTACAATTATAACAATTTATTTATTTAAATCAGCAATCCCTGCAAAGTCATGTACAGTTTGTATATTTCAGTATGTTTTACAAGGTGCAACAAAAGCAGCCTCATCACATAGCAAATCTTTCTTACCGGATTAAAACTTACTGGGTAAGGCAAGTCTGGCATAGTCATTAAAGTGGAAATATTGTTTCTCCTTGACTGGTCAACTTTAGAGACAACTTTTCCCATTCTAAGTTATCTATCCTCTAAAATATACAGAGATTGAGGCCAGGTGGGATGGCTCACACCTGTAATCCCAGCACTTTGGGAGGCCAAGGGGAGTGGATTGCTTGAGCTCAGAAGTTTGAGACCTTGATAACATGGCGAGATGCCGGTGGTGCCACGCCCGTGGTCCCAGCTTCTTCGGGGCTGAGGTGAGAGGATCTCTTGAGCCTGGGAGGCAGAAGTTGCAGTAAGCTGTGTTGGTACCACTGCACTCCAGCCTGGCCAACAAAGCAAGACCATGTCTCAAAACAATAAATACATTAAAATAAAATATAGAGAGACTGAGATGCAGCAGCAGTTGTATGTTGTTCTCTGGCTTTTCAATAACAAATTGTATGTGTACTTCATGTAATAGGATCTTCAGCTCACATGCCAACTCTATTTCTTAATAGAAATAAGCAAGATGGACACGATACATCTAGGATACTATGTTAAAATAGTTTCTAAGGTTGCATTCAGCCTTAGAAGAAAGGAGTGTTGTGATCACTTAATGATGTCTGTCACAGGCCTAGGAGAGTGAAATGATGGCACCTGCATTGTATATTTTCCATCCCCGCTTATGTCTTGAAAGGAAGTCCCAATGCTGAAAGTTTGCAGAATTGGGACAGATGATTTGATACTGCAGACCAACAAATGGCTTCTTCTTTCATTGTTCAGATAAAGTGTTTTGTGTTGCCTGTCCAGCTAAGTGTTTTAATCCTCAAGATTACCTTAACTATGGAGACTTGACTTAGACTTAATATTTTGACCCAGAAATGCATCAAGTGTAGAATAAAAACTTCTATCCTAGCAAGACTAGGCATATAAAATATTTATTCAAAGTATACATGTAGTGCCTGCTGGGTGTGCAACATTCTGCTAAGAGGATGTGAAGGTGGCAGGAGACTAAGGGTCCTCGGCATTAGAAATTTATAGTCCAGGTGTAATTAGAGAAAGAGATAAAGGTCTCACCAATGGACCACAGAGCACACATATTAAAGGCTAAAGGAGTAAAACAGTTTGGTAATGAGAAATGAAGGATAGAGTGATCTAGGGAAAATTCTACGGAGAAATAGTTTCTTCAGCAATGTCTGAAAGGAAATGATGAGCATGGGTTGGTGGAAAGGATGGTTGGTTGAGGTGGGAGTAGTGGTGAAAAAGACTAAAAGCTACTGACCAAGGAATGACATAACCCAGAGGACTCGATCCATCAGCTCACTGGCCTAAAAACAAAACAAAACAAAAACTACACAAACAAAAACCAGATGTGTGCTACACAGGAATATAGAAATAAAATACATTGGAACAATAAAAGATTTCCAGCAAAAATTAGAAAATACTAGAAAATCTGGAAGTTTCACATAAAATGCAGGTTTTCTTACTTTTCTGTAATAACCGAAAGATCTCACAACATTCTGCCTGAATTCCTAGTTGGCAGGAAATGGCTGAGAGTGAGTAGCGATTGCCAGGATACACGAGTGGTTTGCTGCAGTCTTCACCTCTCCCTGCAGTCTCCCAACACTAAGGTCAAATGTTAATTGCTCTCCAGCATCATGCTTGCACTATTGAGACTGGTCATAAAAACTTGTCCAGCAAAGTTTGAAAGATGAAAAATACATTTTCAGAAGTCTTTGTTAAAAAAAGATGGGGGTGAGATAGGATGGGGAAATAGTGCATTTCATATGCAATCAGGTCAGGCATGGTGTCTCACGCCTGTAAGCCCAGCACTTTGGGATGCCGAGGCGGGCCGATCACCTGAGGTCAGGAGTTCGAGACCTGGCCAACATGGCAAAACCCCATCTCTACTAAAAATACAAAAGAAATTAGCCAGGTGTGGTAGCTTGCATCTGTAGTCCCAGCTACTCCAGAGACTGAGGCAGGAGAATCCCTTGAACATAGAAGGCAGAGATTGCAGTGAGCCGAGATTGCGCCACTGTACTCCAGCCTGGGTGACAGAGTGAGACTCCGTCAAAAAAAAAAAAAAAAAAAAGCAGGCTTTGCAGGTATCGCCACTGCCAGGAGCCTCGTACTGAGCCACAGTCAACCCCACCATGTACTTCCACATCGCCATCAACAGCAAGCCCTTGGGCCACATCTCCTTTGAGCTGTTTGCAGACAAGCTTCCAAAGACAGGAGAAAAATTTCGTGCTTTGAGCACTGGAGAGAAAGGATTTGGGTATAAGCGTTCCTGCTTTCACAGAATTATTACAGGGTTTGTATGTCAGGGTGGTGACTTCACATGCCATAATGGCACTGGTGGCAAGTCCATCTACAGGGAGAAATTTGATGAGGAGAACTTCATCCTGAAGCATACAGGTCCTGGCATCTTGCCTATGGCAAATGCTGGACCCAACGCAAATGGTTCCCAGTTTTTCATGTGCCCTGCCAAGACTGAGTGGTTGGATGGCAAGCAAGTGGTCTTTGGCATGGTGAAGGCATGAATACTGTGGAGGCCATGGAGTGCTTTGGGTTGGGTCCAGGAATGGCAAGACCAGCAAGAAGATCACCATTGCTGACTGCAGACAGCTCTAATAAGTTTGAGTTGTGTTTTATCGTAACCACCAGACCATTCCTTCTGTAGCTCGCAGTATCCTAGAATCTTTGTGTTCTCACTGCAATATCCTTTGGGTTCCATGTTTTCCTTGTTCCCTAGCTATATTGCAGAGTTAAGTTTATGATTATGAAATAAAAATTAAATAACAACAAAAAATGCAATCAAGTGTAATTGTTACAGTAGGTAGCTAGTCAGCTAGTCAGATATGAGTTGGGGCAGGAGAGGGACACCCCCCATCCCACTGGGAATGTCAGGCGACTGTCAGGTGATGGTCAGGCAGCTGTTAAGATGGTTCTCTCAAATAATACTTGGTTGCAGCTGGCGCCAGGGAACAACAGTCTCCCAATAGATAGAAGAAACCTAAAACTGGTGATCAGCAGCTTCCCAATAAGATCTCAGGAGGTGGGCGAGTGGGATCAAGTATGAGCACTAAGAGGCAAAATGGTGGAGTTTAATTGGTGTATGACCTTATAGGGACACTGGACAGGTAAGGGAAGCATGCCTCAAGTGAGTATGCATACAACTGCAGTAAACACACTGTGCAAGCAGGCCACCCAGCAAGTGGACAGCCCACCCCACGGGAAGACTCAGGGGAGAAGGGAGGCAAGACCCTGGAAGTATGCCAATATATGAAACCTCAAGTCAAAAGTTCAAACTGTGCACTTAATCTCTCAAGTCACGAGCTTGGCCCTCTTCCAAGTGTACTTTACTTCCTTTCATTCTAGCTCTAAAACTTTCTAATACACTTTCACTCCTGCTCTAAAACTTGCTTTGGTGTCTCCTTCTGCTTTATGCCCCTTGGTTGAAATCTTTCTTCCCAAGAGGTGAAAAGTGAGGTTGCTGCAGACCCATACGGATTCACTGCTGGTAACATTTTTGGTGACGCATGACTTGGGAATCTTCAGCCAGTAACACACTGCTGTCTTATGTTTATTTTTAATTTTTATTTATTTATTTTTGAGATGGAGTCTCGCTCTGTCCACCCAGGCTGGAGTGTAGTGGTGAGACCCTGGCTCACAGCAACCTACGCCTCCCAAGTTCAAGCGATTCTCCTGCCTCAGCCTCCCAAGTAGCAGGGATTACAGGCGTGTGCCACCACGCTGGGCTAATTTGTTTGTTTGTTTTTTTTTTTGTATTTTTATTAGAGATGGGGTTTCACTGTGTTAGCCTGTATGGTCTCAATCTCCTGACCTCGTCATCTGCCCACCTCGGCCTCCCAAAGTGCTAGGATTACAGGCGTGAGCCACCGCACCCAGCCTGTCTTATTTTTCTTAACACTAGACTTCTCTGTTCATTTATTTACAGTACTTCCCAGCACAAAAGGCATTTGAGTTTGCGTTTTTCCTAGGATTAGCAAAAAGTGCCAGGTAGGCAAAGGCAGTAGGGTGGTGGCGGAGGCAGTGGCTCTGGAGGCTGTGGTCCGAGTCCTGGCCTCTGCTCCAGCCCCACTGTGGTGATGCTTGCTGAGCTGCTGTTGCTCCAGACCACTCTCCTGACCACGATCTTGGGCGATTTCATCAGCATCCATGCTCATGCTGAGGAGTGCTTAAGTGAGTCACCTCAGGCACCAAGATGGGCCTCATCTTCGAAGGTGGCTTCCCGGACATCAATGTGGAGATTACAGGACCTGAGAAGAAAGGGATTTATAAAGGAGACCAAGAATCCAGTGGGAAATACACATTTGCTGCTCACATGGATGGAACACATACAGTTTGTTTTAGTAACCGAGTGTCCACCATAACTCCAAAGATAGTGATATTCACCACTGATATTGGGGAGGCCCCAAAAGGAGAAGACATGGAAACAGAAGCTCACCAGAACAAGCTAGAAGAAATGATCAGTGAACTGGCTGTGGCCATGACAGCTTTACAGCATGAAGAGGAATACACGAAAGTCTGGGAGAGGATACACAGAGACATCAGCAACAACACAAACAGCCCAGTGGTCCTTCGGTCCTTCTTTGAAGCTCTTGTTCTAATCACCATGACATTGGGACACATCTACTCCTGAAGAGATTTTTTGAAGTCCAGAGGGTTATTTTAAAAGCCTCTTCCTGATGATTCCAAACTCATAATTTACCGTTTACCAAACATTTTGGTGATAATGTCATAAGCCATTAATTTCTATGTTTTAATTTTCTGAACTATACAGTCACAGCTTATGTTTTGTTGTGATTAATAGATACTGGAAGAAAACACCTTTTTAGGAAATTCGTAGTGAAAATTTGACAATTGATTGGCATAATTTCCTAATTGAATGCTGCCTCCATTATATAGGTCCTTCCAGAAATTAAGCACTGGAATTGAAATATAGGAATATAGTTTTTTTTTTTTAATCTTCCTTTCCTTTTATTTTGACAATAAAATGCAGTTTGTTCAGGAAATCAGCACAAAGCCTGAGAGTACTTTACTAAAATGACTGCATTCTGTGGATTCCCTCATTCTGTGGTTTAAGCCATTAAGGATTCATTTTGTTGAGTCCTTATGAGAAACAATAGTATGAATCCTGACATTTTCTATGCATGCTCATGGCAGAGCTCTGTGGATTGGGCATATGCTGCCAGGTTGGGCACTTTTATACTTTGTTTTCAAGTTTTACTTTTAAAGGTAAGACTTGCCCCAGCTCCTATTTTCCCCCATACATTTTACACTGAACCTTGTGACTCAGTCACCTCCACTTAAATTGATGACACAAGCAGCCTACAACCATTTTTTTTTTTTTTTTTTTTTTTTTTTTGCGTGACTTTCTAAGGAGTCTCTGTTAAAGCCAGTTCTCTGGTTGTCCCAGTGAATGGTGGCTCTTTTTCTTTCCACACTGGCACATCCACTTTCTCCACGGTTGGAATGTAGGAAGTATGCATTCACGTAATTGGAAAAATCTGGATTTCTGAAGCCAAAGAGTTAAAGCCTCTTAAATTTCATTGCAGTGATACACAGCCGCTATTTTATTTTTGATCTGTGGCCTTCGGGCCATTGTGGGCACTGAACATCAGCGTCAACACTAGGGTTTTTGGTTTTGTTTCTCTTGGGTCTTTCTTTTTTGCATATGTGAATTTTGTTTTGTGTAAAATGAAATGACTTTCTCTTGTTCTCTGATGATGGGTTTAAAATTAAAGGAGCATCTGGTTTTGATGTGGGGATGATCCAGGATTATGTTGTGACTGATGTATATTAGTTACTATTAGTTACTTGTACATTTTTGGAGATCTTTGCAAGGGAAAAACTACAAGTAATGAGTTTTATATAAGGAATTTAAATTTATTACAGGCTTTCAGGTTTAGGATAAACAATTTTTCAACCTTGGGTGAGAACACTTATGACACTTTGTTGATAAGTTGACTGTTTCACCTTAGGACAACTGTTGCATACCAATTGTGTGTGTGTTTGTGTGTGTGTGTGTGTATGTGTATATGTGTATGTGTGTGTGAAAACACTTCAAAATTGATTTAAAAGATGTAAATTTTAAATTGGTTGTGTATCTAATATGCCCCAGATTCAGTAAATAAACAATGAACAATGAAAAAATACAAAGCAAAACAAAATAAAAACAAACAAACAAACTGCCAGGTAGAATTTAATGGGAAGAGTAAAGAGGGTAGTAGAAAATTTCAATCTGACTGGAATAGAAAATATTGTTTTTGTCTCATTTTACCTGCAAAGACTTGAAGGAAAGGCTTAAATGGTCAACTGAAGAATTTAGTTTTGACCTGTCTGAAAGGGTGGGTATTGAAGGTCAGAAGTATTATTAACAGAAAGGTTAATGAGCATTAAAAGAAAGGAGTTAATGTGGATCTGCCAGAAATGAAGTAACCAGACTAGTGTTCCTTTTGACAGGGTTATTGGAATAGAAGATAAAGTCGAGTTTGAGAAATAGTGTGTTTCAGCAGTGTATATGTATCTCATGGTATTTTTGTGGTCAAGACTGAGAATTGTGACACAGTTGATAGGACAACCGTGAATTTAGAGCTGGTAGAAGAATTTTTACATTATGCACAGCATTTTAAAGTTTTGCCACAATGTTTAAGCTGTGTTATGAAAAACAAGATATACAGTTTCCTTCCTATTTGGTTATGGACATACTATGCTCCTTTTAACTTACTGTTTAATGAAGGAAATTATTTGATCCAGATTTTAATTGATAAAATACATTTGGATAATATTTTAGTAATAGGACAAATGCTCTTTGATCTCTTGGATGAACTTTATAGAGTCACATAGTAAGTTATCTTTGCTTTCCTATAATGGGGCTCCTGCCTCATTCACACTGTATATTGGTATAGTTTTCTGACCATACAAACTCTACCACAGCATTACAGTAGAGTCACTATCTGCTTCTGTTGCTGTTAGCTGGATTAGTCTTATCATAATTACGTCTTTGCTATAGCTGTTCTGGCTTCCCTATCTCTTTCTTGTTTATCTCAGTTAAAATATATAAAAGTGTATTCACATTTCAATACACTGAATTCTCTGGAGGGTTGTGCACTATATTAAATTTTAGTTTCCTAACTATAGGGAAAGAGTAGAGGGACTTGGAACATTTCTGATACTGAGCTTTTATTGTGAGCTTTTATTATATTCTGAGCGTTAAGGATCCGTCTTTCTCAGTATGGGTAGAAGTGGAGAAACTGAAAGGGAAATTGTTTTCTGCATTCTCTATAATGGTTTTTATTTAAGAATGATAAAGCAATACTCACTAAGCCCAGATCAGTTCCACAACAGACAGTACTGAAAATCCCAGTGGAAATGCAGTGATGTTTCTGTATTGGGAGGAAATAAACTTCAAAATGTTATTTGGTGTATAAAGTTGTTATAAATATATTGAAGACAGCATTGCCTAGTGTAAAAATACTCAACTTGGAGTTAGGTTAGCTATGCTTAACCCTTATGTGTCTATTTGCTTCTATTCTGAAACCATATAGAGACACGATTAAGAGGACAAACATAGACTGCAGGGTTCAAGGTCTCACTCTACCTCTTAAGCAGGTCAATTAGCATTTTGCACATCCTTTTCCTCTTATATAAAATGGGAATAATAATAGTACTTACTTCATACGCATTGGATTAAATAAATTAGTTGTCATCTTTCAGGTACTTACAGGGCTATATAATGTAAGACTCAATACAGGTCAGCTATTATTACTATATCTATCATTAAGGACTCAGCTAGTGTAGGGAAAGAGAATTAAACTTGGCTGACTTTTCTGCCATACAGTTATTTGAATTTGGGAAAATCAACTGCTTATCTCGTCTACATTTTATCTACTGAACACTGATCAGACTCACCCCACTACCCATCTGGGAAAACACTCCCAAGATCAAGTTGCTCTATAGTTTTAGTCTTTTCAAAGTTATTTTTACTTGAATTTTGCCCTATGGACAAACACAGAAAGGGTAGTTTCGAAAATTGATGCCACCTATTATATTATTGTTTAAAGATTCCTAATTTTCAGATTGGAAGTAATTGACTTCACATCTCAATTTCTAATCTGGTTCTAATTGACTTACTCCATCAATCATCTAGTCTCTAATACAATTTTTGGAGTGTTGACAAAACCTTTTCAGTGATCAAATAAATCTTGATTGATATCTTGAGTGATAAGATTTCCTACCCTTTGTTGAGTTAGAAAGGGAGACCAACCCTTTGTTGTCAGCAACTTGATCAGAACTGGGAATGTCAACTACCAGTGCTAGATTTTGGCTTGTTTATTTTTGTATATTTTGCATATGTGCTTAGCTACTATTTGTTAGAATTTGCTATCCAACATTACTTGGCCTCCACTTTCCAGTGCCATTCCTTCCCTCAATTTTTTAAAATCACTTTTCCTGCTTGTTTTATGGCCTAAGGAAAATTATTTTACATCAGTGAGCCTTAATATCATCATCTGTAAAATGAAGATAATGATTCTACCTATCTCATGGTATTGGCAGGAAGATCATATAAGTTAAAGCATGTGTAGTGCTTATAAGTTAATGAATGTTAAATGCAAGTGCAGTGCCTAGCACATACTAAGTACTAAATAGCTGCTAGTTACTATTATTATTAGCAGTAGTAGCACCAGTGGTAATAATGGTGGTACTGCTTCCTGATATAGCAAAATACTTAGAATATTCTGAAAATAGAAAGAAAGAACAGCAATTGCAAAAGTTTTTATAAAGGCTCTCAGGCAGTTTGTCACATACATAGGTTCTATGTTTTGGTACCCGTTACCTTAATTTGTATAGAAAAAAATTACCTGAAACTATCTCTGGGAGTGATTCAAAAGTTGCCATAGACAACTGGATATCCACATGCAAAAGAATAAAGTTGGACCCCCTACGTCACACTATATACAAAAATTACCTTAAAGTATCAGAGGCCTAAATGGAAAAGCTAAAACATTATTAGACCAAAACATAGGCATAAATCTTCATGACCTTGTGTTAGGTAATGGTTTCTTAGCTATAGTGCCAAAAGCACAGTAATACAAGAAAAAAATAGATAAATTGGACATCCTAAATATTAAAACTTTTATGCTTTAAAGGACATCATTGAGATAATAAAACTAACCCACAAAATGGAAGAAATGTTTTGCAAATCATATATCTGATAAGAAACTTGGATATAGAATATGAATATACAAAGAATACTTACAAATCAGTAATAACAAGGCAAATAGACCAGTTAAAATGGGGCAAATAAGTCTGAATAGGCATTTCTCCAAAGAAGATATGCAAATGGCTAATAAGCCCATGAAAAGATGCTCAACATCATTAGTCATCAGGGAAGTGCAAATCAAAACCATAACGAGATACCACATCACACCCACTAAGACAGTTATTGACAAAAAGACAGATAAGGTTGGGCGCAGTGGCTCATGGCTGTAATCTCAGCACTTTGGGAGGCCGAGGCGGGAAGATAACTTGAGGCCAGGAGTTTGAGACAAGCCTGGCCAACATGGTGAAACCCCATCTCTACTAAAAATACAAAAATTAGCCAGCCATGGTGGGGCGTGCCTGTAATCCCAACTACTCATGAGGCTGAGGCAGGAGAATTGCTTGAACCCGGGAGGTGGTGGTTGCAGTAAGTCAAGATGGCATCACTGCACTCCAGCCTGGGCAACAGGCTGTCTCAAAAAAAAAAAAAAAAAGAAAAGACAGATAATAATAACTATCAGCAAGGATGTGGAGAAATTAGAACTCTGTTACACTGCTATTGGTAAGGAAATGGTGCAGCTACTTTGGAAAACAGTTTGAAAATTTCCTAACAGGTTAAACATATATATGACCCAGAAATTCCACCCTAGGTATCTATTCCAGGGGAATTAAATCATATGTGCAAAAAAAAATTGTATGCCAATATTCATAGTAGCACTATTCATAGTAGCCAAAAGGTAGAAACAACACAAATTTCCATTTACTGATGAATGGATAAATGAAATGTGGTATATCCATGCAATGAAATATTATTCAGCAATAAAAAGAAATGTAGTGCTGATACATGTTACATCATGGATGAACCTTGAAAACATTTTGGTAAGTGAAAGAAGCCACTCACAAAAGACCGCATATCGCATGACTCTATGTGAAGTGTCAAGAATAGGTAAATCCATAGCGGCAGAAACTCTAGCGGTTGCTTAGGGCTGGGTGGTTGGGAGAAAATGGGTTAGTGACTGTAAATGGTTATAGGGTTTCTTTATGGGGTGATGAAAATGGTCTAAAATTGATTGTGGTCGTGGTTGCACAACTCTATGAATATAAATCTTTAATTGTACACATTAGATTGATTAATTGTATGATATGTGAATTATATCTCTAAAAAGCTGTTATAAAAACAAAAAAGATGCCACAGGGCGTGTTTTCTATGAAAGAAACTTGAAATATGCTAGAATGAATGCTTTGCTGGCTGCTACCACATAAATTCTGTGAGGGCTGGGAGTGTAATTCTTTGCTGTATCTAGAAATAGAGGCACACAAATAGAATGTTGATTGAGTCACTGTATTGGTGGTCCCCAAGACCACTGACAAGGTTCTGTAAGTCTCTAGGAGGACTCCTAGGACTCAGCATTGTTATCTTCTGGTTCTGGTTTGCTATAGTGAAAGAACACAAAGTAATATCAACATAGGGAAAAGGTGCATGGTATGCAGACTGGAGAAATCAGGAGTAAGCTTCCAAGAGTCCTCTTCCAGTGCAGTCACACAGGATGCTCTTACTTCCTTAAGCAACAAGCAGCAACAACAAGTGTGAAGTGTTGCCTACTAGGGCAACTCATTAGAGACTCAGTGCCCAAGGTTACTGCTGGGAGCTGATCTGCCTAGCACATATCCAAATTCCAGACTCCTAGAAGGAAAGCAGGTGTTCAGCATAAACCACACTGTTTGTACAAACAGGTGAGGCATAGTGGCCACTCTATAATTTAGGAAAAATGTCACATTAGTGTAGGGAACTGTTTACCAGCTCAAATTCCCAGCTGCTAACCGAAGGCCAACATTGCAAACAGGTCTTCTAAGGATAGGCCATCTCAGGCCTGCTCTGTGTTAACTCTTTCCTGCACAATGAGTAGAAGAGTGCCAGGTTCCAAATTTCTTTATTATATGCAACAAGCCTGTATGTGAGGTGTTAGGAGGAGGAGTCAGCATACCATGGGAAGAGTGCTGCCTTGCCCACAGCTGGCAATATAATCTATGCTCATCTCTAATGAAGAAGAAGAGTCTAGAAGGGAGTCTGGCCTCTGGATTTTTCTCCTGATGCCCAGAAACAAGGGAATTAAGACTTAAAGTAGGCCAGGAATTAGTGGTTCATGCCTGTAGTTCCAGCATTTTGGGAGGCCAAGGTGGGCAAATCACTTGAGGTCAGGAGTTCCAGACCAGCATAGCCAATGTGGTGAAACCCTGTCTCTACTAAAGCTACAAAAAATTAGCCGGGTGTGGTGGCTCGTGCCTGTAGTCTCAGCTACTTGGGAGGCTGAGGCCGGAGAATCACTTGAATCCTGGAAGCAGAGGTTGCAGTGAGCCGAGATTGTGCCACTGCATTCCAGCCTGGGAAACAGAGCGAGACTGCATCTCAAAAAAAAAAAAAAAAAAAAAAAAAAAAAAGACTTAAAGGAGCAGTTCTCAACCAGTATGTTTTTCTCCCAAAGAACATATGGCCATGTCTGAAGACATTTTGTTGTCACAATTGGGAGTGGGGGATGCTACTAGCATCTACACAGTGGAGACCAGAGACGTTTCTAAACATCCTGCACTGCACAGGATAGTCCTTCACAGCAAAGAATGACCTAGGCCAAAGTGTCTACAGTGCCAAGGTTGAGAAATCCTGCCTTAGAGAATATTTATAGTGCAGCTTGAGACAGTGATCTAGTGAATCTTCAAGGAGGAGTGAGACAAATAAGGTAATCAGGCAAGAGCTACCGCACCTTGTATGCCTGTGCCAACCCCTGCTCTCTTTTCTTATTTCTTGAAATCTATAACCTAAAAATAATAAATTCTCCATTTATTCTGCAATATAAATGGGAGACTAGTAAAGGATGCTGTGAGCAGAATGAAGAAGGCACCTTCTTCTTTGAATAAAATTGCCCTGATTTTAGGGTTTCAGATCTGTCGCTCAGATGGGTGGCTCAGCCGTTGACTCCGGAGGAATGTGCAAGGATAGAAATATCAGCCTTCATATTTTCATCACTGAATTCCTAATAGCTGAGAGTTATTCCTGACCATATCATCTCTGAGCCTTTCATATTTACCACTGCTGTTTATAGCCTCATTTCCTTCCTTCTCTTTTCATAATATCTTTTGAAGTGGAAGCTAATGTGAATTTTGGTGCTCTCCAACTCCTAACTGGTATGTCTAACACCATCAGATTGAATTAATTTGAACTATTAAGCATGAAGTACATATTACCATGGAGCTGATTCCAGATGTACTATTGTTAGTTTAATTGTTATGGCTAATCATTGATTGTGGCTTTTCTGGGTGCTTGAAATAATAATAATAATAATACTCTTTTTTATAGTGCCTTTCATTTGAGGATCTTGAAAAGCCTGTGTCCTGGAACCACTTATTGTAAAATTGTCATTATCTGTGTATTCTCATTTGGCTGAAGTTCGGGGAGGACTATGCCAGTATCTGATTTTAAAAGCCAAGAAAAATTTATATTCATGAACCATGCTTTTTTGTTGTTGTTGCAATTTACCACCTTGGAGGAACAGGGGGAGGGGGAATTTAGCCCACTGGGATATTATTTCCAGAGAGCAATTCTGTCCCTTTTATAACAGTTCTGAGGCCTTTTTGTTGGCTTGGTATCAGCTCTGACTTGGTAGGTTATAATTGTAAATGGTTCTCGAATTGTATGAGGCCTGCATTCTATGTTGTTTTTCAAACCAGGGCAGTGTGTGTGTGTGTGTGTGTGTGTGTGTTAAACCCTTACAAGAGATAAAGCTTCTTTGGCAATATCACATTTTGAAAAGTTCAAAATAAGTGAGAAATACAGTACAAATATGTGTGTTCTTAATCATGTTTTTGCATAGCAGAAGGTTGATTACTTGGAAGAGGAGGCCTTTAAAGTACAGTGTGGTCTCTTGACACTCCAAACACTTGAGTAGCAAAGAAGACAGAAGGTAAGGGCAAATGCTTCCCAGCTCACCTATTTCTTGGTGCCTGACTGAACACTTAGGAGTTCTCACCTTTTTTTTTTAGCAGTTGGAATTAATTGCTCCCATAAAGCAATTGCTTCAACAGAACAATTATGACAGATTTATAATGAAATCCTGATGAGTTTCGTTGAGTTATCACTTAACCCAAAGGACCAGAGTCATCTTCATGTGTTACTATACTTCCTCCCAACAGTAGTTCAGGCAACTTGGATTTTCCCAGAAAGGTTTTCTTCTGGCTTGGGTAATAGATGAAGAGTTTCCACCATCTGGCTGCTGTCAAGGGGCCAGGGGAAATAAATTGCTGGAGTTTTACTACATGTATTCATATTATTGTCCTTTTCTGTGGGCCACAGACTCATGCCATGAGTAATGAGGACTCTTCTTGACACCCAGTATGCTATTCTCTGGAAGTGTGGGAGACCACAGTGAGACAAAGGGTAAACCAGTCACACCTTGGCTGTATGTTGGAATCTTCTGTAGAGTTTAAAAATCTTCAGGTCCCTGGGTCCTACCCCTAGATATTCTGATTTAATTGGTCTGTAGCAGAGGCTGGACGTTGAAAAGTTTAACATTTCCCAGGTAATTCTAATTGTTAGCCCCTGTTAAGCACTGCTTGAGGTCTAGTTTTTAGCAGGACTAATATTCAAAATTTATTACCATTGGTACAGCATTCAGCTCTTGCTCTCTACCAGGTACTGTGCTAAATGATTTATAGGTTTCAATCCATTTGATTGTCACAATAACCATATGAATGAACATTCATTAATTCCTTCATTTATTCAACAAATATTTATGGGGCAGAGGCAACAGGTCAGGCAGTGTGTTTGGCTGCTGGGTAGGAGGTTCGGGGAAAGCTTTCAGGGGAGATGACATTTGAGCTGATATCTAAAGATTGAGGAGGAGTTAACCAGTTAAAGAGTTGGGGGGAAGGCACTGATGACCAGGAGGATGCTTCTACAAATATTCTGTGTTGGGAAGGAGGATGGCTAGTTCAAGGAATGGAAAGAAGAATTTACCCGTGCTTCTGGAGCAGAGGAAACCAGGTGGAGTATCATGCAAGATAAGATATAGAGGAGGGAAATGACCCCCTCAACAAAGGTTGTAGTTTTGTGAAAGGCTTTTGGCCTTTATTTTGAGAGCTCATGGAGGCTCTGATCACATTTGCTTTTCCTAGGAGATCTCTTTGGTTGCAGTAAGTAAAATAGGATAGAAGGAAGCAAGAGGAGATGTGTTGTAATGAGTTGAATGGCCATTGCAGGAGATCTGGAGAGAAATGAGAACAGCTTAGACTAAGGTAATGAAGGGAAAGAGAGAGGAAAGCGCATTTGAGTGATATGTAGATGATGAAATCCTTAGGACTTGAGGATGGACTCAAAGGGGCAGAAGATGAATGCTATCTCCAAGTTTACTATTATTACCTCAAGTTTGCAGATGAGCTGGTCAAAGGGTATGAGAATTTGTGTAGTTCTTCTCAAACTATAGTGTGAGGATCTTGTTGAAATGTAGATTCTGATTCAGTAGGTTTTCAATGGAGCCCGAATTTCTGCCCTTCTAGGAAGCCCCAAATGCTGCTGATGCTGCCAGTTCATGAACCATACTTTGAGAATCTGGGGTTTAGAGAAGAGAAATAACTTCAGATGTAGTAGAGTGGAGCCTGTATGTGAACCTTGTCTGTCTCCCTGCAAAGACCATGATCTTAATCATAAGCTCTACAGTTCCTGAAAGATGGAGAGTTGTAAAGCAGGCTAAGAAATCTGGATTTTATCTGTAGGCGACTGGCAGTCATTAAGAATGTGCAAACAGACAGAGGTCCAATCAGAAAGTTTATGTTATGGTTTCGGGATATTTCCTGTAAGTTGTTTTTAGCATAGATTTTTAAGGTCAAATTGGAGTGTAGTTAAAAGGAAAAAAATAGCAGGCCTCCAAACTTTGTAAGTAATAGAGATGGTTTATTAAATCATCTACCCTGTAATGAGGGTAATAATTGGTTCTTATTTAGTGTTTCTTGCCCAACCATCCCAAGGCACTTTACTAATAAGCATCATCTTTCTTTCAGAGCTGAGGCCGATGGAGAGAGACTAAGGGACTTGATATAGTGGGGCTGGATGTTGGGCATGCCTTCACCATTTCTGTGGCATCTAGATTCTTCTACCACAGTTCAGGTATACACCTGAGCATTTGCCTTAATTGTTTGACCTGTCTGTCTCATATTTCCCTGGGTGTATCCCAGGGAACTCTAGCCCAGTGAGAAGCTAAATAAAAAAGCATCAAAGTATCAAAAGTTTGAAAAATGCTGCATGCTTTTTTCTTCTTGGAGAGGTGTAATGCACATTAGTACAGAAGGGGTCCAAGAAGTTCCACAATCAAAAAATTTGTTTAATTCTGTATAACTCATTGTTTTTCAAATTAATTTGACCTTAGAATGACCTCCAACTTTTTTCCCTCTCCCAACTCTTAACATTCCATTAAAGAGTTGTTCTGTCTGATAGAGTTTATGAAATGCTATTCTGTAATCATAGATAACTATAATCTTTGAATGTATCAATATCAGTTGCCTGGGGCTGTGTTCTTTTCATGAGTGACTGGCAGATTTGGCATTTTTGCTTCTAAGACAACATCATAACCTAGTTTTTACTTTGCATTTCCTTAAGCCCAGTGCCCCTTCAATTGTTAAAATACATGTCTCTACTTCAGTGGTTAGCTGGAAGGAAAATCACTGATTTATCTACATGTTTCCTTGTTGTCTGGAAAGGGTGAGTTGTGCTTTTGTTTCTTTGTTTCCATGTGTTTAATTACATTTTGGCAGCCATAGAATGTTCCTGCCCACTCTGTTTCATGTAAAAGATCCCAGGAATAGGATCATTACCAGACATGACATTTACATTGAGTCATTTTTTTATGTTAAGTGCATAACATGAAACTTTGAATGGTTTTAAAATCTGAGTCCATTTGGTAATTTGATAGTAAACTAAGTTTGTCTTTTCTCTTGAAGGATCTTGCATAAGATAAAACCTTTTAAAAAATCAGACTATGTATAGTAAGCATTCATATAAAACCATAAAAATATGGCTAAATAAATTTCAAGATGTTGGTGGAATCACATACAAGGTTGAAATCCAATACCACACTGACAGAATGAAAACAAATATAATAACAGAAAACTATGGAAAGTTGAATTTAAGAAAACATTGGTTATTTTAAATGACAAATTTATAGCTGTTGAATAGACTTTGTCCAAATGATGCCTGAGTTTGCTAAGCCGTGTGTGTGTTGTCTTCAGCTTTTGTTGAGTTGATTTCTTGTAGACAGCTATACCATTTTTAGTCTAGAAAAATGGCTCTCACATTTTGGTAGTTGTCAGAATTGCCTATGTAGTTCCTTGAAAATACAGATGCTTAGGTTTCTAATTAGGTAGTTCAAGCATGGCACAAAGAAATTTGTGTTTTCAACCCTAAGACAGGTAATTCTGATGCGCATAAGGTTGAAGAACAACTGCTCTGGAACACTTAAAGTTCTACGATAACCAAGATTCACAAAGGCAATTTCTTTAAAATGCAAACTTCAAGCTCAAATCTTCACTAACTGTATACCTTTGTGCAAGGTGTGCAGTGTGCAAGGTGTGCATTGTACAACGTGCGCTGCTGCCCAGGCAGCCCTGCCTCCTCCTCAGATACTCTGTTTGAGTAGGCCCATGGTGGGTTTCAGGAATATGCACGTTCTCCCCAGCTTTATTAAGGTATAGTTGACAAATAAAACTTGTTTATATTTACAGGGTAAAAAGCGATGTTTTGATATATACATACATTGCTAAATGATGAAATCAAGCTAATTAACATATCCATCATCTCACAAATTTTTGTGGTGAGAGTAGATCTTAAATGCTACTCTCTTAGCAATTTAAGATCCAACCTCTTACCAATTTTCAAGTATAAATTATTATTAACTCTCGTCACTATGCTGTATAATAGATTTCCAAAACTTGCTTATCTTGCTTAACTCAAACTTTGTACCCTTTGACCAATGCCTCCCCGTTTTTTTCCTCTCCCACACCCCAGCCTCTGGCAACCAACATTCTATTACCTGCTTCTATGAATTCAACTTTTTTAGATTCCACATCTAAGTAGATCATGTAGTATTTGTCTTTCTATGTTTGGATTATTTAACTTAGCATAATGTTCCCCAGGTTCATTCGTGTTGCAGATGGCAAGATTTCCTTCTTTCTAAATGCTGAGTAGTATTCCATTGTATATACAGTCATGTGCCACGTAGCAATGGTCTGGTCAATGACAGACTGCAGATATGAGGGTGGTCCCTTAAGATTATAATGGAGCTAAAAAGTTCCTATTGCCTAGTGACGTAGTGTGCTGATATCATAGCGTCATGAATTACTCACTTGCTTGTGGTGATCTGGTGTAAACAAACCTACTGTGCTGCCAGTTGTATAGTACATGCAATTATGTACAGTACATAATATTTGATAATGATAACAAATGAGTGTTACTGGTTTATGAACTATATACTACACATTTTATCATTATTTTAGTGTGTACTTCTACTTATTAAAGAACAGTTAACTATAAAACAGTCTCAGGCAAGAACTCCAGCAGGTATTCAGAAGAAGGCATTGTTTACATTGGAGGTAAGAGCTTCATGCCTGTTACTGCCCCCTGAAGACCTGCCAGTTGGATGAGATGTGGAGGTGGGAGACAGTGATATTGATGATCCCATCTGGGTATAGGCTTACCCTAATGTTTCTGTTTTTGTCTTAGTTTTAACAAAAAAAGTTTAAAAGTAATACAAATATTTAAAATAGAAAAAAGCTTATAGAAAAGGATATAAAGAAAGAAAATATTTTGTGCAGCTGTACAATGTGTTTGTGTTTTGAACTAAGGGTTTTTGGGGTGTGTGTGTGTGTGTTTTAATGAGACAGTTTTACTCTGTTGCCCAGGCTCAGTGTAGTGGTGTGATCTTGGCTAACCTGCAAAGTCGGCTTCCTGGGTTCAAGTGATTCTCCTGCCTTAGTCTCCTAAGTAGCTGGGATTACAGGCATGCATCACCACACCTGGCTAATTTGTTTGTATTTTTAGTGAAGACAGGGTTTTGCGATGTTGGTCTTGAACTCCTGACCTCAGGTGCTCTGCCTGCCTTGTCCTCCCAAAGTGCTGGGATTATAGACATGAGCCACCGTGCCCAGCCAAGACCACATTTTGAATCTAGAACCACAATGCTCAAAGGGTGCTTCACAGACTCCCGGTGATCCCTGAGATCCTTTCAGGGAGTCTGCAAGGTTGAAACTATATGAGTGTAATACTAAGTTGCTGTTTTTCTTTTTCACTATGTTAATATTTTCATTAATGATGCAAAAGTAATGTTTTTTAAAACTACTGGCACCAAAGCATGAATCAAGACAGTGGCACTGAGCTGCAGTTTGGCCTTTCATTTTTTTACCACCATGCACTATGGTTAAAATAAATAAATAAAAGTCAACTTTTCTAAGAATATCCTTGGTGAAAACTAAAATTACTAATTTAATTGCATTTTGATTGTTGAGGTTTTTTCTTTTTTAGTAGTCTGTGTGCCAAAATGGGAAGTATGCAGAAAGAACTGCTGCTGCATACTGACATATCATGGTTGTCTCAAGGAAAAGCACTTGTGAGACCGGGTTGTGAAATGAACCAGCTACGTTTTATATAGAACACCATTTTTCTACATGAAGAAACCATTGAAAGACAAAATATAATTATGCAGGCTCAGGTATTTAATATATTTTCTTTAAAATGCACAAAGTGAGTCTGTCGATTTCAGTAAACCATTAACCAGTATCTGTTGACAGTGATAAAATGCAAGCTTCCACGCAAAAATTCAAATTTTGGGAAACTTGGATATGCCACCATGAGCTTGACAGCTTCCCAATACTTAAAGACTTTTTCTAATAAGGTCAATGATGATATTGCAAATGTAATTCTTTTTTATATCATGCCATAAAAGGTGTCAACATTTGGAAGATCTGCATAATCCAGTGAACCACTATTTTTGTCCAGAGCAGTGCATGCTGTTACAAAATTTTGCATGGGGAAAGGATCCATTCAAAATGCCACAGAGACTATGGATTTTTCACATAACAGAGCACTGAAAATTTCTAGATGTGGTTTCAGGTTCTACACTGCAACTAACTTTTAAAGAAACTACCATTTGTCAAGTTTTGATGCAGTATTATAGAAAAACATCCAGTTATTTGAAAAGACTATTAAAATACTCCTTCTAGATTTTCTTGGCACACTTCAACCCTAATAATATATCACAACACAATGCAGAAACAGATAGGAGAATCCACCTGTCTTCTACTAAGCTAAACATTAATGTGATGTTGAAACAAAGCCGCTCTTCTCACTAGCTCTTTCTTTGGGAAAATATGTATGTTTACACGTAATGGATTATTACTGTCATTTTAAAATAAATTCATAGTGTTTTGAAAGTTTTCTGTTTTAATTTCTAACATGGTAAATATCCATAGATATAACCAACATAACCACAAACTCTTTGGGGCCTTCCACAATTTTTAGGAGTGGAAATGGATCCTGAGACCAAAATGTTTGAGAACTGCTGACCTAGAGAAACATTCTCTAACGTATGTTCCATAGAATGCTCTGCCTTGCAATGCTCTATGCCAGTTGCCAGAAACAAAGGCAATATAAAGCAGGAATAATTTGTGGTTGGAGAAGTTTACAAATGTTACTAGCAACAGCCCCCCATGGAGATTCACAGTTGGTAATAGCACATTAAAAGTTCAACTTGAACTTCGTTCCAATATCACTCTTTCCCAAACTCTTTTTGTCCATGAAAGCATTTTCCCATGGAATAAGCTTTGGGAAATACTGTTCCCTTGCCAACAAAGAGTCTTAACATTTTAAATATATTGCAAAGCGATGAATTAAAAGTGATATGTCATCACTAATTGGCTCCTAAAGCCTGGAATTTTAATTTTAGGGCCAATCATGTTTTCCTTTAGAACAGCCTCCATAGAGTGACTTTTCTACTCAAGCCACCAAGGATGTAAAAGGTTTGCCAATTACAGGATAGGGTTTCACTACCTTCGGCCTTTTTCAGTTCAATAAATTGTTTATCAGGTTTCAAAGACAGGCAAATTCATTCAAACCAGTGATGGTAAAAATATGTCATGGGTGTCACATATCAATGAACTTGGGAAGAGTTTCTACAGGGGCCGAATACAACTAACTCAGCAGGCTGCTGGCATTCTTTGAAATGAATGTGCTTTTGGAAGGAGCTGATTTCTTCTTTCCGTGTAATGGTTACTCAATCATACATGCTCTCTGGTTTGGTTTCCTCTGGCAAATTGCCCATTAGTAAGGCTTATAAATAAGCAGGGTTTGTTTTACCACCACAGATCTTTCTCCTAGTAAATGATGGTGAATTCTAGCTTAGGAATTGGTTCGCTGATACCAATTCCATAATTACTAGGATAAAAGTATACTTGAATATAAGCCTTGCCAACCACTGTATTTTCACTTCGAATCAATACTAAGAAATAAACAGAATGTGAGTTAAATGTGTATTTATGAAGATGTTCATGGGAGCATTATTTATAATACCCCAAATTGAAATCAACTAAAATGCTGACAAACGTGGAAAAAATTGAAAACTATAGCATATTCACATAACAAAATGCCACACAGAGTTTTAAAACTCTCGCTTTTGAAGACTATTTAAAAATATGGGACAGTATACCCAAAGTAATATCAGGAAGATAAAAAATCATGATATATTTTGTTGGATTGTTTTCCAGAAAGGACATTCCAATTTACATCCTCACCAGCATCTGTTTGGGAGTGCTTCTCTCTCTGCACTCTTGCCGACTATGAGTGTTGATTTAAACAGTATTTTCTAATCTGATAGCATAAAATGATATGTCATTCTTATATTAAGGAGACATTCAAAAAGGAAGACAGAGCAGTAATTGGCACTTCCAGAAGAGACTGCTGGACTCTCATAGCTACCTTGTAGGCAGAACTTTTGGCTGCATTGACTGTAGATGGGCTCCCTCTGATTACTGATATCTGACCTCTCCTGGGAGAGAGTTCTAGAGCCTACGAAAGTGATTTGGGCCTAGAAGTTAAAAACAACCAAGAAAATTCCACCTAGTTAGATTTAGTCATTTATAATTTATCCTTGGATAGATTCAATAAATACTCTGTTAAGGTCATCTCTATCCATGTGTAAACCCCGCAAATAAACATTTAAGAGACTTAGAGGCTGAGAGAGAATATATGCCTGTCAGTCTCGTGTGTCAGTGGCTTTGCCATTATAAAGTTACAGTAGATCATAGAATCATCTGTCAGGTGATTAAAATTGTCATCACGGTTTCCATTTTTCACATCCTTTACTTAAGAGCATGTGTGCAAAAGGTTTGCAGAGTGCCTGTGGGCTTTTTGGAGCTACTAAAGGGACTCGTTGCCTATTCCATTCCCTGCCACTTAACACAGAGGTGCCAGTCATGCCTACAGAAATCTTTTGTCATAGTCACACTGCAACTGGGTAGAATATTGAAGGAAATGTCAAAAATGTAGCCGTGTGAAAAGAATCAGAAGGCAATGTTGTTATTCAAAGAGTTTGCTTCCGGCTTGGGCTCCTGTCTGCATGGAGCAGGCTGGATGTCTAATTTCAGCAGTGCAATTAATTCTCGGACAAGATGAGAAAAGATGTAAGTGCCACAATTGTGTAACTTGGAAGTCGCTTCACTAATTCTTGTGGTTATTTTCTTTGCAATTTCATCTGAAAGCATATTTTGATGGCTTTTTGATGTTGTTGAATTTTTTAAATCTTTTGAATGATGAAAATGGACAAAAACAGAATTCAGCAAAATGTAAATGATTCAGACCAAATGGGATGCAAGAATATATTGTGCAGATCTGGAATGGAAATAGAAATATTTGTTCTTCCTTTTTGAGGAGAATTACAAAACTTTCCATAGTGTGACAGACATGGTGTTTCACCTTCTCTATTCCCAGATGTTTAAAAGGTGACAAAATGCTGTTTTAAAATGTCGAGGTAATTATTGTTCATTCTGATAATAAATTAAGTGTTCATTCTAACACAAAGGTTTGTCCTCTAACCCTGATATGATCTTTCAACACCACTGTGAATTTATTTTTTTAAATAATGATTCCGCTTTTAATGTTTTTACTTTTGCACCTTTCTTTTCTTTTTTACTTAAAGTTCTGGGATACATGTGCAGAACATGCAGGTTTGTTACATAAGTATACACGTGCCATGGTGGTTTGCTGCACCCATCAACCTGTCATCTAGGTTTTAAGCACCACATGCATTAGGTATTTGTCTTAATGCTTTCCCTCCCCTCCCCGACAGGCCCCGATGTGTGATGTTCCCCTCCCTGTGTCCATGTGTTCTCATTGTTCAATTCCCACTTATGAGTGAAAACATCCGCTGTCTGGTTTTCTGTTCCTGTGTTAGTTTGCTGAGAATTATGGCTTCCAGCTTCATCCATGTAGTGCCATCTCTTATTATAATTATGATAATATCCTAGATGTAGATGTTAAAGAATATTCTGGACTGAGTCATGGAAAGTAACTATTGTCTGTTAAATAAAAGATGCCAGGACAATGGCATATGTGTGGCTTGAAATATATTTTTGAGAAGGCCGTAACAAAAAAATATATATAGTTCTAATATATTCTCATTCAAAAGAAGGATGATTTTCAACCCTTATTATACGACAGAGAGGTCACAGTGTTAAGAGAGTCAGCTAGGACTTGCTGGGATGGTGTGTGGAGGACAGGTAGAGAGTTGGTCGGTATGAGATGCAGGCGTAGTTTCTTAACTGAGCTGTAGAATGTTTAGACTCCGTTCAGTAATTAAGTAGTGTTTTCAAGCTTTTGTGTATGTGTGTATACACCATTTACACCTCCAAGAGTATGTTCTTCAAAGACTTGAACATATTTACTGGAAACTATGAATTTCAAAATAGTATTTTTCTCAAAGGGATCTGGTAATGGCATAAAACCACCACAGCCAAGTGATCCCTAGAGACCAACATTGAATTTCAAACCTGAATTCAACAGAATTGCTTCTCCTTTTTTATTTTTTAAAAAAGTACATTAAATCCAAATTAGTGTCCTTTATTTCTATCATCTTTCTTTTTCTTGTCTTATTTTTGTGACTCCTGTTTGCAACTTGTGGTGACAAGCCTTCACTTAATTAGCCTTGCTTGCCTGGCTCTGAAGCAAGGTGAAGGTTCTTATTTCCCTTTGGTCTCCATTTTCTTGTCTGTAAAGAAAGTTATTGATGCCTTCAATGTCACTTTCATCTCTGAAGTTCTATGTTTATGTCTCCTTCCTCTTTTATCCTGCTTCCATTATAGATTTACTGTGAGTATAAAATAAGAAAAGTGTCATGAAAGTAGTTTGAAAATTGTAATGCAGTGTAAAAATATAAAGTATGATTGTTGTTATCTTGTATCATTCTCTGTGGCTTCTCTTATGTCTACAAGATTGCATTTTCCAGGCGTGTGGTACCTTAAACTTTTTTTTTTTTTTTTTTTAATTCCACAGTGGACTTAATAGAGCATGTGCTAAAGAAACACCCATGGGTTGGTTCATTCTTCAGCCAGGGATGTTTATTCATCTCTTGGACAGAGTGGCAGTCATGTGAAGCTCACCAGTTACATAGTTTAATTTTAGGCATTCCATGAGGCTAAAGAGCAGACTTATCAGCCTCTCAGATATGTCTGAGAAGTAAGAGTATGTTCTCAGTCTTCCAGAGAATCAAGTTGTTGATGGTAAGTTTTAACAATATTACTTTTTTAGGAAGCAGCTATAATGATTAATCAGAGGACTGACCAGTAAGCAAGGTATGACCCTGACACAATTGGATCACTTTGTTCTTCCTTTGATTTGTATTTAAAATCCAAACAGAATGACGTTCAACAAATTAAGATGCAGAAGCTAATTGCAAAAATAAGGTTCATTTTTCAAGTTGTTTTTATGTCTCTTTCTGCCTAGAGCAAAGTCTTGCTCTATGTAACAATAACCCCTTGAAATGCCATTTAGATCAGAAGTGCTGATGCAGCACTAATGATTTTAGAGCAAATATGTTACTCTAATTTCCCCCATCTGCTATGAATAAAATAATATGTTTATGAAGTCTGGGAGAGTCATAGAGAAAATTGTTTTGTTGAAAAGTTGAAGATTTTTAAAATGTGTGCAGGTGTGGGGGAAAAATAATTTTTTTAAATTTTGTCAAGCATCTAAAATAATGGAAGCTTTATGGTAGCTCAGTGGAAATGTCATAAACTTTTTTGGCATAATTTTGATAAGACTTTAGGGGAGTAGTAAATGACTTGAAGACAAACCATCTAGGTTTCGTTGTGACACAGACCTGATGATTCAAATGAAAACATTTGCTTTGGTTTGTTTAGAAGTTCTAACTAGGGATGAGAACTGCTCTTATTCCCTTGAGTGAAGAATGGTTCTTTTTATTCTTGGAAGATTGTCGTCTTCTGATTCAATGCATATGTATTCATGTGGGAGGAAGATGGTATGTACCCTCCTAGCTTCTTGGTCAACTCTGCCAATCAACACTGGTATGGCTAGATGTTTTTAAAAAAATTGTTATAGCCATTCACTTTCAAATCTAAGAGAAATGATGATTCTTTAGAAATGTATATATACATTCAATATTATATTATTCCCATAGGCAAAATAAAAACATTTAATACCAATAATCATAGAAGAAAGTGGAAAATTATTAAAGATGTACCACTAGAAAAAAAGGCACCAGGCCCAGATAGTTTTACATGTAAATTAGGTATTTAAAAACAGGTACTTTAAAAGATTAAAAGATACTTGTAACATATGAAAGCTTTAAAAAACAGATATTCTGTATGGTTCTTAAACAATTCAAGACTATAGAGAAAATAGAATGGACTCGATTGTGCAAATCTAGCAAAATGTTATATCAAAACTTGAGATAAATAACACTAATGAGATATTTTATGCTAATTTCATTTTCATATGTGGAAGTATATAATTAAAAAATAGCAACATATCTATCTGCTTATGAAAACATAGGCTTCATTTCAAAAATTACAAACTGGTTCTGAATTGGAAATTTATCTATACTGTTAATTAAAAGATTAAAATGATGTGATTATACAACATATGCTTTGTGAATTTCCTAAAACTACCATAACAAATTACCAAACTGAGTGGCTTAAAATAACAGTCATTTATTGTCTGTCAGTTTTGAAAACTAGAGGTTCAAAATCAAGGTACCAGCAGGGACATCCTGCCTTTGAAGGCTCTAAGGGGTGGCCCTCCCTTGCCTTTTCCTACCTTCTAGTAGTTGCCAGCAGTCCTTGGCATTTCTTGGCATGCAGACACATTACTCCAGTCTCTGTCTCCTTTATCACATGGTATTCTCTCTGCATGTCTGACTGCATCTCTGGTTTTGCTTCTTATGAGGGCAACAGTCATTGGGTAGGGGCCGCTCTAATCCCTTATGACCTCTAATTACTGTAGTCTAACAAATTACATCTGCAAAGACCCAATTTCAAAATAAAGTCACTTGAGATTCCACATGACTATAAATTTATGGAGGACTCTATTCAACTCAGTATGCATACCAATAAGAAATGTGATAAAATGTATTAGAAATTTCTAGCAATACTCTAAATAAAATGGGCATGGAAGGAAGTTAAACACAATAAGGAATATTTATAAAGACCTATAATCAAACATTACATTAACTAGTAAAATATAAAAGTCACTCATATTAAATCAGGAAGAATACACAGGAATATTTTCTGTTAGCATTGTTACTTAGCACTGTGTTATGGTTTCTGCTTGTAATCAAAAAAATTAACCAAAAAAAAAAAGAAAAAATGAAACTCTCTTCTCTGTCATGTGATATGATTATATTCATAGAGAATTTATGACTGTTACGCAGTTACTAAGAAAACGTGTTAGCTGGATGATCACAGAGTAAATATATAAAAATCAAAGGTTTTCTTTATACTTTCAATAACTAGTTATCTAGAAATAGAAAAAAATTATTTTAGAAACAAAAAATATAAAATCCTTAGTAACAATTTAACAGAAAAGGTGAAAGGCCTATACAGAAAAAAGAAAAATGTTATGGAGATAAAACTTTCTGTCAAAAGAGTCATATTCATATTCCCTAATAGTTTTATTATTATAAAATGTCATTCATTCCTATAAAATAGATATATTAATATAATTTATCAGAATGGCAATAGGTTTCATTTTACTGTTTCTTCTACACATTAAAATGTCATGTAAAGTTACTGTTATTAAAATGGTATGTTGTTAGCCATGAGAACAATTTATAAATGAAACAGAAAAAGGAGAAACAGATCCAAATATATGAACTTAATATTCAGTAAAAGTGTCTTTTCAGCTGGATGCAGTAGCTCATGCCTGTAATCCCAGTACTTTGGGAGGCCAAGATGGGCAGATTGCTTGAGCCCAGGAGTTAGAGACTAGCCTGGGCAACACGGTGAAACCCCATCTGTATAAAATATACAAAAAATTAGCAAGGCTGGTGGCAAAACCACCTTTGCAAAAATTATAACTGAGAAAGTTATGACAGTGAAAGAGATCTGACCTTACTAATTCCATCTTGCTTCTAACCTCTACGCTGTCCTTGTTCATTCCTGGGTGTAGGCTGAACTAACTTTTGGGAGGAACTCAGTTTATAGTTTAACTTTGAAACAAAGATGATAACAGTCCTTTCCCAAAACAAACCCCCTTCCTGCCTGGGGACTAGACTGCCTTTGCAGGACTAGTAAATATTGCTAGCTACAATATTAGCAATTATGCTTTAGGAGTCATGCAGTTGGAGGCTGCAAGACTCTAAACCTCCCAAATCACTCCACAGGAAAACATCACTATTGCAAAGCCTAAGATCAGTCCTTGAGCTATTTTGCAGCCCTACACTCCATGGATCAGCTGGCACCACCTAGATGGATAAACTGGCTCATCTTGTCTTGTGGCCCCCACCCAGGAACTGACTCAGCATAAGAGGACAGCTTCAACTCCGCATGATTTCATCTCCCACCCAACTAATCAGCACTCCCAACTTTCCGACCCCCTATCTACTACATTATTCCTAAAAGTTTGAATCCCTGAGTTTTGGGGGAGACTGATTTGAGTAAGAGTAAAACTCCAGTCTCCCATGCAGTCTGCTCTGTGTGAATTAAACTCTTTCTCCATTGCAGTTCCCTGGTCTTGATAAATTGGCTCTGTCTAGGCAGTAGGTAAGGAGAACCCACTGGGCAATTACAGTGGCACATGCCTGTAGTCCCAGCTACTTGGGAGGCCGAGGTTGGAGGATTACCAGAGCCAGGAAAGTCGAGGATGTAGTGAGCCGAGATCTCTCCCCTGCACTCCAGCCTGGGAAACAAAGGGAGATCCTGTCTTAAACAACAACAACAACAACAAAAACGTGTCTTTTCAATTCAGTTGGGCAATGTATGTTTATCTAATAAAAGATGCTATGAAAATTGGTTTTTCATCAGTAAGTTGTAAATATTAGACCACTATTTTTTACCATAAAAATTTAAAAATTCAGATGAATTAAATATATGAATGTACATTAAACAATATAAATTTTAGAAGAATAAGAATTCTTACACACTGATGACATACAGTTATATATCATATTTGAGAAAAATGGCTAGGGATATTAGTTGGCAATTCACAGAGGGGAAATGTAAGTGACCAATAGACATGCAACTCTGCTCAATTTTACTAGTAGTTGTGGAAATAGAAATTGAAATCACAATGAGATAAATACTCTTCCAGTGAAGTAGTTGACAAAATTGGAAAATATTGATAGTATCCATGCTTGTTAAAGGTGCTTAGAAATGAAAGATTTTCATATATTGCTAAATCTGGATATATTTATCAAAATTAATGTTACACCTGCTCTTTGACCCTGCAACCTTAATTTTGGGAGTCAGTAATCTCTGATGTGAACATGTATATTTAAAGATGTTGGCTGCATTGTTAATAGTGGCAAAAAAAAAAAAAAATCAACCTAAATAACATTAACGTAATTAACATAAAGACAGCACATGAATAGTGAGATTGTTGAATATATTTATACTCTAACCATACCATGAAATACTATGGAAATAATAATAATAACTAAGTACATCTATATGTGATGTCCAGCATGTCCATGATATGGCAGCATCTAATCATTTGACTAATTGGAATGATATGAGACCACTGAAATTAGAAAGCAAAGAATGACTATATCAAAATCTGTTTGTATATACTAGTATGAAACTAGAAAAAGATGTAGAAGGATAAACAAGTAATTGTTTCTATTTTTTGTTTTGTTTTTGTTAGTTACCATGGGAAAATGGAATTGGAAATAGTGTGCTGGAATAGAGTATTGACTTATTTTATATACCACATACATACACATCTGTGTTTGTTGTTGTTGTTGTTGTTGTTGTTGTTGTTTTTGAGACAGAGTCTCACTCTGTTGCCCAGGCTGGAGTGCAGTGGCGTGATCTCGGCTCACTGCAACCTCTGCCTCCCAGGTTCAAGTGATTCTCCTGCCTCAGCCTCCTGAGAAGCTGGGATTACAAGCGTGCACCACCACGGCTGGCTACTTCTTTTGTATTTTTTCACCATGTTGGCCAGGCTGGTCTTGAACTCCTGACCTCAGGTGATCCACCCGCCTTGGCCTTTCAAAGTGTTGGGATTATAGGCGTGAGCCACTGCACCTGGCATATGTGTGTATTTTTGTATAATTGGTTATGCTGAGTATTATTTTTAAAATTAAAATGGTTATTATCTATAGCATTTTTCCTCGTGTGTGTATTTATCTTAAATCTTAATGGTGTTGTACTCTAAGATAATACTTTTATTTTATAGAAAAATGGGCCAAAATTCAAAATACTTTACAAATTACTATTTGAAAAGTATCTGAATAATGATTCACAAAGGAAGAGTTACAAAACACCAGTAACACTCTCAGCCCCATTAGTTATCAAAGCAATAATAATTAGAGCAATAATGACATTTTTGCTCACACCGACAAGCGTCCAAAAAATTGATATTTCTCAGTATTATACAGTAGAGGGAAACCTACCTACCGTGCTTAGTAAACTTTCTGAAAGGCAGATTGACAATATTAACCAAAAGGCCCTAGTAATGTTTATGCTTTCTGGTCCAGCTATACTATTTCTGGAAAGTAATACTAAGGAAATAACTGCAAAGATGTGTGTATGGATGCTCATTTCAGTTTTGTTTATAATAGTGAAAAAAGCTGTAAATCTATGTACTCATAAGTAGTTGGGTATTTAAATAAATTCACTTAAAAGTTATATTTTACAACGATACACACACACATAGATACCCATACAATATTTAAAAGGTGTAATGAAAACTTTTGCATGATGATACAGATTTTTATTTATGGCATAGAAAGATGTTCATAAAACAGTTGATTAGTTTTGTTACATAATATCATCTAATTTTGTGATACACTTATGTATTAAGATGAATGGCAGTATAAACACCAGACTGTTAAGAGTCTATTTCTCCGGGTGATGTGGTAATAGATTATTTTTTATATTTCTGTATTTTTTGAACTTTTGGAAATGTGCTTTATACACTTTTATCGAGAAAATACATGAAAATTTGTCCAAAATCCCAATTTTTAAAAAAGCACACAAAATACCATACTGGAAATGCTTTAAAAATTAAAAGGGACAGGGGAGCAATAAAACAATGTAAAATATATATAGACTCAGTGAAGAAAGCATGGCTTATTACTATTAATAGTCTTAATAGTGCAAGCTGTTAGTTGATAATCTAGGCCTATTGAGAGACCTGTTGGAAGGTTTGTTTTGAGCCCATTGTTAGCTTAAATATCTGACCTTTTCTATTTAGCTCCCCTGCCATAGATAGTTTAACAAAGGATTCTTCACTAATACATTTACTTTATGCCGTTTGTTTGGGGGTGAGGTTTGCAATTTTTCTCCAGGGAGTAAATTACTTCATGTAGCTTGTTCTCAAACACTTATCTCAGAAGCAGCACACCTTTCTGATAGAAGGCAAATGTCATGACTGAAGTTATGGGACAAAAGCCTGATTTATATTCCTGAAATGCCTCTTTTATGTTCTAGAAGCCAAATCTGCATTCTTTGGAGTGGTGTAGAATGTCAGTACAAATGCTCTATCTATGCTGAACCTGGAGAGGAGAAAAAGAGCCACACTCCACTTCTTTATTTAGAGTTTGCATTGAGAACAGCAAGCACTATTTGAAAGGTCATCCCATTTCGAGTAGCAGATGGATAGGAAAAAAAGACTCTGGCTTTTACAAATAATTTAATTGAATTCTCCTTGCCATTTCTGCAGGCAATTCAGGATATTTTTTAAAGCATTGATCCATAATTATCGTTCAGAGTGGTTAGCATTGTTAGACAGATGTGTAATTCTTGGTGTATATAAGGGAGCAATACAGCATCCATTTTACCTATTTGATTGTCTTTTCTTTTACTGTGTAAACAAATGCACATAAAAAAGACACATCATTGCTTTTAAAAAAAGAAGCAGATTAATTATTTTTCCAGATTTGTTTTTGACTTGAAACTCTCCTTTCTAAGGCGTGCTGTATTTATAATGGTAAGCTTCTTTGCCTTCCTATAAGTAAATTAGTTTGTGTCTAGGTAGCCTATTTATGTTTATAGTCCCTGGGCACAAGGGGTCACAGGAGGTCAGAACCATGAAACACAAATGTATCATATTAATAGAATATGAAATGAAATGACTGAGACTTTTAAGAATGCATTTTATCTGTGGCTTATTTTCCTGTCTTTTAATATATATATATTATTTGTAATCTAACCATGCTATTCTGATTGGTTTACAGTTGCCAGATACAATTAAGGATGCCCAGTTAAATCTGAATTTCAGAGAAAAAGAATGAACACCTTTTTGAGTATAAGTGTGTCTCATGTAATAGATTGGAGAGTCATTTCAGAATGGAACATACTATTTAAATAAACTTGTGAGACATAATTTGTACAGGAAAAGTTCATATGACATGCATGAACAGTTTAGTGAATAACTTTAAATAAACACCTATCTCAAGGTTCACCCAAGTCAATACATTGTATTTCTAGCACCCCCAGCAGTCCTCTGAAAATTCCCTGATCTGAACCCTCTCTCTGATCATATTAGAGGTAGTCACTCTCCTGTCCATTGACATATTCATTTTCCTTCATTAATTGATACCTTTATTACCAGCTTAGGTACTTGTAATCACTGTAAGTTTTGTATATTTTAAATTTTATATAAATTGAATTATACTGCATGTATTTTTAAAGATGGAATATTAATAATTCAACCCAATTTTGGGGAGAATACTAATAATAACTTTCCATCAAATTATAAAATCGATAACTTGAGTATACTTGAGTTTTCCATGTAGGAAAGATTAAAGGGTAACCCTTTAAAAGAAATCTTAATGAGTTCACTCATGTTGCTAGTGCCAAAAATGTTTGCTTTTTAAAAAATACTCTTCCCCTCAAAATGTTTGTTCTCTCACACATCATTGATTTTCCAGAACTTGGGGCCAGTCCAGTGATACTTTCACTGGATTTCTGTTGTGTTGATATCAGTGGAGTAAATCACATCTTCAACCTAAGGTCGTAATGTTTACGAGTAAATGGATAAAGAGTCTTTTGATTTATTATTCATGTAGATACCAATGCTCAGAATGACTAAGGTACATTCCCTTTTATGTCATAAATTTTATCTGGTGACATTTAAAAACTTTCTTCCGGAGCCCAGCCCTCTGATCCACAGACTCTTTCCTTTTGTGGATGGCACCATGTTCTGCTGTCCTCATTTCTCCTTTATTGCCTTAATGCTGAGAATGGCACATTTTTCCAAGTTACTTTGAAGAGCAACCATCACAAGAGCAAAAGTAATAAAAAGCAATTTAAAAACAGATTTCTGGATGTTCTAGGAAATAGGCAATTTTGCATGGCAAGCACTTGAACCCAGGGGTGATTTATTATTCATTTGACTGTAGTGAATATTCATGAATTTTGCATGTTAAATTAGAATTATTGAGATTTTTGTTTACCCTGAAGAAGTATGGGAAGTCATATATTTAAAATTTGAATGTACTGAAATTCACTTTTCAAAGTATGGAGAACTTTCTTTCTAGAAGGAACCTTAAAACTGATCTGGTTAAATCTGCTAGGGAATGTGTATAAAAACATTCAATGTTTTGTAAGACCTGTGCTGATATATTTTACATAAGGCTCATACATATAGAGCCATGGTTTCCTTCCTTCCTTCCTTCCTTCCTTCCTTCCTTCCTTCCTTTAAAGCAGCAGGACCCTTTACTCAAAGAAAATCTTGCTCAAAAGTTAAATATGTAAAAGATCTAGAATTACTTTGTTTGCATACAGAATGGGACTGGGCTGCACACTCTCCTTACCTCCATTCCTGTGTACAAAACCCTTGGTTTTCCATAATCACAGCTTTAAAACCATTCAGGTACAGCTAAATAATTTGTCAGACATGTACCAGATACTAGTCTAAACACTTAAGAAGTATTAACTCATTTAATTCTCACAATAACCCTCATAATGGTTATTATTACTTCCATTTTATAGGTGAGGGAAGTGAAGTACAAAGAAGTTAAATACGTTGCTCATGATTACAGCTTGTCAATGGCAGAGCCTCTACAATCTTGTCCCAGTGTCCCTGTTCTTACCCACAATGGTTTGCAGTCTCTCCTTAGCAGCAGTAGCAATTATGTTGAACTCTTGTTAGGGATTAGGTACTCTGCTACAAGCTTTACATGAATGATCACAGTTGATCCTCCCAAAGCAGCCAATGAGGTAACAGTATTATCCCCCAGTTTATAGATGTAGGAAATGAAGCATAAATAATTTACATAACATTTCTGCAAGAGGAAGACCAGCATCTGAACCCTCACATTTTGACTTTGGAGCCTGTTCTCTTAATCACTATTTCACAAGTTCCCATACAAATGAAAAATTCATGTATTTCTTTTTTTTTGTTTTTTTGAGACAGACTCACTCTGTCGCCCAGGCTGGAGTGCAGTGGCACAATCTTGGCTCACTGCAACCTCTGCCTCCTGGGTTTAAGTGATTCTCCTGCCTCAGCCTCCCAAGTAGCTGAGATTACAGGCATCTACCACCATACCTGGCTAAATTTTTGTATTTTTAGTAGAGATGGGCTTTCGCCATGTTGGCCAGGCTGGTCTCGAACTCCTGACCTTAGGTGATCCACCTGTCTTGACTTACCATAGTGCTGCGATTACAAGAGTGAGCCACAGCACCTGGTCTACCTTTATATATTTCTAAAGTGTTTTAATGGTTTTCTTTCTTTCTTTCTTTCTTTCTTTCTTTCTTTCTTTCATTCGTTCGTTTTTTTGTTCTTTCTTTTCTTTCTTCTTTCTTTCTTTCTTTCTTTTTCTCTTTCTTTCTTTCTTTTTCTTTCCTCTTTTTTTTCATGTCGCTTGACATTGGCTAGTAGTGCAAAGAGAGCATCGGGTTTTCTGAGGAGGCTAAACATAGTTCTGCCCAGCGGGATAATGCCCAGAGAAAACAGTAAAGGTCAGCATCTTACTGTTTCTTACCCATGCTTTTATGGTGTTCAAATTGCCTTTCTAGTCTTTCCCAAATTAACTGGTTTAATTTACTTAGTATTCTTTGCAGCTTTACTAATCAATGTCATCAAGTAATTATACTTATTTGACAAGGGCTAATGCTTCTTATCCTAGGTCAATCTACGTTTTGACTTAATCCTCCTGGGGATAAAAAGTCTTCATCCAGTTTGATGTTTGCAATGGTGAAAATGCTGGTTTCTGTTGCAGACAAATAGTAGAGGATGCCTCTATGTTTTGACTTAATCCTCCTGGGCATAAAAAGTCTTCATACAGTTTGATGTTTGCAATGGTGGAAATGCTGGTTCTGTTGCAGACTAATAGTAGAGGATGCCTTTTTCTATTCGGTGCTGGTCTAGCTAAAGAGCTATGCCACCAGAACAATTGTGTCCAGTGTGCAAGCCTAAAATGATTTTTGTAGGAGGACCAGTGAGAAGCCTGATGGTGTAATATATAGTACTTACAGAAGAATGAGTTTATGCTATTCACTAAACTATATTGTGCTTTGGGCCTTTATCTACTGTACAGAAAGTTTGCAGGATGAGATCTAGTGAAGAGTACTGGCTGCCCCAGGGCCTTCAGCACTGACAAGGCAGAAGGTGCTGCTGTGTTAACTCTCCAATTATGTTTTTCTTTTAGGAAAGTGTAGTCTACTCCTTAGACTTAATATGCCTTTTTCAATTCCCTCTTAATATTTACCCACGACTTTAGCCTCTTGAGTTAAATCTTGGGTAAACACAGGGATTTTCAGTGACTGGTAAGTAGAGAAATGTCTACTTGGTCGTATCAGAACATATAGACATCTTGCTTTTACTAGCATCCTATCTAGATAGAGAGAAACTTTAAAAAATATTGTCTTTGACTCCTTCCCCAAAGAAAATTAGTGCTATACAAAATTAAAATAGATAGGCCATAGTTATGCCTATTTAAAGAAAACATTTTTACAGTTAGAAAAATACGCCCACGTTATGAAGGTACAATTTCTTAAGTTTGCATTCACTCATGAAGGAGTGAGTTAGGAGGATCAGCACCTTATCCAAGAAGGGATTGAAGAATGAATGAAATTAAATTCATATTGAAGTAGTAGCCTCTATTATAACTGGTCAACTTTCTATAAAATTACTCAAGAAGATATATGTCAAAAGAAGTCACTGCCACTAAAATTTGTTTTATAGTCAAGCTAGTCTAGATTCCTGTAGAGAATTCTACTAATGAGATGTTTGGTGGAACTAGAATGAACAATTTCAACAGATGATTCCCTTGTGCTATGGCCGAACAGAGGGAAGGCCTTTAATCATTTGGCTGCTATCTTTCCCCTGCTTCAGAAACATGCAGACACTAATTAGAAAAGTGAACAAGAATTATCATACATGTAAGTACTTTTGTGAAGCATCACTTTTAATGAAGACATCTTTTGCATATGCATGTGAAGAATGCAAATAGTGGTTACTCAAATAAATGTTCATATATTAGTTTTCTGTGGCTGCTGTAATAAATTAACATGAACTTTGAGATCCAAAATGACATAGATTTATTATTTTACAGTTTGGGAGGTCAGAAGTCTGAAATGGATGGATACTAGTGGGCTAAGATGTTAGCCAGGCTGAATTCCTTTCTGAGGTCTCTAAGGGAAAATGTGTTTTCTTGTCCTTCCTGCCTTCCAGAAGCTACCTGCATTCCTTAGCTTGTGGCCCCCTTTCATCTTCAACATCAGCAATGGCCGGTCAACTCTTTTTCCTATTGCATTGCTTTGACTCTTCTACTTCTCTTTTTGAGATTTAATGACCATGATGATTACACTGGTCCCACCCCAGTACTGGAGGATAATCTCCCTGTTTCAAGGTCAGACGATTAACAACCTTAATTCCATCTACTACCTTAATTCTCCTTTGCCATGTAATCTAACATATTCACAGATTTTAGGGATTAGGATGTAGACACCTTTGGAAGGCCATTATCCTGCTTACTAAATAGGTCAGTAATATTTTCGGAAATATATTTGTCAGGATCTGTCACAGTTAAAGCACTATAGCTATGCTGAAACTACAAGGGCCTTGGGGATTGTTGTTTTTCGTAACACAGATGCAGCTAGTGATACAAGAAGAGTCTGTGCCAATCCCAACACGTACTAGCAGGTAGGTGGAAAACCTGCTAGAGGCTGGAAATTGGGATGTAAGTTTTGTAAACCAATATGTCATTTAGCTGTAAGAGATTTAAGTTTAAGTGACACATAAAGACAATCTTCATCTCTTTCTTGGCAAACACTGTCTCTTTCATGATAAACTAAAATGAAAAGAAATCATTATGGACAAGGAAAAGGGAACAGTATCTCAGAGTCTTAGAGTAAATGTTGACCTCCCAAGATGATATGCCACAGAAATACGAAGGGATTTTTAGAAGTTTGTCATCCTCAATAGTATCAGGAAATAGAAAGTGAAGTGAGAGAATAAGTTTAGATTATAAGAAAGTAGGATTATTTGGAAAAGGAGATGGATCAGTCAAGAAAATATTGTAAAAAGACCAGAATGACATAACACAATTAAAGTCTGTGTTGGAAGCTGAAAAGACAGCACTACTTAAAAAAAAAACTCATGGCCAAGTGTGGTACCTCAAGCCTGTAATCTCAGCACTTTGGGAGACAACGCAGGCAGATTGCTCAAGCCCAGGAGTTTCAGACCAGCCTGGGCAACATGAAAACCTAGTCACTACAAAAAATGCAAAAATTAGCCAGGCGTGGTGGCACACACCTGCAGTCCCAGCTACTTGGGAGGCTGAGGTGGGTGGATCACCTGAGCCTGGGGAGGTGGAGGCTGCAGTGAGCTGTGGCTGTGCCGTTGCACTCCAGCCTGGATGACAGAGTGAGACCCTGTCTCAAGAAAAAAAAAAAGAAGAAAAAAAAAATCAAGAGGGGAAAAAAATTGATAATTTCTGTTGAAATGAGCAGGTGCAATAAAAATTAAAATAACAAAAGAGAGGACTAAAAATATAGAAGATAGAGATCATAGACTTGAACACCCAGAACCAAACTGAGAATCACAGATGTTCTTGAGGCAGAAGCAATTAGAGCACAAAGAGTAAGGAAAGATTAATAAAAGCTCTTCTGAGCAAAAACAGAAAACAAAACCCAATACCAAAACACAAAAATTGAAGGGACTTTCCATACTCCAGGCAACATTAATGAAAAGAGTTTTATATCATTTCAGCATGGTAATTTTTTAAAGAATAAAGTAAAAAAATCCTTCACACACATAGGCAAACAAAACAGCCTTATAAAGGAGCGAAAAATCAGATTTTTTTTTTTTTTTTTGGTCACACTATATGGTACAAAATATTGCTATAATATATACAAAATTTGCTTAGAACAGTTAGGACTCTGGATAAACTGTAGCAATCTGTGTATTAACAGTCTCTCTAGGAGATTCTTATACATACCAACATTTAGGAAGCACTGACCGGGTAACTGAGAGAGGAACTGAAGTTAAGAATTCAGTAACAGAGGCTTCACAGATGCTGCTGCCGCTGGCAGCCCCGTATTACCAGCTATTGTCAACCCCACTGTGTTCTTCGACCTTGCTGTCAATGGCGAGCCCTTGGGCTGCGTCTCCTTTGCAGACAAGCTTCCAAAGACAGCAGAAAACTTTCGTACTCTGAGCACTGGAGAGAAAGGATTTGGTTATGAGGGTTCCTGCTTTCACAGAATGATTACTGGGTTTGCATGTCCGGGTGGTGACTTCATATGCCATACGGCACTGGTGGCAAGTCTGTCTACGGGGAGAAATTTGATGAGGAGAACTTCATCCTGAAGCATACAGGTCCTGGCATCTTGCCCATGGCAAATGCTGGACCCAACACAAATAGTTCCCAGTTTTTCATGTGCCCTGCCAAGACCGAGTGGTTGGATGGCAAGCAAGTGGTCTTTGGCGTGCTGAAGGCATGAATATTGTGGAGGCCATGGAGCACTTTGGGTCCGGGAATGGCAAGACCGGCAAGAAGATCACCATTGCTGACTGTGGACAGCTCTAATAAGTGTGACTTGTGTTTTATCTTAACCACCAGACCATTCTTTCTGTTGCTCAGGAGAGCATCCTCCACCCCATTTGTTCTCGGGATCCTAGAATCTTTGTGCTCTCACTGTGGTTCCCTTTGGGTTCCATGTTTTCCTTGTTTCCTTCCATACCCAGCTGGATTGCAGAGTTAAGTTTATGATTATGAAATAAAAACTAAATAACAGCCACAACAATAACAAAAGAATTCAGTAACAGAGAAGTGACTGATCTTTAATAATTAAACCAAGTTAACAAAAAGTGAGATTTAAGTGATTGTAGCTTTAATTATAATACTGAATGCAAATATGAAACTATGGTTTTGAAAGAGAAAATATATCACACAAAATAATATTTTAATAAGCATTAAATATTTAATACCTTAATATTTAACACTAAGCAATAAGAAACCCAGGATCATATTTACAAGGTGCAGAAATAAATTTGTGACAAATTCTCATTTTTCTAGGGGTAGACTCAAATATTCTAAGTATTTGAAAGTTTAAAAATATATTCGTTCAACAAATATTAATATTCTTTTTGATATACCAGGTACCACTGTTAGAAACAAAAGTAGGATGCATGACTTCCAAACTACTGGAGAGAGAAAAGAATGTGCAGCCTGATCTAAATCACCAAGTACTGTCGTCCCTTGGTATCTGTGAAGGATTGTTTCCAGGGTCCCCCACAGATACCAAAATTTGTGGATGCTCAAGTCCCTGGAATAAAATGGCATAATATTTGCATGTAACCTACAGACTACTTTAAATTATCTCTAGACTACTTATAATACCTAATGCAGTATAAATGCTATATAAATAGTTGTATTGTTTAGGGAATAATGATAATAAAAATGTCTATACATATTCAGCATAGATGCCATTTCTTTTTTTCCTGAGTGTATTAGTCCATTTTAATACTGCTGATAAAGACATACCTGAGACTGGGCAATTTACAAAGAAAGAGGTTTATTGAATTTATTGAACTTACAGTTCCACACGGCTGGGGAGGCCTCACAATCATGGCAGAAGGTGAAAGGCAAGGAGTAGCAAGTCACATCTTATCTGGATGGCAACAGGCAAAAAGAGAGAGCTTGTGCAGGGAAACTCTTGTTCTTAAAACCATCAGATCTTGTGAGACTTATTCACTATCAGGAGAATAGCATGGGAAAGACATGCCCCCATTATTCAGTTATCTTCCACCAAGTCCCTCCCACAACACAAGGGAATTATGGGAGCTACAAGATGAGATTTGGGTGGGGTCACAGAGCCAAACCGTATCACTGAGTATTTTCAATCCATGGTTGATTGAATCCACGGATGTGGAACCCACAGACAAGGAAGGCCAGTAGTATATAAAACAAAGAAAAAAAATAAAGTATAATCTACATGAAATAAGATTACAGTGTTGCAAACATATCATTTATGGCAATAAAAATAAATAGTGTAAAGTCCCCCAGTGGAAGAAAATCAAATAATTTGACCATGACTGGACACGGTGGCTTACGCCTTTAATCCCAGCACTTTGGGTGGCTGAGGTGGGTGGATCACCTGGGGTCAGGAGTTTGAGACCAGCCTGGCCAATATGGTAAAACCCCACCTCTACTAAAAATACAAAAATTAGCCTGGCCTTGTAGCGAGTGCCTATAATCCCAGCTGCTCAGGAGGCTGAGGCAGGAGAATTGTTTGAACCCAGGAGGCGGAGGGTGCAGTGAGCTGAGATCATGCCATTGCACTCCAGCCAGTGCAGTAAGAGTGAAACTCTGTCTAAATATACATATATATGTGTGTGTGTATATATATATGTGTGTGTATATATATGTGTGTATACATATATATATGTATATACACACACACATACATATATATATATAAAATTTGTCAGAATAGTCTATCTGAATATTGATGTTCAGCAAGGGCACATTATATATTTGTAATAAGCCATTGTCTTAGTATTATCATCCTTTGGTTAAGTCTTGCCACTGCCATGTATTACCTGAATGACCTTGGGAAAGGCATCTAACCTATCTGGCTTTGAATTTCCTTATGCATAACATAGGAATGACATTCCCCCTGCACCTTATATATTGAAAAGAACAAATATAAATGTGAAAGCATTGTGTAAAGCTGAATCTCATTATTAAATGTTTATTAAACTAGTCTATTAAAATACAACAACTGTACATTCAGTTAAAAAGCATTATCTAACTGTAAGTTACTAAGAAGAAATATACCTAAAACAAAGTAACTCATTAGATTAAAAAAGAAAGAACAATAGGATGGACAAGATTTCTTAGGCAAAAGCAAAATAAAACAGAAAGTAATCTTGGCAATATTTAGACAAAATAGAATCAAAGGCTATAAAAATATTAAATGCAGTCAAGGAGGTTATATTTTCTTTAAGACAGACTTCACAATGAAGATAAGGCAGTTCTGAATTTTTATTGATGTGGTAACAGCCTCAAAACATATGAAACAAAGACTGTTTGAAATATAAGGAAAAATTGATGGAAGTAGAATTGTTCTATGACACTTTAATAGACTTTTATTGATCTTTCATGGGTCAAATAAACAGAATAGATAGAGTATTTTAATAATCTAACAAAGCTGATTTAATAAATATTTATTGAACTTTGTTCTCTAGAAATAAGTAATACAGTTTTTTAAGGAGCCATGAAGCATTTAGAAAAAAATTGATAATCTATTGTACCTCAAAGAAGCCATATTAAATTATGAAATATAAAGTGTTAACAGGCTCCATGCTCTGCCTACACTGAAATAGAACTAGACATTAATAGCAAAAGTTTCAATGCAGAAATCAGTAGCTTGGAAAACAGAAATAACAATAACAAAAAACAATTTTTTTTCTAAAATCTCTAGATTCAAATAGGAAAGGAAACTATATAATAAACTGTTAGGAGAGTAAGAACTCTATGTATCAATATTTTAAATGGCTAAAGCTGTATTTAGCAGAAAATGAATAGCCCTGAGAACTTTCATTATTAAAAGAGAGTAATAAAATCAATCTGTGGAAAATAAAACTAATGAATTAATAAATATAGACTCCTTTTTTCTGTTAAATAAAACCAACAAGCAAATCATATTTATTTAATGAGCTAGGAATAGGAGGAGCTTACCCAGCATAATACAAGGTATCTACCGGAAACCTGTAGCAAGGTATGTTATTTAACGTTAACATTGTAAATATTACTTTTACTGCCACAAATGAGATGAGTGTGCTTGTGATTTCTGTAAAAGTTAAATCCCAAAGAACAATATCTGCTTCCCATATAGTCCGTAAACCCTCACAAAACACAAACAGCAGCAACAACAAAACTCCCTGAAGGGTCTGAAGAATGAACAAAGGCTGTAGATTCTGGAAGGGGGTTGAAGACACATGGAAGAAGTATAGGTTAAATTTCTTATGACTATCATGCTGAGGTCAAGCCACAGGTAGGGCCACACAGCATGGCTGAAACTCCTGCAGGAAGCTCAGTCTTTCTGGCCTTATGAACCAGAGGACAGAATTTGGAGCAACCCCAGCTACTGGAAAGTGATGAGGGAGTGTCATTAAAAATAGGACCAGAAAAGGAGTGTTACAAATTTTTGGTGTAAATTCTGCTTAAATCTCTGGCTGACTTTTGGAACATACATACACAGGCAGACCAAAGCAGTCAGTGAATTTGATAATATCAATATAGATTTTCTCTATGAAGAACAGAGATTGTATTTTTAAAAAGGATAAAACAACAACAACAACCACCACCACCACCACCACCACCAGAGCCTTAGGTTCCTATGGGATAATTCGTTTAATGTATGAGTAATTGGTGCCCCAGAAGAAAAGGAGATAGAGAATGGGTCAAGAAATATTAGGTTGGTGCAAAAGTAATCGTGGTTTTGCAATTACTTTTCATTACAAAACCCACAATTACTTTTTTGCCAACCTAATATTTGAAGAAATAGTGGCCCCATACTTCCCAAAATTTGTGAGAGATAAATGTACATATTCAAGATGCTGAGGCACATTGTAATCAAATTGCTGAAAACCCAAGACACTATCTTGAAGATAGCCAGAGAAAAACAACACAGTATATACAGGGGAACTACATTGCTAAATACTGCCAACCTACCTTCAAAAACTATGAAAGCAAGAAGATAATGAAATAATATCTTTAATGTGCTGAAAGGAGATGAGACTATCAATCCAGAAGTCCATATCCAAAGATACTCGTACTTCAGGAAAGGAGTCAAAATAAAATTGCATTCAGATAAACAAAAACAGAATATTTATTGCCAGCAGACCAACTTACACTATAAGAAATGCTTTGTTCTTTGGGATGGCAAGAAAAAATAGATGAAAACTCAGATCCTTGTGTAAAAATAAAGAAACAAATAATAAATAGTAAGGTAAATATAAAATCCATTTTCCTCTTAATGTTTTAAGAATATATAAGTTTGAGTAAAAACTATAGCATCATTTTGTGGGATTTGTGATACAGGTAGATGTAATTTCAATGACAACTTGAATTTAGAGGGAGTTTGTAAATAGATCCATACATGTACGAGGTTTCCATATTGTATGTAAATAGTATAATACTAACTCTAGGTAGACTGTAAAAAGAGAGGTTGGATTGAATTCCTGGTAATGTGTGTATAAATGGAATGATTACTGATTCTCAGAATGAAGAGAAGTGTGCAGAATGGAACTTTGCAAACCCTTGCTGGCCCATATATCACAAGGTGGAGATGTCACCATTTTCTATATGGCTCCAGATCAAACAATCTCTTGACAAAAAGCAAGCTGGCTTCGAGTAACCTTCAAACTGAGCATACCAGGCCAATCCAGAAGACATAGCATGGTTGCTTTCTTTCTCCTATCCATTTTAATGTCTTTTTTTTTTTTTTTTTTTTTTTTTTT
>NW_016811584.1:5725886-5758393 GCF_001698545.2 Rhinopithecus bieti | reverse complement strand
GAGTCTTGCTCTGCCGCCCAGGCTGGAGTGCAGTGGCCAGCTCTCAGCTCACTGCAAGCTCCGCCTCCCGGGTTCACGCCATTCTCCTGTCTCAGCCTCCCCAGTAGCTGGGACTACAGGCGCCCGCCTCGTCGCCCGGCTAGTTTTTTGTATTTTTTAGTAGAGACGGGGTTTCACCGTATTAGCCAGGATGGTCTCGATCTCCTGACCTCGTGATCCGCCCGTCTCGGCCTCCCAAAGTGCTGGGATTACAGGCTTGAGCCGCCGCGCCCAGCCCATTTTAATGTCTTAAGTACCAGCAGATAGAAGGTCCAGAAAAAAGAAAGAGGATGACATTGTAGGAGAGGCCAAATTTTATCACTTAGGGTTTTTTAGCTGGGCCTGAGGATTGAATTGACATAAGACAGATCGGCAGGAGAAAAGCATACAAAATTTAATTAATTCAAGTTTTATGTAAGCACAAGAGCCCTCTTAAGGAAATGAAAACCCAAAGACAGAGTTAAGAGTTGAACACCTATGTACTGAATTGGGAAAGGAATAGAAAATTGTGAGTATGTGACAAAGTCAAGGGGCTTGGGCTAGGGAGGTTAACTGGGTAGAGAAGTAACTAGGAAGGTAAGAGTTACTTTAATAAGGTGTGTTTTATCAGATTTCTCTCAGTGTCAACTTCTCATCCTTGGTGATAAGAATGCTACTTTCCTTCTGGCATAGGGAGGACAACTTATCTCCTGCTTCTAAGGAAGAGAAGAAAGCTCAGAGTATATTTCTTGTGTCTTCCATTTTTCCAAGTGTCTTTAAGCTCAAAATAGTCAATATACTAGAGCAACATCTTTTGGAGTATTGTGTTCTGAACTCCTTCAATCTTTAGCATTTCTCTTCTGTCATTCTTCAGGCTCTTGGGCATTTTTGAGAAACCAATATGAATGGAAAGATGTAATATTTACTCCCAGGAAGGTTGCTTCGGTGATGTAGTTTGTGAACTAGACTCAGGAAACTGGCTGGGTATTGGAAAGGAAGCCACAGATGTGCAATGGAATTTGTAAAGGGGTGGCTCAGCCCTTGAATACTCTCCTTGGAAGAGACCCTGGCACGGAAAGAACAAAGTATTAACCTCACTCTGAGGTTGGGAAGACTAAGGGAGTCTGAGGTGTAAGGAGGCATGGAGATGACAGGTCACACAATGTGATGGAAAACAGCACGTGAAGTGGAAAGAACATGAACTCTGGAGTCTGGAACTCCTATATCTGGACTTGACACAGTATTCTGCTATGTGGCCTTCAGTGAGCGTGCCAAGTTGAATATTGGCTCTGCAAACATATCCACATCAAATTTCTGGAGGTTGTGAATGTGACCTTGTTTGCAAAAAAATGGTCCTTGCAGATATGATTAAATTGAGGATCTTGAGATGAGGAAATCATCCTGGATTATTCTGGGAGCCCTAAATGCTATTACGAGAGTCTCATCAACCACCAGAAGCTGAAAGTGGCAAGGAATGGAATCCCTCCTAGAGTCTCTGGAGGGATCTTGGCTCTTAAACATCTTAATTTTGGGCTTCTGGCCTACAGAACTGTGAGAGCCACCAAGTTTGTGGTTATTTTTTATGGCAGCCACAGGGAAGAAGATAATAAAGCCAGCTACTGACCTCTCTGAATCTCAGTGCCCTCATCTGTAAAATAGAATCATCTAACTACTTTATGGCATTTTTCCAGGATTAAATGAGACATGTAAAATAGAAAACAAACAAGCAAACAAACAAAAGATAAGGAACATGCTGAGAAAAAAATATAGACACCCCTTGTCTGAAGTTAGTAATTCATTCCTGATGATCAGATGTTTTACCCAAAAATGATTTCCTTGAGACAGTTTGCCATTACTTAAATGGGAAAAATATGCCATTGTGTTATATGTCAAACCAACCCCCCAGTCAATTTCTTGAAGTGTAAGTAAAACACAGTAAAATAACGGTAGTAGAACAATAATGTCACATTGGGACTTAAAATGCAGGCACACCTATATCTCAGAGATACTGCATGTTCATTTCCAGACCACCACAATAAAGTGAATATTGCAATAAAACAAGGCACACAAAGTTTTTTGTTTCCCAATGAATATAAAGGCTATGTTTACAGTATATAGTAGTCTAGTATGCAATAGCATTATAAAAAAATACATTATCTTAATTTAGAAAATATTTTTTTGCTAAAAAATACTGGTGAACATTTGAGCCTTCAGGAAGTCATAATCTTTCTGCTGGTGGAGGGTCTTGCCTTGATGTTTATGGCTGCTGAGTGATCAGACTGGTGGTTGTTGAAGGCAGAGGTGGCTGTGGCAATTTCTTAAAGTAAGAAAACAATAAAGTTTGCAACATCAGCGGCTTCTTGCTTTCACGAATGACTTCTCTGTTGCATACAGCGCTGTTTGCCAGCATTTTACCCACAATAAAACTGCTTTCAAAATAAGTGAATCCTCTCCAACCCTGCTTTATCAACTAAGTTTAAGTAATATTCTAAAGCTTTTGTTGTCATTTCAACAATGTTCATAACATCTTCTTCAGGAGTAGATTTTATCTCAAGAAATAATTTTCTTTGCTTACGCATAAGAAGCATCTCCTCACTCATTCAAATTTTATTGTGAGATTACAATAATTCAAGTCACATCTTCAAGCTTTACTTCTGATTCTGGTTGTCACTATTTTTTCCACATCTTCAGCTCCTTCCTCCACTGAAGTCTTGAACCCCTCAAAGTCATCCATGAGAGTTGGAATCAACTTCTCCCAAACACCTTTTCATGTTAATATTTTGTTGTCCTCCCATAAATCATGAATGTTCTCAATGACATCCAGAATGGTGAATCCTTTCCAGAAGTTTTTCATTTTACTTTGCCCAGATCAATCAGATAAATCACTATGTATAGTCTTACAAATGTATTTCTTAAATAATGAGACTTGAAAGTCAAAATTACTCCTTCAACCATGGGCTGCAGAATAGATGTTGTGTTAGCAGGCATGAAAACAACATTCATCTCCTTTTACATCTCCATCAGAGCTCTTTGGTGACCAGGTACATTTTCAGTGAGCAGTAATATTTTGAAAGGAATCTTTTTTTCTGAGCAATAGGTCTCAAGAGAGGGCTTAAACTATTCAGTAAACCATACTGTAAACAGATGTACTGTCATCTAGGCTTTCTTGTTTCTTTTCAGAGAACACGAAGAGTTGATGTAGTATCGTTCTTAAGGGCCCTAGCATTTTCAGAGTGGTCAATGAGCATTGGCTTCAACTTAAAGTCACCAGCTGCGTTAGCAGCTAACAAAAGAATCAGCCTGTTCTTTGAAGCTTTGAAGCCAGGTATTGACTTCTCCTCTCTAGCTAGGAAAGTCCTAGATGGCATCTTCTTCCAACAGAGGGCTGTTTCATCTCTCTTGAAAATCTGCTCTTGGCCGGGCGTGGCGGCTTACCTCTGTAATCCCAGCATTTTGGGAGGCCGAGGCAGGCAAATCATGAGGTCAGGAGTTTGAGACTAGCCTAGCCAACATGGGGAAACCCTGTCTCTACTAAAAATACAAAAAATTAGCAGGGCGTAGTGGTGGGCATCTGTAATCCCAGCTACTTGGGAGGCTGAGGCAGGAGAATTGCTTGAACCCGGAAGACAGAAGTTGCAGTGAGCTGAGATTGCACCATTGCACTCCAGCCCTGGCGACAGAGTGAGACTCTGTTTCAAAAAAAAAAAATAATCTGCTGTTTAGTGTAGCCACCTTCATTAGTTATCTTAGCAAGATCTTCTGGATAACTTGCTGCAGCATCTACATAAGCACTTCCTGCTTTGCCTTGCATTTTTATGTTCTGGAGGTGGCTTCTCTCCTTGAACCTTATGAATCAACCTCTGCTATCTTCAAACGTTTTTTCTGCAGTTTCTTTACCTCTTTTAGCCTTCATAGAATTGAATAGAGTTAGGGCCTTGCTCTGGTTTAAGCTTTGGTTTAAGGGAATGTTGTGCCTGGTTTGATCTTCTATCCAGACCACTCAAACTTTCCCATATCCGCAACAAGCTGTTTCACTTTCTTATCATTTGTATGTTCACTGGAATAGCACTCTTAATTTCCTTCAAGAACTTTTCTTTTGCATTCACAACTTGGCTGTTTGGTGCAAGAGGCCTAGCTTTCATCCTAGCTCAGCTTTTGACATGACTTCCTCACCAAGCTTAATCATTTCTAACTTTTGATCTACAGGGAGACATGGGACTCTTCCTTTCAATTGAACACTTAGAAGCTGTTGTCTGCTTATTCATTGGTCTAATTTCAATTTGTTGTATCTCAGGGAATAGGGAAACCTGAATAAAGGGAAAAACGGCTAGTCAGCGCAGCAGTCAGAACACACACAAACATTTATTGATAAAGCTCACCATCTTACATTGGGCCCCATAACACTTACAATAGTAACATCTAAGATCACTGATCACAGATCACCACAACAGACATAATAATAATGAATTAGTTTGAAATATTGGGAGAATTACCAAATTGTGACACACAGACATGAAATGAACAAGTGCTGTTGGAAAAATGGTGCCAATAGACTTGCTAGATGCAGGGTTGCTACAGATCTTCAATTTGTAAAAACACATTATCTGTGAAGCACAATAAAGCAAAGTGCGGTCAAACGAGGTACACCTGTACTTAGAAAAAATTATATCCTTGATCACTTGTACTTAAAAAACTTATATCCTTGATGATGTCTGCAATTAACATTATGTTATAAAATGTTTGCTTTGTACGTAGTAGCTATTCTTACTTGTTTTGTCGTCTTCTCTACAATTGTCTTCAGTGTTTTCTCAACTATTTGGGGATTTTAACAATAAGCAAAAATAAGTCAAGTGGGGAAGGTACTGAGAAATGTGCTCCAGTGCCTGGTGGCCAAGTGTGGCTCACACTGATGGTATGCTGGCCTTTTAGCATCAGCAACTTCTGAGATGGGTGTTTTGTGTGTTGTGTCACTCAGCTTGCTTTCCAAAATATCTATATATTATTCTGATGTTCTACTGAATGCGTTTTGAAAATATCTTGATGATTTTCCTATATTTCCTTTTATTAAAAGTTTTGCAGAATTTGGTATCATAAATCTAAAGCTTTGCTACATGACCATTGGCAAAAAAAATAGATGATGAAATTTGGATTTTGAAAGCCAAGAGCCATTTTACCAGGAAAATGTTAATAGAGGCAACATCGTTCAGGTTATGCCTGTATTTGCAGAATGTTTCATAGTAGCAAATTAACATGAAATATATAAGGAGTTAATACAAACAAGTAATCAGAAATAAAATCAGTAGAAAATGACTAAGGGTTCTGAAGAAAATTAATTGGAGAAGCAACAGAAATGGACAATTAATGAATGAAAGAATGTACAACTGCAAAAGTAATCAGGAAATGCCTTCTAAAATCAGCACAGCATAGCTTTCTACCTCTATCCAATTGTCAAAATTAAAGGGAAAAAATAAATCTAACAATTCCAGATGTTGGAGAGGTTGTAGAGCAATGAAGATTATCATTCACAGAACAAACTGGTACAGCCACTGTGGAATAAAGTGTGGCATCATCCGGAATAGTTGGAGACATGCAACTCCCATGGCCCGTGTGCCAAGGGGACTATGTACAACATACTTACAACAGTATCTTTTTGATAATTCAGGAAAATGTACATTTTCACCAATGACTAATACATAAATATTATTATTCAACTAAGAGACAATTTTGAAAAGCAAAAAAAAAAGAATAAAACAACATATATTAACAAGAATAACCATAAAATATGTTGAGTAAAGATGTTTTAAAATGAGTTTCAGAAGAATGCAATCTAATACCATTATATAACAATTTAAAACATATTTTTAAAAACCATCATTTTCAGCTAGTTGGCAAATGTGCATGGGGATATCCTCCCTAGAAAAAGAATTTTTTAATGTTTTTTGATCTAGTAATCTCATTTATAGAAATCTTGCTTAAAGAAATAGAGATGCATCCGGCCATTGCACTCCAGCCCAGGCGACAGAGCGAGACTCCGTCTCAAAAAAAAAAGGAACTAGAGATGCAGACAAAAATTCATTATTATACTTTGATATTATAGTATTTATAGAATAATTAAGTACCCTAAGTTATCTGTCAGTAAACTGCGCAATTGTTAAATAAATTATGGTACATACGGTAGTGTTTTAAAATCTTTCAAAAATTATATATAATGATATGGGAAAATTGCATTGCTACATAATCTAAATTTGGTTTAAAAATTAAACAAATAGCAAAAAAGAAGGCAAATATATAAATAAGACTGGAAACTATCAAAACACTATCAATGTTTATCTCTGAGTGATAGAATAATATGTGATTTTTAAAAATATTTTTCTATAATTCTCAAATTATGTGCCGTAAGCAGATATGACTTCTACAATCATAACAGACAGCTTCATTGACTTATTTCTAAAATGGGTAGGACTTTTTAAGGATTGAAGTTGTTTTGTCCAGTTGGGCAGATTCTTATCCCTTTGTCTTTTCTTGTATTGACAACTTCTGCCTATACTTGAAATAGTAGGGAAGATTTCGATATGTAAGCATTTAAAGGGTCTGCAGGAAATACTAAGCCATGTAGGAACTGTGAATATTAAATGAGATGATGAATGAAAAGAGCCTAGCACAGTACCTGGCCCCAGTAAGTACCTATCATCATTATTATCATTGACTTTGTTATGGCTTTGGTGTTACGTTACAGACAAAAGTTTGCAAACCATGTTTTTGTTTGTTTGTTTTGCTTTGTTTTTTTAAGGACTCAAAACAGTTACCTTTGAGTACTAAAGCCCTTAAGATGGAAAACGAGATGATATTTATTATCCACTGATAGGTGTCAGGAAGAACTTGTGGAGAGAGCAGACAAAACAAATGGTAAATCTTGTTCTTAGAAAGAAAGAGCTATCTGTCCCCGTTACAGCCAGCTGTCATGCCCAGGCTGGAGACACTCTTGGGGCAAAATTAGGGACACTAGGGAATGGTAAATCTTTGAAACTGAGAGCTCTGTATTTTTCTACTTAGAATCATAATCTATTAACTCCTATTTCTATCCCAGTTTTTCTCCTGGATAACTGATTTCATTTGTGCAACCTGCATCAAGAAGGTCAGGATAAGGCCTGGAAATTGTCAAACTCTAGATTTTGATGGCATCTTGGTAACTCCTTACAGGAAAATCTATCGGTTACATGGTCAATTGTAGGGGTGATATTTGCTAATTTTGCATTCTGTTGAATAGCGATATATAACAGAATATATGTTGTGATTCTTCAATAAGTGTTTCTTTTCTCTTACTTATTAACCCAATGAATTGACCTCTATAATAACATGTAGTTACTAGATGAAAAAAGAATTGTATTTAAGGGGAAAAAAGATTTAGCAAATGTGACCTTTGTATGCCAAAATATGCATATTAGTAGCTTTTATAAGAAGTGTCCTTGAAGGAAAGTATCATGAATTTGTATCTGGTTCAGGTCTTCTTTTAATAAACAGAAAACAAGGCTAAAACAAGCATAAGGCAGTTTTATCTGTTTGAATGATATAAATTGGTTGTTAAAAATAAAATGAAAATGAAAACCAAGAAAACAATACCAAGGATAAGTTAAACAAAAAGTTGCTTTTTTGAGAAGGTGAACAAAATTGATAAGCCTCTGCCTATGCTAAACAAGAAAAGATCCAAATAAAAGTCAGAAATGAAAAAGAAGACATTTCAAATGATACCATAGGAATACAAAAGATCATCAGAGACTACTATGAAGAAGTATACACTGACAATCTAGATAATGTAGAGGAAGTTGACAAATTCTTGGAAACATATGACCTCCCAAGATTGAACCGGAAGAAATAGAAATCTTAAACAGACCAATAATGAATAGTAAGATTGAATCAATAATTTAAAAACCTTCCCCCTAAAATGCCCAGGACTGGATGGCTTCATAGCCAAATTCTACAAAATATGTGAAGAAGAACTGATACTCATCCTACTGAAACTCTTCCAAAAAATCAAGCTGATTAAATAAAGAAAATGTGCTCTGTGTGTGTATATGTGTATACATATGTGTATATATATACACACACATCCACATATACATATGTATACACATATATACACCACATGTATGTACATATACACATATATACACACAGCACATTTTATTTATGTATCTGTGTGTATATATGTATATATAATAGAATACTATTCAGCCACAGAAAATGAATGAAAACATGTCTTTTACAGCAACATGGATGGAATAGGAGGCCATTATCTTAAGTGAAAAAACTCAGAAACAGTGAAATACCACATGTCCTCACAAGTGGGAGCTAAATAATGTGTATATGTAGACACAGAGTATAGAATAATAGTCACTGGAGACTCAGAATCATGATAGGGTGGGAGGGGAGTGAAGTAGTACAATGTACACTGTTTAGCTGTCGATCACATTAAAAGCCCAGACTTCACCACTATACAGTATATCTATATAACAAAACTGCACTTGTACCCCTTTAATTTACATAATTAAAAAGTTGGCTGGGCACAGTGGCTCACGCCTGTAATCCAAACACTGTGGGAGGCCAAGGTGGAGCCCAGGAGTTTGAGACCAGCCTGGGCAACATGGCAAATCACCATCTCTACCAAAAAAAATACGAAAATTAGCTGGGCATGGTGCCACATGTCTGTAATCCCAGCTACTGTGGAGGCTCAGGTGAGAGGATCCCTTGAACCCAGGAAGCAGAAGTTGTAGTGATCTGAGATGGTGCCACGGCACTCCAGCCTAGGTGACATAATGAGACCCTGTCTCAAAAACAACAACAACAACATTATGCCCACTAAAAGGAAAAAATAGTAATTAAAAAAATAAATGAGTTCTTGTGGTGAAACCTGATGGCACCTCCTGTTCCTTCTTGCATTTGAAGATTATAGATGAGGATTTTCAGGGAATGGTCAAGATCAAAACCTATTTGGTCTCCCAAGATTGTCCAGGAGAGGCTGTAGGCTTCTTCTTATCTTACCTGGCATGTACATAACTGCAGGTAGCAGCTGTATGAAGTTGTTGGGTAACTAATTTTTGGTTGTGTTCTCTAGGTGACACATTAGGCATTTTTGTCTACCTTTGAGTCCTCCATTCTCACCACTGATAGACTGTAAACTCCATAGTGAGAGAGACTGCTTCTAACTTGTCCACCTCTGTACCCTAATTTAATGAAAACATGTTGAACAAATAAAGAATAAACCTAGTGGTGGTCCGAGTCATCCACCTGTCCCTCCAACCATCATCCTTTCCAGATTGCAGCCTTCTATATCAGAAGTGTCAGCCTTTGTTTCCTTGCTCTGGAAAGTGATGATTTAAGTTCCACACCACCAAAGGATTGTCAAATACATACAACAAAAATAAACTTGAGTTAAAATTGTGATCTAATATGCAGAGGCATTGAAAAAGCTAAGAAAACAAATTATACCACTTTGGCCATGCAGATACAGGAACCATTTGGAAACATCTTAGCAACCTGAAAGGGAGCATCTGATGCCTCGAATTGCCCTGTCTCTCAACTTTGGCTACTATTCCCATTTGCTTTTCTTAAATGTATTTAACTTGGGACAAGTTGGGAGCCACCTTCTCTTTTCTGAGGTGATCTTAGAAGAATGATATACTTAAGGTGCAGCTTGTTTGGATTGTTTATCTGTATTTAAAGACTTTAGCCAGGCATTGCATTTTGCTGTTAAGATAAAATCAATAAATAAAAACTTGAAAAAGAACCAGACTAATCCTTGAACATTCCTGAACATATACTCTCTCCCGCTTTCAAAAAGGAACACTGCTTAATGTTTACTTATTGTAGTCTTCTTTCTGAGAATTTGATTTGCTGTGATTGCACCTTTATTCAAAGGTACAGAACCTAAAAATGGTAGAAAGAAAGTTTATTTCAAACCAGATGCATTTGCAAGCCAGTGTCATTTAAAAAAATGCTGTTGGTATTAGTAAGTTCTTTTATGAGCTGAGGTCAGAGTCTATCATAGAGACAGATGTGATTTATTGTAAAAGAGAGCAGACTACTGCTTAGGTATCAGGTGTAACCAATACATAATTACCACGAGGAAGGGCTGGTTGTGACGACGGTATTGGAAGCTGGTGAGTCAGACCCATTACTATTTCCGTATAATCTCTAAACCTCCTTGTGAAACTATTTTCTACTTTTCATAACTTTTGGAAAGAGAAAATATGAGGGAACTTGAGCTTCCTCTTTCACCTTCTCTGGCCTCTTTTGTTCCTGGGCAGAGACATTAGCTAGCAGTCAGATATCTGAGAACATGGTAAGAGAAGTAAGAGCAGGAAGCCTCGGCAACTCACTTGATAATTATTATTCATCTTTCAGTAGCAAGTGGTAGCATAAATAGAATCATTTGTAAAGTTCAAGTGTTGATGGTGGTAATGGAGAGAGATACTAAAGCATTTTAGTTTTCAAGCCACAATGAAGTAACTGGCATCATTCTTGACCTCATTTCATGAATAACTATAAAATTAGATAAAATATATGAGACAAGTGTTTTCAGAAATTGGCTAACAGGCAGTGCGCAGCTGTGACCCTTGAGACAAGGTAAACCCCTGAGGCAAGCCTTGTATTCACCTTGGCTTTCTGCCTAGGGGTACATTCACTGGACTGGATAGTAAGGAGGTGGGGCAAAGCATTACAGGCTTGTTTCAGTGAACTGATAAGGCAGAGTTTGTACTTTGACGCTGCTGAGGGGCTGGAATTAGCAGAGTAGGGTACTGAATAAGCGAGATGCATGAGGTAGGGCATGTGGTGGTAGTGTACATGGAGGTTTCTTTGCAGGTCATTGTCTGAAGGCTTGACTATGCATAAGCAGGGCAAGACACCATGAGGCCTAGCAGAGAGGGTTCACTGTGGGACCAAGAGCCAAACAAAGACACTAGTGGTTGCCCAGAGATGGGAGACGTTGGAATTCTTAGTCTGAGAGGGCAGATTTCCCTGAGCACCTGGGCATTGAGTTGCAACCCCAGAAAGGCCAGGCTCAGGAGTGAGACCCGTACGCTACCGTAAGGCTGTGTTCTACGATTAAGGACAAAATTGAAATAGACCAGTTCTAACAATGAAAGGTTCAAGATAATATTTTAGAAATGTAATTTCCTGCCAGAAAAAAAACTCAGTACCCTATAAATAGGAAGACAATATAATGCAGATTTCCTAAATGTGACACCCTGTGTCTAGCATACAGTGAAAGAATTACTGGATATGTGAAGAAGCAGCTCCATTAATCAGAAAAAAGCCATAAATAGAAACAGACGTTGAAATAACTCAAACATGAGAATTAGAACGTGAGGAATTTAAAATAACTAGGTAAGTACGTTCAAGGACTTGACATAAAATGAGTGACGTAAAATGAAGAGATGGGAAATCTCAGAAAAATAAATGTAAACTATAAAAAAGAAACAAATCTATATTATAGAACTGTAAATAATAATTTCCAAAATGAAAAGTTTACCGAATGGGCTTTGCAACATATTAGAAACTACAGAAAAGGTCAGTAAACTTTAAGACAGATCAGTACAAATTATTTGATCTGAAGAATGGGGGGAAATTTGGAAAAAAATATAAATCTTCAGTGATCTGTGGGGCAAAAGCAAGAAGTCTAACATTTGTACAATCTGAGTTTCAGAAATGAGGATAGAGAGAATGAGGGAGGAAAAAAATAGTTTAAAAAAAGAACAAATTTTCCCAAATATAGTGAAAAAAATCAAACTACAGGTTGAGGATGTTTAGCAAACCAATGCAGGATAAAAACAAAGAAAACCATACCTAGAGGTATGACAGCCAAACTGATAAAAATCCAAAAGTAAAGAAAAAAGCTGCTGAGGATGGGAGGAGGGGAGAGACATTACATATAGGAGAACAACAGAAAGAATTATTTTAGCTCCTAAATAAAAACTATTCAAGCCAGAAGGCAATAGGATGACATTTTAAAAATTCTTTTCTTAAATTTAAATTCATTTTACTTTAAATTCTGGGATACATGTGCAGGACATGCAGCTTTGTTACATAGATAATCATTTGCCATGGTGGTATGCTATACCTATCAACCCATTACCTAGGTATTAAAGCCCCACATGCATTAGCTATTTATCATGATGCTCTCCCTCCCACTGTTGCCCCCCATCCCACCCCAGACAGGCCCCCGTATGTGTTGTTTCCCTCCCTGTGTCCATGTGTTCTCATTGTCCAGCTCCCACTTATGAGTGAGAACATGCAGTGTTTGGTTTTCTGTTCCTGTGTTAGACTGCTGAGGATGATCTCTTCCAGCTCTATCCGTGCCCCTGCAAAGGACATGATCTCATTCCTTTTTATGGCTGCATAAACAAAACCTAAGTTTAAGTAAACAAAACCTAAGAAAATGAACTGCTAGTCAACCTGCACTATAAGAAATGCGAAAGCAAATTCTTCAGCCTTAAAGAAAGTGATAGCAAATGGAAACAGATTAACAGGAAGGAATGAGGAGCATAGAAATGGTAAATATATGGATTAATATATATATTTTTAAACCCTCTTTATTTTCCGTTAAACTCTTTTGGGGTAACTTACTATTTAAAGCAAAAATCATGACAATGTATTGAAAGGATTACAATGCAAATAGAAGTAAAATGTGACAGCATAATGGACAAGGAAGTAATAAATATCGAGTTCTTATATTTTACATGCGATGGTATAATGTTAATTTTAGGTAGATTTTGACAAGATAAGGATACATATTGTTAGTCCTAGAGCATGCTTGCACACATACGCACACACACACACACACACACACACACACATGCATGCTACAAAGAGGTATAATTAAAAAACCAATAATGGCATGAAGATGGAAACTTTAGAAATATGCATTTTAATAGAAAGAAAGCAAGAAAGAAGGAAGAGAGAAACAAAAATAGATGGCATAAATATTCAGATGGTAGACTTAAAACTGAATTATATCATTATATTAAATGTAAATGGACTAAATGTCCCAATTAATGGTCATAGATTGTCAATATGGATACAAATAAATAAAACCCAACAATATGCTAACTACAGCGTATGCACTTTACAACAATACAAAGAGTTAAAAGTGAAAGGAATACAAATATATGTTATGGAAATAATTTTTAGAAAGCCAATGTGGCTACATTGATTAGACAAAGTAGACTTTAAGACAAGAAAGTTTACCAAAGATAAAGAGGGACATGCCATAATGATAAAGGGGTCAATTAAGAACACATAATAATTCTAATTTTTTTCTCAAGACAGAGTTTTGCTCTTGTTGCCCAGGATAAAGTGCAACAGTGTGGTCTCGGCTCACTGCAATCTCTTCCTCCTGGTTTCAAGTGATTCTGCTGCCTCAGCCTCCCAAGTAGCTGGGATTACAGGTGCCTGCCACCACATCCGGCTAGTTTTTGTTATTTTTTATTTATTTATTTTATTATTTATTTTATTATTTATTTATTTATCATTATTATTATTATTTTTTAGTAGAGATAGGGTTTCACCATGTTGGCCAGGCTGGTCACGAACTCCTGACCTCAGGTGATCCACTTGCCTCAGCCTCCCCAAATGCTGGGATTACAGGCATGAGCCACTGTGCCCAGCCAATAATTCTAACTGTTGACTCAACTAAAACCTTAAGAACTTTTAGATATAGGAATCAAGAGCAGGATTGTTTTTTTCCAATATTATATTATGAAAATAGTAAACATATACAAAAGCTGAAGTAATATTATAGTGAACACCCTGTGTAGCCACCCCTCAGTGTCTCATATTAACATTCTATTGTGCTTATTATACTATATTTGTCCCTATCTGTTCCCCCTTCTTTCTACTTATCAGTTCATCAGCTGCAGTGATTTTGAACCTCTGTAAAGTTCCAGGAATTGTGTGTGTGTGTGTGTGTGTGTGTGTGTTTTGGAAGTGGGGTAGTGCTTTGAGAATACTAGCAGTCCTCATTTGACCAAATAATTTATACTTTTATGTATTACTTTATCTTATATATTGGACTTCTGTTTAGGTTACCTGAGGATGTGGTTTTGTGAGTAAAGAAAAATTTTGAAAGCTTTATCAAGGGCATTCTGAGGGTAATCCACTGTCCCAATCTAGTTAAGCATAATCTAGAAACCTGACCACGTGTTCCTTGAAGACATTGAGTGAGTGTACCCAGTTTGGCAGCTTTTGTGAGAACAGGGGCCATCCTTAATTTTTAATTCCCTTCAGGTTCGTGTCTATAGTGAAAAGTCAGTACATCTTGCTGGATGAATGAAGGTGGGCAACGTATTTATTCTAAATATAATATTGTATTTTGTGGGCACACCTGTGAGAATATGGCACAGGTTGGACAGTTCTACCTGGCTGTCAGCTATGTTAATTACCAACTAATTATGAGGTTGTTTTATTTTCAGAACCCTGTAAGTCCATTTATTAATTAGAATAAGACTATAAATTCCCTCTGTTTAATCCAAATTTTACTATCTGACATCCCCCAAATCAGAAATGTTAACACTGGAACATTGCTTGCTTTCAAATTAAATAGGTAAGGTTTGAAGAGAACTTTGGAGTTTAAGAGGTTACATCCAATGTGTTCTAAATACTAGGACTTGTTTTTCTTCTGAGTATACTCCTACGAAGTGCAAATCCTTTGATAGCTCATTTTATGTTTTCTGAAGTTCTATTTCTCCTGGTCACATTCTCCAGCAAGGCCCTGTATATTCAGTGTAACCAGTAATGGAAAATCCTCTACACAGAATGTACTCAGAAAACTTGAGGAGCTTAAGCACTTGACTTCTCTTTGGAAACACAGTGGATATTTGTGTCGCTACTGTACATAAAAGAGGAGACACTGAGAAATAAAGAAGGTTATCCCAAGTCCCCAGTAAAACAGGATGAGGTTTTTAGGTTTGAGGAAAGTGCCTCATTGACTCCATTCCTGCCTCAGAATACTGAAAGGCATGTTTCTAGGCTAAATTTTCTACTGTAGGAAACAGTTTTTTACTTATCAAGAATGCATTAGAAAAAAATAGAAAAAAATTCTATTTTTTACTTATCAAGAATGCATTAGAGTTGGAAGAATTACAGTCTTCCTCACACCATATGCTAATATTAATTCCAGCTGGATTAAAGCAATAAATAAATGCATAAAATCAATCATTAGAAACCCAGAATAGAAATGACTGTTTATCCCTACTGGAGTGAGAGAGGACTTTATAAACTTGAAGACAAAGAGAAAGATCATTTTTGAAAAGAGTAATAGATTTGACTCCATTAAAAATTAAAACTTCTGTTTGCCTAAAAGCAAACCCACACAGTGATAAGTATGTGCCACAAATATGAGGGACAAGTGACTAGGAATCTTAAAAGACCAAGCCAACTGTTAACAATGCATGATTACAATAGTTAAATGGGAGGTCAAGCATCCATCATTTTCCTGCCTAGAGCTGTCATTTTCAATTCTTTCTTGCTCAGTGGGAGAACTCAGTTGACCAGGGTCTCTTCCTGCTTGCTTTTCCGTCATTCCTACTTCTTAGCCCCATCGGGGGCCTGGTCTTACATTCCACTACATTCCCTGCCTGAGGTCTTCTAGCTCTCACATGCAATCTTCAGTGCTGTTTTCATGAGGTCTGTTTGGGGTTTCCCAGCAATGTTGTTCTGTGCCATTTGTTATTAGGTATGGGTGTTTTATACTCATCTTTTGTTGGACAAATGATGGTTTTATTTCTAGAAAAAAAATTCATCATGTTCCCCTACTTCCTATCTTCTCTGAAAAATTGGATGCTTGAAACATACATGTATGTGTACGTTAATGTGTATATATGTGTGTGTTTGTGTGTTCAAGGTTTTAAGCTAGAAGAAGATAATGACTTTAGGAAGTAATGGTGGGGAAATCTGTCACAGCATTATCACATGTTCTGATCTACTGGAAGCAGAAAAATGATTGAAAAATGATTGTGATGACCAGAGGGAAGTGATGACCAAGTGAACATATGTTCTGAACCAAGTTTCTGTAAATCACAGTAACGAAGTTTCTCCCTGTTCCTCCCGTGTCCATTTGCAAGGATGAACACTTATAAGTCATGTTTACATTCTGCCAACAACCAGTCTTTTAACAGATAGGTCTTGTTCCATTGTAAGCCCCAGAAAAAATATGCATGAACATTCATTCATTTATAAGTGACTTTAAGGAAGAATCTGCTTTGTTCAAGGCACTGTAAAATATACAAAGATAAATAACCAAGATGTCTCAAATCTGTGGATTTACCCAAATAATTATAATAAGATCTAAAAGGGTTAACTGCCAAAAAATGAATGGAACTATGCAATTAAAATATAATACACAGATTTCTGGTCCAGAAAATATGACGTAGACCCATTTTCCCCTGCTCTTCCCTCTTAAGAACAACTACCAACTCTGGTAATGGTACAAGAGACAACCAAATGAGAACTCTGAAAGACAGTAAGAATGAGCTGGTTTGCTCACGCCTATAATCCCAGCACGTTGGGAGGCCGAGGTGGGCGGATCACGAGATCAGGAGATCGAGACCATCCTGGCTAACACGGTGAAACCCCGTCTCTACTAAAATACAAAACAAAATTAGCTAGGCTTGGTTGCAGGCACCTGTAGTCCCAGCTACTCGGGAGAATGAGGCAGGAGAATGGCGTGAACCCGGGAGGTGGAGCTTGCAGTGAGCCGAGATCACACCACTGCACTCCAGCCTGGGCGACAGAGCGAGACTCCGTCTCAAAACAAAACAAAACAAAACAAAAAAACAATGAGTTGGTTTGATACCCTAGGCCTGGAGGAACAGCACAGCAGCAGAGTGTTTAGAGTCTCCCAACCCAACAGAAGATAGTCACCTAGACCAAGTGTTTCCTAACTCCAAGCCTGGCAACAAGAAGCAGCTCAGGGAGGCTGATTTTTTTTTGTTTGTTTGTTTTTAATCTGATTGAATGGATGTCCCTCTGGAAATATCAGACAAGTTCAATGCTACCAGCCAAAGGGATTTATTAGAAGCCTCGCCAAAAATAATTGGCAGAGGAAGGACTCTGCTCTTCCTCAGCCCTGAGACTCTCCCTTTCCACCAAGAAATACTGAAGTGGGCACACAGAACATGTAAAAGAGAATTAACTATAGCAACTAATGCTGTCAGGGAAGTCTCTTTTTCTCTGTGTGCCTCAAATGATCCTCCTCTGTCTAGAGTCACTGGGCCAAGAAATCAGAACCAGCAACAAGGATGCAGCCACAAAAAGTGGCCAATTCTAGGAAGCCTCTTTGTTCTCACATGCCTAAGACTCTCCTTCCCTGCCCAAAGACACTGAGGCAGATGGCAGACCCCACCATATCCCTCTTCCGCTGAGAGATACCTGAGGCCCAGTGTAGGGAAATCTGTTCTACCCCACAAGGCAGTGGGGTAGAAGCAGGAACCAGTGGCTTCTATTTTCCACCAGATTAATCAAGCAGACCAAAATAACACCTCAAAGTCTGTGAAAATTAGAATGTCATGGGAACCACAGCTAATAAAAGTAGCCAAGATCCACATGATTAATTTAACAGGGTTACTGACTGTTACAATGAAAGACTTAAATAGGATCTAGTCTCTCCTATCATAATAGGCAAAATGCCCAGGATTCAATAAAAAATTATCCTTCATACCAAGAATGAAGAAAATCACAAATTGAGTGAGAAAAGACAATCAATTGACACCAATAACAAGATTAATCAGATATTGGAATTATCTGACAATAATTTTAAAGCATCTGTCAATATAAATGACCTATCAACCAACTGCAAATTTTGATACAATTTTAAAATAGAAAATATTAGAAAAGAAATAGAAGTTATAAAACAACTGAATAAAATTCTAGAAATAAAAAAATAACAGAAATAAAATAGTGCTGGATGGTATTAATGATAGATTGAACTATCTACCATTAAAATTGGAGATAAAAGAGGATAGAATTTCTAAATGTGAGGACAAAACAATGGAATCCACCCAATCAAAACAATAGACCAAAAATAGACTGAAAAAATGAACAGGACCCCAGAGATCTGTGACACAATGACAAATGGTCCAATGTTCATGTCATTGGAGTCCCAGAAGAGGATAAAGATAATGGGACTGAAAGAGTATTTGATTAGCTGACAACCAGGCATGGTGGCTCATGCCTGTAATCCCAGCACTTTTGGAGGCTGAGGTGGCCATATTGCTTGAGCTCAGGAGTTTGAGACCAGCCTAGGCAACATGGTAAAACCCCATCTCTACCAAAAAAACAAAAAACAAAAAACAAAAACAAACAAACAAAAAAAAAACAACTAACCAGGCATGGTGGTGCACACTTGTAGTCTCAGCTACTCAGGAGGCTGAGGTGAGAGGATTGGTTGAGCCTAGGAGGCAGAGGTTGCAGTGAGCCCTGATCATGTCACTGTACTGGATAATAGAGTGAGACTCTGTCTCAAAAAAAAAAAAAGAAAAAAGAAAAAGATTAGCTGGGCAGGGTGGTACACACCTGTGGTCCCAGCTACTCAGGAGGCTGAGGCAGGAGGATTTCTTGCACCTAGGAGGTCAAGGCTGCATGCAGTGAGCTGTGTTTGTGCCACTATCCTCCACCTGGGTAACAGAGGGAGACCCTGTCTCAAACAAGCAAACAAACATGAGTATTTGAAGAAATAATGGTTGAAAACTTAACTAATTTGGTGAAAGACAGAAACCTACAGCTTCAAGAAGCTGAATGAACCCTACACATAATCCCAATGAAATCTATGCTGTGATACATCATGATTAATCTTTTAAAAATAAAATATACTGAAAAAATCTCGAAAGCAGTAAGAGAGAAATGACACGTTACCTATAGAGGAATACCAATTCAAATGACAGCAGATTTCTCATAAAATGGAGACCAGAAGGAAATGCCACCGTATTTTTCAAGTACTGAAAGAATTATCAACTGTAAATTCTATGTCTGGAAAAACTCTATTTCTGGAATGAAGAGGAAATAAAAACATTCTCAGATGAAGGAAAAGTAAATGAGTTTGTTGCTAGCAGACCTACTCTTAAAGATTGGCTAAAGAAAATTCTTTAAACAGAAAGGAAACAATAAAAGATGAAATCTTAGAGGATTAGGAAGAGAGAAAAAACATTGAAAAGACATTTGTGGGTACACACAATAAACTATTCTCTTTGAGTTGTATAAATCATGTTTGATGATTAAAACAAAAATTATAATACCATCTGATACTCAATTCAATGTTATTGAAAAATGGGAAGGACAAGAGATTTAAATGGGAGTGAAGTTTCAAACTAGTTAAATGTTGATAACGTAGCCTGTAATAAGTCACATATTAGGTTTTAGTATTCAGGGAAACCACAATGAAAACTATACAAAGAAGTACTTCCCAAAACACTGTATATCAAAATGAAATTCTAAAACATGTTTAGGTTACCCACAGGAAGGCAAGAAAAGAGAAACAGAGGAATGAGAACCAGAGGAATCAAATAGAAAACAAGTAATAAAATGGTGTAGTGAAATGCTAACTTATCAATAGTTACCTAGAATGTAAATCATCTAAATACAATAAAAAGACAGAGATAAACACAGGGAATAATAGAACATAATCTAACTATATGCTGCCTACAAGAAACTCACTTCAAATTCTATGGTTAAGTTGAAAGTAAAAGGGTGGAAAAACATATATCATACAAACATTAATTTTTTTAAAAAATGGGAGTGCTTATACTAGTATCTGATAAAAGTAGACTTTGGAACAAAGAAAATTTCTGGAAACAAGGAGGAACATTATATAATGGTAAAAGAATGGATCTACCTGGAAGACAAAATGATCTTATGTACACACCAAACAACAGAGCCTCAAAATACACAAAGCAAAAACTGATAGAACTGAAAGAGAAACAAATAAATCATCAATTATGTTTGAGGACTTCAGTGTCCTCTCTCAACAGCAAATAGAACTACTGTACAGAAAATCATCAAGAATATAGAAGATTGAGCCATCACAATCAGTAAATAGAATCTAATTGAAATATATAGAACACTCCATCCAGCAATAGCAGAATATACTTTTTATTTCAAGCAACCAAAGAACATTCACCAAAATAGACCATATCATATAGGCCATAAAAAATTCTTAGCAATTTTTTACAGAATGTGTTCTCAATAACAAAAATATGGCAGAAAAATCTCTAAAACGTGAAAATTTATAACACACTTCTAAGTCATCAACAGGTCAAAGAGTAAGTCTTTAAAGGCCTCATCAATAACTTAAGTTCCTACTCTGAGAAACTAGAAAAAGAAGAGAAAAATAAACCAAAAGCGAGTAGACAGAGGAAATAATAAGGATAAAAGAATAAATCAATGAAATTAAAATAAGAAAAAGGTAAAGTCAATGAGACAAAAAGCAGGTTCTTCTAAAAAATTAATACAATTGATAAACTACTAGCAAAATTGACAATAACAAAATTACCAATACCAGGAATGAAATAGGAAATATAAATACAGATCCTGTGGTCACTAAAACATAATAAAAATACTATGAACAACTTTACACTCATATATTCAACCAACATAGAAGAAATAGACCAATTTCTAAAAAAAATCATAAACTAGCTAAACTCAGCCAACATGAAATGAACAGCCCTATCCTAGTCCTATAGCTATTTAAAAAATTGAATTAATAATTTAAAATATCCCAGAAAAGTAATCTCTAGGACTACATTATTTCACTGGAGAATTGTACCAAATGTTTAAAAAAGAATTAATGTCAAATTTACATTATCTCTTCTAAAAAATAGAAGAGGTGGGAACACTTTTCAACTCAGTTTATGAGGTCATGATTACCCTGATACCAAAACCAGGCAAAGACTGCACACAAGAAGAAGGAGGAAGAGGAAGAAGCGGGAGAGAGGAAAGAAGAACACTATAATTCAATGTCTTTTGTAAGTTTGGACTCAGAAATTCTTAGCAAAACAAAGCAAATAATACAAAGAATTTTGTAATATGATCAAGTAGGGTTTATTATATTCCAGGTATGTAAGGTTGGTTCAACAATTTAAAATTAATTAACGTAATATACCATAGAAACAAGCTACAGAAGAAAATTCATTGAGAAAACACTGGAAGAAATTAAAAATAAAATAAAGTAAATAATATCATCATATAAAAAGGCATCTGACAAAATCCAACATCCATTTATAATAAAAATTCTCAGCAATTTAGAAATAGTGATGAATTATCTCAGCTTGTTAAAGAGCATCCTTGAGATTAGAAACAAGGCCAGGAAGTTCACTGTCACAACTTTTATTCAACTAGTACTGGAAAGTCTAGCCAAAACAATAAGGCAAGAAAAGAAAATAGAAGGCATGCAGTTTGGAAATAAATGAAATAAATCTCTATTTGTAGATAGTATGATTATTTACCTATATAATCCCTAGAAATCTACAACAACAAAACTCCTAGAACAAGTGAGTTCAGCAAGGGTGCAGGATACATACAATAATTAATCTTATTTTTACATGCTAACAAAGAAAGTGCAGGTGCCAAAATCAAAAACACTGTATCAATTACAATAGTTCCAAAGAAAATAAAAGATTTAGGTATATACACTTAATAAAACAGGCACAGAGGCCGGGTGCAGTGGCTCACACCTATAATCCCTGCACTTTGAGAGGCTGAGGCGGGTAGATCACCTGAGGTCAGGAGTTTGAGACCAGCCTGACCAACATGATGAAACCACCTCTCTTCTAAAAATACAAAAAATTAGCCAGGCATGGTGGTGCATGCTTGTAATCCCAGCTACTCAGGAGGCTGAGGCAGGAGAATTGCTTGAACCCAGGAGGTGGAGGTTGCAGTGAGCTAAGATTGTACCACTGCACTCCAGCCTGGGCAGCAAGAGTTAAACTCTGTCTCAGAAATAAATAAATAAATAAATAAATAAATAAATAAATAAATAAATAAAACAGGTACAGAGTTTATATTGTGAAATTACAAAATGCTGATGAAAGAAATTAAAAACTTAAGTGAGTAGAGACTTAGAAGCCTCAACATAGTAAAGACGTCAGTTCTGCCCAAATTGATCTTTGAGTAATTAAATTTCTAACAAAATTCTAGCAAGCTTATTTGATCTAAATTTATATGGAAATGCACAGGACCTACAATAGCTAAAACAATGTTGACATAAAATAAAGTGGGAAGAATCACTCCACCCAATATTAAGGCTATATATAGCTACATATATATGTGTATATATATCACTCCACCCAATATTAAGGTTATATAACTGTAGTAATCAAGCCAACATGATTTTGGCAGAAGAATATACAAAATGAAACAGAACAGAGGACCCAGAAATAGACATCCATAAATATGCTCAAATGATTTTTGACAAAGATACAAAAGCAATTTATTGAAGGAAGTCCAGCCTTTCAACAAATGGTGCTAGTGCCTTAGACACCCATTGGAAAAAACAAATGAACATTGATCTAAATCTCATACCTTCATGCAAAAATTAATTCAAAGTGGATCATAGAATTAAATGTAAAATAATAAAAATTTAAAAAATAAACATATGAGAAAATCTCTGGATGTAAGGCAAGGCAAAATGTTCTTAAATAAAATAGTTAGAAATATACCTAACCAAGGAGGTGAAAGACCTCTACAAGGAAAACTACAAAACACTACTGAAAGAAATCATAGATGACACAAACAAATAGAATCACATCCCATGTTCAAGGATGGATAGAATCAATATTGTGAAAATGCCCATATTGCCTAAAGAAATCTACAAATTCAAGGCAATTTTCATCAAAATACCACCATCATTCTTCATAGAACTAGAAAAAAAATCCAAAAATTAATATGGAACCAAAAAAGAGCCCACAAAGCCAAAGCAAGACTAAGCAAAAAGAACAAATCTGGAGGCTTCTCATTTCCCTACTTCAAACTATACTATAAGGCCGTAGTCACCAAAACAGCAGGGTACTAGTATAAAAATAGACACAGAGACAAATGGAACAGAATAGAGACCCAGAAATGAAGCCAAATACTTACAGCCAACTGATCATCAACAAAGCAAACAAAAACATAACGTGGGGAATGGACACCCTATTCCACAAATGGTGCTGGGATAACTGGCAAGCCACATGTAGAAGAATGAAACTGGATCCTCATCTCTCACTTTATACAAAAATCAACTCAAGATGGATCAAAGACTTAAATCTAAGACCTGAAACCATAAAATTCTAGAAGATAACCTTGGAAAACTCTTCTAGATATTGGCTTAGGCAAAGACTTCATGACTAACAACCAAAAAGCAAAAACAGAGATAAATAGATAGGACTTAATTAAACTAAAAAGCTTCTGCACAGCAAAAGAAACAGTCAGTAAACAGACAACCCACAGATGGGAGAAAATCTTCACCATTTATACATCCTGACAGAGGACCAATATCCAGAATCTATAAGGAACTCAAATAAATTAGCAAGAAAAAAACAATCCCATCAAAAAGTGGGCTAAAGACATGAATAGACAATTGTCAAAAGAAGATATACAAATAGCCAACAAACATATGAAAAAATGCTCAACATCACTAATTATTAGGGACATGCAAGTCAAAACCACAATGTAATACTACCTTACTGCTGCAAGAATGGCCATAATCAAAACATCAAAAAATAATAGATGTTCGTGGGGATGTGGTGAAAAGGAACACTTTTACACTGCTGATGGGAATGTAAACTAGTACAGCCTCCGTGGAAAACAGTGTGGAGATTTCTTAAAGAACTAAAAGTAGAACTACTGTTTGATCCAGCAATCCCACTACTGGGTATCTACCCAGAGGAAAATAAGTTATTATACAAAAAAGATTCTTGCATACACATATTTATAGTAGCACAATTTCCTATTGCAAAACTATGGAGCCATCCCAAATGCCCATCAATTAATGAGTAGATAAGGAAACTGTGGTACATACATACCATGGAATACTACTCAGCCATAAAAAAGGAACAAAATAATGATATTCATAGTGACCTGGGTGGAACTGGAGATCATTATTCTAAGTGGAGTAACTCAGGAATGGAAAAGCAAATATTCTATGTTCTCACTCATAAGTAGGAGCTAAGCTATGAGGATGCAAGGGCACAAGAATGATACAATGGACTTTGGAGACTCGGGTGAGGAGGAGGGCGGTGAGGGATAAAAGATGACAAACTGGATACAGTGTATACTGTTTGGGTGATGGGTGCACCAGAATCTCAGAAACCACAGCTAAAGAGCCTATTCATGTAACCAAACACCACCTATTTTTCCAAAACCTATAGAAATAAAAAATTAAAATTAAAAAAACCAAAGTGTCCTTAGATTTAACACCAAAGGCATAATCCACAAAAGGAAAATTGCTAGATCGAACTTCATCAACATTAAAACTTTTGCTTTGTGAAAGCCCAACTACAAAGAATGAAAAGTTAAGTTACAGGCTAGTTGGAAATATCTGCAAACCACATATTATACAAAGAACTAGTATCTACAATACATAAAGAACTCTGAAAATTCAAGAGTAAAAAAAACCCAAACAGTCCAATTAGAAAATGGGCAAAAGACATGAAGAGACATTTCACCAAAGAGAATGGCAGATGGCAAATGAGCACACTAAAAGATATTCCACACCATTAGCCATCAGAGAAATGCAAATAGAAACCACAATGAGATATCATTACACATCTATTAAAATGGCTAAAATAAAAAAAAATTGATAAGGAGGGGATTCTGGGAAGATCAAAAAGTAGAAAGCACCAGGAATCTATCTCCTCACCTAGAGAACAACTGCATGGCATAATCTGTCTGATGTAACTATTTTAGAATTCTAGAGTCTGTTGAAGGCTTTTAATTTCCAAGAGAAGGCTTGGACAGTAAATTGCTCTTAACTGTGGTCGATTTTAGCTCTTAGAATAGTATCAGTTACTCATACCCTACTCACAACCAATGGCAGGCAGCCTTACATGGATTCCAGGAGCAGCCTGCACACAGTTTATGGGAGACAGGGTGTGCAAAAAGGCTACTGTCATTCAAAAATCAGGAATCTGTTCTCTGATAATTGTTGCTTCTGAATTACAAAGGTGCAGATAGGGACAGTGGCCATTGTTGTTGCATTTCCTTCCGTTGTTGCAAGTCCTTTCTCCAGCTGAAATGACTTCCGGGGATTTAAAGAGCTAGCACTCTTTTCCTTTTGTTTTCATTTTTTTTTCTTTTCCCTTTTTTTTTTTGGAGCCAGACATTAAAGACTAGTACATTTAAAGCAGCCACATATACATGGGAAATTAGAAAGTCACTGCTCATACCTAGAGAAAGATGCAGGCTCACAAAAGATGTGAGAAGGACTTAAGTTTACATCTCAGGTTTATCCTCAGCACAGAGACAACCAACAACAATTACAAAAGCAGTTATCACATTATTATATTTAAATGTCCAGTTTTCAACAATAACGACAACAAAATCACAGCACATAAAAAGAAACAGGCAAGTATGGCGCATTCACAGGAAAGAAAATGAACCAACAAGGTCTGTCCCTGAAAAAGTTATAATTGTGGATCTATTAGACAAAAAGTCTAAAGCAAGCATCTTAAAGATGCTCAAAAACCTAAAAGATGTGGAAACAGTAAAAAACAAATGATGTGTGAACTAAATAGCAATAATAATACAGAGATTTAGAAAAGTAAAAGAAAACAAGAGAAATTTTCAGTTGAAAAGCATAATAACTGAAATGAAAAATTCACTGGAGATATTCAAAGGCATATTTGAACAGGTAGAAGAAAGAGTCAGTGAACTTGAAGCCAGGACAAAGGAAATTATGAGTCTTAGGAACAGAAAGAAAAAATATTGAAGAAAAAGGAAAAGAGCTGCTGGACACCATCAAGCAGACCAACATATCCATTGTGGGAGTTCAAAAGCTTAAGAAGAGAGAGGAAGAATAGAGAGATTATTTGAAGACATAATGGTCAAAAGCTTCCCAAATCTGATTCAAGACATAAACATAAAAATCCAAGAAGCTCAATGAATTCCAAATAGGATGAACTCAAAGAGATTCACCCCAAGACACAAGACACATTCTACTTAAACTACTGAAAAACAAAGAGAGAATCTTGAAAGCAACACGAGAGAAGCAACTTATTACACAGAAGGGATCCTCAAAATGATTATCAGAATTATTGTCAGAAATGTAGGAGTCCAGAATGCAATGGGCTGACATATTCAAAGGGCTACAGAAACAAACAAACAAACAAACAAAAACACACCTGTCAACCAAGAATCCTACATTCGGCAAATTGTCCTTCAAAAGTGAGTAAGAAATTAAGGCATTCTCATATTCAAAAAAAAAAAAACCCAAGCTGAGGAAGTTTATTACCACTACACATGCTCTGTAAGAAATGCTAAAATGAGTTCTACAGGTTAAAATGAAAGGACACTAATAGTAACTTGAATCTTAGTTAAGAAATAAAGTTCTCAGTAAAGGTAAAAACATGGGCGATTATAAAAGCTAGTATTATTGTAATAATGTTTTGTTAACTCCATTTTTTTCTACATGATATGAGACTAATTTTTTAAAATTATTAGCCTAAAAGCTAGTATTATTGTAACTTTGGTTTGTAACTCCACATTTCGTTTTCTACAGAATTTAAGAAGCTAATACATCTTTTAAAATGTTAGTTTATATTCTGGAGCATATTGCACGAAGGTATAATTTTTTGTCATCAATACTTTAAAGAAGGGGGGACAGAGAAGTAGAGGAGCAAAGTTTTTGTATGTTATTAAAGTTAAGCTGATATAATTCCAAATTAGAATCGATAACTTTAGGGTATTAAATATAATCCCCATGATAAGTATAAAGAAAATAGATACAGAATATACACAAAGGGAAATGAGAAAGGAATTTAAATGTTTCATTACAAAAAATAAACTAACCGCAAAAGAAGACAGGAAATGAGGGACAGAAAAAAAAAAAAAAACTGTAAGGTATATAGAAAATCAATAGCAAAATGGGACAGAAGGAAGTCCCTCCTTATCAGTCAGCCTTAAAAAGGAAGTGAATTCTGACATATGCTACAACATGATTGAAACTTGAGGACATTATGCTAAGTGAAATAAGACAATCACACAAAGACAAATCCTGTATGATTTCATCTATTTGTGGTGCCTTTAGTATTCAAAATGGTAGAGACAGAAAGTAGAATGGTGGCTAGGGGCTGAGGAGAAGTAGGAATTGAGAGTTGTTAAATGGTGTAGAGTTTCAGTTTTGCAAGATGAAGAGTTCTGGAGATGGATAGGTGGTGATGGTTGTAAACAGTATGAATGTACTTAATACCACTGAAATGTACACTTAAAATGGTTAAGATGCTAAATTTTATGTTATGTATATTTTACCACAAAAAATTGAAAAAAAAATAACAATAACGCCAAATGCTGGCAAGGATGCAAAAAAATTGGATCAGGAAAATTGGATACATTGTTGTAAAATGTACCTAAAGGCAGGCCATGTGATTAGAACCACCTAAGGGATGGTGGTGGATATGGAATCTGATCAGATATTGAGGGTAATCAGATATTGAAGATGAAGTATTCTGGATAAACCAGTCTAAGAGGATTCTTGCTAAAATTGGACAATACAGAGAAAGACACAGAAATCCAAAAGTTAAGGCCTGATTAGGGAGAGAATCAGAGGAGCCTGATTAAAGTTTGGTCAAGGAGAGACTCTTGGTCAATAGCTGTAATTTCACTGTACACAGATGGTACTTAATACATATTTATTGAATGGATAAGTGACTTACCATCATTTCACCACTAGATGATTCCTTTAGTCATTGACTATCTGCCAGACACCTGGGTTTGCAAAATGAGAAAATGAAGGACCCAGGACAACGAGCTCATTTTGCCTTAGTGCAGCATTGACGTCCTCCCAACTGAGGTCAGTGTTTCCCAAGGGGGATCTATTGGCATTCTGGGCAGGAAAATTCTTTGCCATGTGGTAATAACACACTACAGAACTTTTAGCAACATTTTGAGAACTCTCTAGATGTCAGTTTTGCCCTCCAATTGCTGAGACATCAAAGAAATGCCCTCACCCCCTCCATTTCCTAGTGCCTCCTAGGGACACTGGTTGAGAACAAGCGCTTTGTCTCTTTCTAATTATTATAGCTCCAAGAGAGCTTGGGGATGGACATAATTCATGAGCTACATTTCATATCCTCCTGTGGCATGGTTGCATGTATGTTATAGAAAGAAATAGGACTTCCTTGCCTTCTGAGTGGCTCTAAGTTTGAGTTTGAATTTGTTTAAAGTATTAATTTGGCTTTTATTTTCCTGGTTGTTTTTTTTTTTGTGAACATAAAAAAATTCCCTTTCAGAAAATGCTGCTGAGCACACACCATATAGCACTCTGCAAACCAACCTCTTTCAATCTCAATAGAAGAAAACCATTTGAAAGGGAAAAGTATTACTGGATTATTTTTGTCAATGTGCAAAATCTCTTGAAAGGACAATTTTCTCTTGTTGACTAGCAGAAAAACAGCAGTGTTAATTAAGTTGCCTTGTTAAATCTGAAAGAATGTACATAGTTAGTGCTGGAAACCCTTCTAATTGCCTTTGTGGAAAGGCATCAAAGGGATCCACAAGCATCTCCGTTAGAGGAGTGCTGAGGCTTGAGCTTGGGCCAATGGGACCTTTGGGAAAAACTCCCGGGGAGATGGAGGGTGGAGAAAGCCAGAATTATCATTTCACATATTGAGCGCTTGACAAGTTTGCTTCCTTTTCCTCCATTCCCTTTGGAGAGAGGGGAAGGATATGAGTTTGAATGGAGAGTCTGTAGAGGTGCCCCAATTCATTTGGGTGCGGACATCCTCACACTTGCTATCTTGGCCCATAGTAGCAGGTAAGCCTTCTAGCTGTGGGAACAGGAAGAACAAATCTTGTCCCCAGTAATAGAGTTCTTTCAAAAGACCCCAGGCAAAGTGTGCAGCTTGTATAGAAAACAACAAACACAAAATGATGATTTGCATTAAAAAATGAAAACACTGTTGCTTTCTCATAAATCTAGTTCTGGGATAGGAATTTGGGGGGAACAGAGAGCCCCAGAAGTGTAGAAGAATGAAATTTGAGGTAAAAACAGGAGTTCAGAGGTCCTGCTTTTGTACCCTGCTTGAGTTTCAGATGAGATAAAACTAGCAGCTCTGCTAAGTTGCAGTGCGAAGGCTTACATGGCTTCTTGAGAAAAGCAATTTATTTTAGATTATAGCACAGCAGCTATCATTTAAACTGCTAGGGATTGTAATTGAACTCAGAACCAACCTTTTCTGTGAACACAGGGTGCAGTAATAAGTTTACCCAGGCTGTTCTAAATGACATGGACACCAGGCTTTCAGGACAGAAAGGCATAGTAGCCAAAACATGGAGTCACTAGTGTCTTGCCAACCTTCCAACAACTAACCCCTTCAAAAATACATTCTGGGAAATGTACCTAGCTGTGTATTGAAATATACACTTGCTGTCTGCTTTCTGTGATATTAATATGAATTGGCTAGGAGACAGCAATCTTGGGGATATGAAAGAATATGCAATTAGCACTAGGGAACTTTTTGTTCAATTCCCATCTTTATCTAGGGTCATGACAAAGCTTGGGGTGGGGAGTTTGAGGAGAATACAGAATAAATAAATACAGTTCCTCTTGATACTGGATAATCTTTGATTTGATAATGAAGGTGATGTGCTTACCCTCCAAACCCCCAAATATCCTCCCGTCATTAAGCCCTAATGAAAGCTTAATTGTTCTGTCGAGATAAAATGATGTGTCTCATTTCCGTACACTGCATTTGCTCTCTCCTTGTTATAAATAAATCCAGTTATACTTTATTCACTATTCCTCCAGAGTTGTCCAGCGGCTTAGAAGACAGTATTTCATACAGGCTCCATTATGTATTGTTGTTTTTAGTAAAAGAGCTTGTAACAATATACTTGCTCTTTTTATAATATCTTGGAGTTGTTTTTTATGAAAGTAAAATCAGCACGTACTTAAAATCAAATGGTTTTGAAACACCTACAGTGGAAAGTAATAGTTTCCAATCCCACCCTTCCCACCTCCACCTGAGCTCCCTAAATGCAATCACTTTTCAACATTCCTTGTTTTACTTCCATATTGCTAGTTAACACTTATTTATTTTTTATGTTATCAACTGATTTTCTTCCAAAGACAGGAAGTATTTGGCTTACACTAACTTACACTAACCTTTTCACATGCTCCCACCATAACATGACATCATTCTCAACTTCTATTGGGCTTGCCACTTCTAAATTGTATTTATACCTCCCCTGATTGGTGCATCAATCTAGTCTGTGTCTCTTGCCTCCACATATCACAGGATGAGATATGGGCACTCAATACCCTTTTCTTCACTGGTCTTCTTTCCCTTCCACTTTCCATTCTCAGTCAGCTATATACCATTACTTTTGCATTGTCAAATTTAATTTACATTTGCTCTGTCACCAGAGTGGTCTTTCTTTGTGATTTTTCCAAAGTTGGAAATAATGAAAATATTTGCACAATTAAGATTTTGCTAAATTATTTAGTGCAGCCCCACATGGTCTCTGTCTCAATTCCTGTGATACTCAAAGATTGTGTCTAGAATCAGGTTCAAATGGGTTCTCTTCCTTTAAATCATTTTATCAAAATCATTCCACCTTTTAGTTTCTGTAATATATATTTCAAGTTTTTCTAAGAAAGTTATTTTTGTTTGTTTTTGCTGGAATTTCTGATGTCCTATTGCCTTTTCTGAGTATATACCTCAATAATATCTTCAAGTTTTTTCAAGCTAATAATTACACTCTTTGTTATATTAGTCCTGTCTCTTATAGACCTCCATTTTGCTCCCATTTGAACAGGTTGCTCTGTGGACATGCTGTGTAGAATCGTAATGAGACGTGCCCATTGCTCTCCAGGGTTGGAGTCACTGTTTGCTGGTTTGAATGAATTTTCTTTCTTTTCTAATTTGCCTTCTGATTTTGCTATTAGCTTCCTAAGAAAGGGTGTGTATTAGACCATTTTTGCTTTGCTATAAAGAAATACCTGAGACTGGGTAATTTATAAAGAAAAGAGGTTTAATTGGCTCATGGTTCTGCAGGTTTTACAGGAAGCATGGTGCTGGCTCGGCTTCTGGGGAGGCCTCAGGAAGCTTACAATTATGGCAGAAGGGGAAGGGGAAGTAGGCACATAATGTAGCAAAGATAGGAGAGAGAGAGTAGGGAAGCGAGGTGCTACACAATTTTAAACCACCAGATCTCACATGATCTCAGAGCAATAGCTCACTTGTCACCAAGGAAATAGCCCAAGCCATTCATGAGGGATCTGTCCCATGATCCAAACACCTCCCACCAGGCCCTCCCTCCAGCATGGGGATTACATTTTGACGAAATTTGGGCAGGAACAAATATTCAAACCATATCAGGGTGAATGGGAGGTAAACTTTCTGCATCCCTGCAGGTTTAGAATTTTTTATTTTGCCCTCAAAACACAATTGATAGTTTGGGTATAGACCTCTTTGTTGAAAATCCTTTTCCCTGTCTTTTAGTATGCAATCCTGCTGCTGCTAAGTCTGACGCTACTCTGATTCTTTCTTATTTTGTAGGCTACCTTCTTTTATTTCACTATTCAGGAAGTTGTTAGGAATTTCATTTTTCTATCACTTTACAGTTAATTCTTCTTGGTATCAAGTAGATTCCTATAATTTGAACATTCATCTTTCCCTTTAACTCTGGGGAATTTTCTAATGTAATCTCTTTGATAATTCCCTCCACTCCAGTTTCTTTTTTTCTTACTGTGAAAATTCCATTAATCATCCTTAGACCTCCTGAATTGTTCATCTATATATTTTATTTTTTTCTCACTTATTTCTGTACTTGGTCTAGGAGATTTTTTCCAACTTTGCCTCCAAACTTTCTATTGAATTTTTTTATTTATGCATTTATATAATTCCAAAGAGCTCTTTCTTATCTGATTATTCCTTTTAATAGAACCGTTTTGTTTTGCAGTTACCAAATCTCCTCAAATCTTTCTTGATGATATTAACTAGATTTTATTTTTAAAGTTTGTGTCTTTCCCCTAAACTGTTTTCTCCAGTGTCATGTTTTCTGTTGTTTTACTTTCTCATTTTCTTTTCTATGGTAGACTTTCTTGTCATATTAAATTTCTGGTGATCTGTGGTGTGTGTGTGAAAGAATGAGGCAATAAGAAGGCTATTGTTGGGGTCTATTTTTAAGCGGGTGGGTCTTGTGAATAGCAAGCTTGAAGAGTTTCAGTTTAGGGTGTGTGCATGGGAACTGGGGGATCTCAATGTGCTAGAGTAAGGTTTGTTTTTTTTTTTTTTTTTTTTTTTTTT
>NW_016811584.1:5722879-5725256 GCF_001698545.2 Rhinopithecus bieti | reverse complement strand
CCTCGTGATCCGCCCGTCTCGGCCTCACAAAGTGCTGGGATTACAGGCTTGAGCCACCGCGCCCGGCCTTGTTTGTTTGTTTTTGAGATGAACTTTCACTCTGTTGCCCAGGCTGGAGTGTAATGCTGTCATCTTGGCTTGCTGCAAGTTCTGCCTCCCAGGTTCAAGCAATTCTCCTCCCTCAGCCTCCCGAGTAGCTAGGATTACAGACACCTGCCACCACGCTCGGGTACTTTTTTGTATTGTTTTTGTTTTTTTGAGATGGAGTCTCACTCTGTCGCCCAGGCTGGAGTGCAGTGGCGTGATCTCAGCTCACTGCAAGCTCTGCCTCCCAGGTTCACACCGTTCTCCTGCCTCAGCCTCCTAAGTCTCTAGGACTACAGACGCCCGCCACCACGCCCAGCTAATTTTTTGTATTTTTAGTAGAGACGGGGTTTCATCGTGTTAGCCAGGATGGTCTCGATATCCTGACCTCATGATCCACCTGTCTGCCACTCCCAAAGTGCTGGGATTATAGGCGTCAGCCACCACACCTGGCCCTACTTTTTGTATTTTTAGTAGAGATGGGGCTTCACCATTTTGACCAGGCTGGTCTCGAACTCCTAACCTCAAGTGATCCGCCTGCCTTGGCTTTCCCAAGTGCTGGGATTACAGACATGAACTACCACGCCTGGCCTAGAGTGAGGTTTTAACACTAATGATAACTGTCCTGGTTCTCCCCAGACACTTTTTTATTGCCTTGAAACTGGTGCTTGGCCTCAGGCTAGTCCACATGGAGAGCCAGGATGAAAGGTGGTCGTTACATATACATCCTGACCTGTAATTAATCCTCTTTTTCAGCCCCACCAATCTCTTCCATCCTGTGTCTGAGGCCCGATTCTTTCTGGAATAATCAGGCAGGTTGGCCCTCCTTTGCAGCAATCCCCTTTTAGGCTGTGGTTTCCTTTGCTGTGGTTCAGAAGTCAACAGACTTTTATTCAAATCATTCATCTTCTAATGGCTTCTTCCCATTCTCTTTGTCGTTATGAGTTTGCACTTTTGCATTTCTTTAGTATCATTTAGAAAGTACTTTGGGTGGGAAATGCAGTGAATAGGTTTGCTCAGTGGACCAGTGTGAACCAGAACACTCTACTTTTAAAGAGAGAGTTTGTGATTTTTATATGCTACATGCCAAAGAAATAGCATGTGGCTCTTCATTTTATGTCAACCGTTTGTTAATCTGATGCTTGGAATGAGCAGACGCAGAAAGTTGCAGGAACATTTCATTGATTAGATAGAGCTTATACAAAATACACTTGGAAAAAAAGTGTGTTCTGCTCTTTTTTCTACAGCCTCCAACTGATCAGGCCAGGAGTTTGTGTTTCTTAAGCTTTAGTGAATTAAATAAGGTTATTAATTTATTTAAAAAATTCATTATTTATCTACGTATTGAAAAAAAAGACTGGATCTATCAAAATGCTTTCCTTTTTTCTCAGTCAGTAAATGGGCCAAGACCTCAAGAGTAGATCTGCCAAAGGAGAAACACAATGGCCAATGGGTATATGGAATTTTTCAATAATAAAGATTCAAATTAAAATAAATTTTAATTTTAATTTTGTCACCTGTAAAATTAATAAAGGTTTAAAATACTTTTACTGAAAAAAGATTATAAAATGGGTACTTCTATGTACTTTTGGTAGGAACAACAAAATTTGTTATAAACTTTCTGGTAATTTAAAATGCTCATAGTATTTAACCCGGCAATTCCCCATTTTAGGAATTTAAGACAAGAAACTAATCAGAAATTGAGATCAAGATGGATTTCTTACAATGCTCATTATAGCATTATGTATAAAAGAAAAACACTAAATGACATGCATGAAGAAAAAAATAAACTTTGGAACATCTATGCCATGGAATATTATTCATATATTAAATAATGTTTATAAATAGTTTTTTTGTTTTGTTTTGTTTTTTTTTGAGACAGAGTCTCACTCTGTCGCCGGGGCTGGAGTGCAGTGGCCGGATCTCAGCTCACTGCAAGCTCTGCCTCCCGGGTTCACGCCATTCTCCTGCCTCAGCCTCCCAAGTAGCTGGGACTACAGGCGCCCGCCACCTCGCCCGGCTAGTTTTTTTGTATTTTAGTAGAGACGGGGTTCACCGTGTTAGCCAGGATGGTCTCGATCTCCTGACCTCGTGATCCCCCCGTCTCGGCCTCCCAAAGTGCTGGGATTACAGGCTTGAGCCACCGCGCCCGGCCTATAAATAGTTTTTAATGAATTCTTAAAATGCTTAGGTATAATTTAGATAAAAAACTAAACAGAACTTGGAAATGGTATATATATAAAGTGCTCAACCATTCAAAAAGGAAAAAAACCTAGAAGGAACTACACCAACA
>NW_016811584.1:5705660-5720897 GCF_001698545.2 Rhinopithecus bieti | reverse complement strand
CACCAACATTTTAACTGTGGTTGTTTTTTGTTGGCTGAATTATGTGAGATGTTTTCTTTTTTTGCTTCTTAACATTTTGTTGCATTTTTCAGAAGTTTTCTAGTAACTGTGTTTGGTTTTGATAGAAGAAAAGAAAACACTTTAAATTATGGGCCTCTGAAAGTAAACCTTTTAAAAACATCACCAGATGACCCGTGTAGTTTTCTTTCCCTGGACTTTTTCCCTTTTCTATCACAGAAGCAAATGTCGATTGCATAAAGTAGTATTCGTAGTGTTTTCCGTTATTGAAAGTATTTCTCATGCATTTGTAAAAGCTAACTGGTACACTGTGTTAGATTTGCTGCCTTTTTCTCTCTGTGTGTCACATCAGATGTCGAAAGTCTGATTTATTTTAGCATTAGCTAAAGGAATATTCAGATTCTCCAAAAGGGGGAAGCTACAGCTGTGTCTTGAATGGAATTAGAACTGAAGTGATAAACAGTGGACTGACTGCCAGACCCTCGGCTTTAGTCCTGGCTAGCTCACTTGATGACTGGTCTGGGCTTTCTCTTGTGAAAAATGAGGGTGCTGAATGGGGTGATCTCTAAGGTCCTCTTAGGTCTCTTACTCCAACATTGCAAATTCCTTGCTCTGGAATAGACTACATGAAACTAAGATAAAGAAATGATTGAGTGAGAGGCATGTGTTCTAATAGTATGTTTTGTTGACAATTTCTGTGCTTTAAGCAGAGAACATGGGTTTTTTGAATTAATACTTTTACATGCACTTGAACAATGAGACAACAGAGGTACCATAAGCCCAAAATAGAAGACTCTGTATTTTAGGCCTAGAAAGGACATTATTTGCTCTCAGAAGCACAGGATAGACTGAGTTTTCTGGCCCACAGAACGTAAAGATAAGTTCTACAATTAATTTTGGTGCATTTGTTTCCCCTCTTTGAGAAGATGTACCCAGTTGGTGGAATTTTGTGTAAAAGCAGAAGCCATTATGGGACAGGTGCTGGTGCTTTGTGCAGTGAGAGCCTTATAGGCCCTGGTTGATGTCTGCTTTGCCCAGAGACTGCTGCCACCCCGCTATCCTTCCTATTGTGTTCAAGATCCAAAATGGAAATTGCTGGGTTTTTTTTCCAGATTATAAAAGTCATACCTGACTGTTTTATAAAAGTTAAAATTTAAAAATCCAACATGACAGAAAAATATTAAAAAGTATTAGTTATCCTACTACAACAGCAATAAGCTTGATTAATATGCAGGAGGATTTTCTCCCACTTTCTTATTCACACACATACACACACTCACACAATCGATACATCCAGTAATACTATTTTGTTGTTTTATTTTACCACGTATCATGTCCATAGAATTTTATATCATCATTTATAATTTCAGTATAGTATTACATTGTATGAGTGAAATATGTTACACTCGGCTTGGATCACCCCCTTTGAACGACTTCTAGTTTGTGTGCAACTTTGGTTCTTAGAAGCAATGCTGCAATGAAGAATTTGTTATTTTTTTTTTTTTTGAGACGGAGTCTCTCTCTGTCTCCCAGGCTGGAGTGCAGTGGTGCAATCTCTGCTCACTGGAAGCTCTGCCTCGCAGGTTCACGCCATTCTGCCATTCTCCTGCCTCAACCTCCCACGTAGCTGGGACTACAGGTGCCAGCCACCACGCCCAGCTAATTTTTTTGTATTTTTAGTAGAGACGGTGTTTCACTGTGTTAGCCAGGAGGGTCTCAATCTCCTGACCTCGTGATCCACCCGCCTCGGCCTCCCAAACTGCTGGGATTACAGACGTGAGCTACCGTGCCTGGCCACAACGAAGAATTTTGTATGTATATCTTTGCACTGTTCTTCAATCATTTCTCAAGGAGAATTTCATGAACATGGAATTCCTATGTCAATAATGTATAACATATATGTGTGTATATGTAGGTATATATACTTACATAAACACACGCATACGCAATGTTAACTGCCATCCATAAAAGTTAGAGTATTAATTCTTCTACCACTGCCACAGCTTTGTTCCTCCACGTGCCCCTTATCACTGAGTGAACGTCAGATGTTTCCAAGTGAAGAGGGGATCAACAAACTGCACCTGAGAAGGGAGTTGCTGGCTTAAGACAGGCACAAACGCCTTTAGGAAGGTCGGGTTCAGGAGCTGTCAGTGGGAGTTCTGACTCGCTCGTTTTTTTAGGTTTTCATCTCACTTTAGCTCGGTTAACTCTGGAGAGTTTTTGCAGAACAAGAAAAGCAACAGGAGTGTTTTGCCTTTGCGCCTGCAATGCTTCATCAAGTAACAGGTGTCCAGATTTTCACTGTCTGCTATATGTAAGTGCCCCCCTTCCGATGTACCTGGCATGTGGTGTTTTTAGCAATATTCAGTGTTTTATGTTTGTTTCCTTTGCTCCAGGCTTCTATCCTCCCCCAAATCCTTCACCCTCAACTCCTAGACTGCCCACCCGCTACACTAGACCAGGGAGATAAAGTACCACGCACAATTGTTCTTAAGCCCAGACCATTGATTTTTCTGAATTTAAGCTGGAGTCATGAGTTGTTAACCCTGTTAGAAAAATACAAGTTGGATTTATGATTTCCTTACACAGATCACTGGGCTCTAATTTTAAAATCCAAGACAATTGATTTATACCATATTGCATTATAACATAACAAAAGTGTAGTTGAGTCCAGGTGACATGTGAATTTGAGCTTCCAATTACCTGATAAATTTTCAGTTCTTTGATAAGTGATACCTCGGTGGACCTCAACCTGTTGTGGTTCCCTCTACCCACTCCCCACCTCCCCGCCCCATTGTCTTCCCATCTATCCTCTCCTCTCATTTTCCCCTTCTTTCCTAAGCTTGAAGGCTTAGGAGTGACCTGCTTCAGAAGTCCAAATCCTGCATATTGAGACATTATCAGGAATTTTGTGTCTTACCCTTCCCCACAAACTCTTGTTAACATTTTATTTCAACTCACAGTGTATTTCTGCTGGGTCACTATTATTGCATTCATTATAATAATTGCTGTTAAACCACCAGGTATATAAATTGCTTTCTTGGTGTATGACAATTCATCCCCAAGATTACTTTTAGAATACTAATTCTTTCTTTCCCTGTCCGTGATATCCTACTATGGGCACTTTTAATAGGCTAGCTTTTCCCATCCTTTTTCCTCCTTTGCAATAATTTTCTGCATTGTATGTATTCTACGTATTTCTGTAAAACATATCAAGTTATTTTTGGAGCAAAGGTTGGCTATAAATAAATAACACTGCTGGAATTGGTTTCTGGGAGACTTGAGTTATCCAGCAATCAGAGGCAGTTAATTGGAATCTATATTTCAAAGTGTTTTTCTTCTTTTGGCAAGCCCTTGTTATTTTGAGCAGGGGACTATTTTAAGTAATTCTTTGAACATCTGTCAGATCAAGGGGCAGAGGAGAGGACAACCATGGAAAACGTGGGCAAGTGGAAAGAACCCTGGACTTGAGGGCCTTGGGTACCAGAGTCTCTTCTTTCTAGGAGGCCTTGGGCAGGAAACTTCACCTCTCTAAATCTCACTTTTCACATTTGCAGCATGATTTTCTTATCTCTGAGGCCCTTCAGAATTGCAGGAGCTTAAATCTAAAGGCTCTAACTTTGGAGAAAAATCTAGTCTCTCACTCCATTATGACTTTCTGTGTTGCTTTTAATTCCAACCCATCTGAAAAACAAATTACCTGCTGCAGAGTATTTAAAAGTGCTCAGGTATTGGATGGCTGCCCTGTAAGAAATATTTTCTGCCTCACGCTAAAGGAAGTAAAGAGAGTATACTCTCTTCCATGCCTTTCCACAGCGACATGTTTTCCTAGTGTACATTGCTAAAGGTATATGTCTTTGGAGGGCCATGTAGGGATATGAAAGAAATACGTGAAGTAGCAGAGGAAGCTGTTAGGGAAAATCTGTATTGTATTAAATGAAGAGCTCTCTTGCTGTATTTAGGACCGCTTCTTGAGCATGGCCAATTCTGAGTTACTTTAAAAATAAACTAGAGCATTTTAATTGCTGAATGATAACATTGCAGTTTCGCTCTATGTGCTCTGGGTTATGTAATACACATTTTCTCTTCTTTTTCTGGTAAATTGTTTGAAGTAATGCAGGTGAAAAAAAGTGTTCTGATTTGAATTAAGGCGAGGTGAAGAGAATGAAATAATCAGTTACTTTACAGTGTTGCTTCCCCCTCCCCCCACTTTTACCCTTAGAACCAATCACTATGAGTAATGCCATTTCAGTTCTGCTCTCTAGTAACATTGGTGAGCTTATTTTTCTTTAAAAAATTTTTTTCCTCATTTTTTTCTAACTCCTCTCAAAGGAATTGTTCCTCCCACAAAAGAAAATCAGAATTATTTTTATAAAGTTCTTAGTAGCTCTTTAAAATATTTTTCTTGGCTGATGAATCTAGTCACTTTTGATCTGTGAGCATAATGGATAAAAAAACTTGTATGAAATTGAATCTGAAAATGTCATATTTTATTGTGAATAGATCCAAAATGTTTTATTTTTGACAGTCCCAGATAAAGGATGATATAATTAGCATCTGACTTAACTATGAGAGAATTTTTTTCTTAGGCAATTTACACTGTTATTTTCAAATGGACATGGGCAGCATTAACCAGATTTAATACCATTTTCCTCACATAATTTTTAAAAATGTGTGTGTAAATATACATATGTAAATAATTTTTTATATTATTGACCATGCATTACTTCCCATTTCAGGTTATAAGGAATTTGCTAGTTTACTCTGGTAATTATCTGTTCTCCTAGTTGCAAAAACTGCTAAGTAGTCTTTAAATGCAACTGCGACGATTGTTAAAAGAACATTTAAAATCTTTCCATTAAAAACAAGTAACCAAATTTGGTAAAGTTCTTTCTGACCATCTGGGCTCTTGCAAAAGTTGAGAAATCTAGGGCACTATCAGGAATGTCACCAATAGCTAGTTATTTGAGAGTAATTTAATGTGTGAGGAATGCGTTGGAAGACTATTTTAAGTCCACACATTTCAAGTAGGTTTTATTTATTTGAATCCAGGAACATATGGATTGAAAAATTCTCAAGGTAAGCTTTTGGTTGTGAAGTCATTTATAACCAAATCAGCAGTGATCAGTGAGAGTTGGAGATTATAATTGAATTGGGGAGTGTTGCGGCTCTTATAGCACTCTTAACTATTTGAAGTTGTTATAGAAACTGTGTAATATCACATACACACATATACACATGTGCGATGTAGGTAATAGGATGTTAGAGTGGTTGTATTGTCTCAGTTTCACAGAGGTACCCATAATACAGCTACCAAAAGACAGCTACCTTATATAGAAAGTCATGATCCTGGTCTATGGCTTTTGTATATATGAGTCCAGAGGAGACTAGAGAAGATGTCTCTTGAGAGAGAACTGTGGCCATGTATTGAGTCATCATTACCCTCTTGGGAGAAAAAGTAGGGTGTACTATCTTGTAACCCAAAACCCCGATAGGAATCATTAAGAGGACTAATCAGAAAGCTCTGAATTGTTTCTTGCAGTTGGAAAACCAGAGGCTTGTGCCTGCATCAAGCCTGGGAAGTTTAGAGGGCCCATGCATTTGAGACTCACCCTAAAACTCTGGAATGCCAGGAGAAGAGGGGCTGGCCAACTGCTTAGGTGGTAGGGTAGGAATGCTACTTCTTGCAAAGTGGCCAGTATTTCCTAGCTTTTGTCAAGGCACGAGATGTGTGTGTTTCCTGAGGATCAGTTCTGGACTGTGCAAAGGAGAGAGCCAACGTGGGGTTGTTTTTGATCTATTTCAATATAGTAAGTGAAGGAGTCATGGAAAAGCAGCATATGAGGTCCAAGGCAGATGCCTAGGTGACCTGGGGCTCGGAATGGAGTGTCCCCAGCCACCCACCCACCTGGGATCTAGTGAGCCGTGTGAGAGAAGAACCCAGCAGGAAACCTCTGCAGAATCCATAAAAGCTTATCAAAAGAGAAAGTGTCAGCCCTAACTATCTGCCAAGCCCAAAGACAGTCAAGCTAGATTACAACAGAACTAGCACAAGGAGGAGCTCTTCTGTCTCTTAGTTTCTTCAACCTTGAGAAAGGCAGAATGCTGGCTAATAAGGTGGAGGAGCCACAGGTTGATCTGGAGGGGGAAAAAATCACCACGCCCATCGTTCCATTGCAGGCTTTCAGTCTGAAGCAGGGCCAAGCTGAGAAGGGGAAAGATTCCATACAAAAGCAACATGGTTGTGGAGTTTGTTTTCTCACCTGGGACTCTATGTGTAACCTGAGGTTGTTTTAGAACTGCCCATTACCTGTGTACAGCAGACTCATGAACCTGCTGTAGTTTTTATCCAAGGGCAAGGGAAGATTATTACCACCTAATCAAATTTAGAGGGGCAAGGATAGTAAAATGTTTTGTTTTATGCAATGAATCATGCTTGTTCAGCATACTTACTACGTGAAGTTATGTATTTGTATGCTCATTTCTAAATCGACATGCTCGCTACAAAACTCCTAGGTACATGCCTATGTATTCAACGTATATTAATAAATGTATCTATTTAGATTAATAGAACCAATTTTTTCAGTAAAATAATTTCCTTTGGGAACTAACATTAATCAATTTCAAATTTTCAATATTTCAGAGTATCAGTTTTCAACATGCTTATATTTATAATACTGTTTTCTCCCATTTTAACATTTGAGATAATGAGAAAACAAAATATTGTGGGGCAAACACCTATGAAGAAAACAGGATGTATAGAATAGATTCAGCAGCAGGCAAGCCTGTTAAATTTTCTCTTTTTCAATCTTGTAGTTCCTATCTATTCTAGAACATCTTTCCTCCAGTGCAACGTTTCCTGAAACATGGCCTTCAGGATAGTAAGAGGAAGTATTTGAAATGACAATTTCTCAGTTAGATATGCGAGGGAAATACATTTCCCTTTGCCAAGCTCTCCCAGCCATGGGACTTCTCCAACTCTCTGTTAGTGTATGTTGTAAATTTCACGGTTGCATTGCCCAAACATATTTGGTAACAGCACACTGTTTTGGTGGGGGATGCGTTTTGAAAACATGACTTTAAGGTCCCTGGTGGACTGTTCAAGTCTCATAGTTACCCTTACAAATACAGAACATAGATTCCAGATCCTAAAAATATCAGATGATTCTAATGATAAGTTATTTCTGGAGGCAAGGAAATATATTCTACCAATTCATTTATTTCTTGTTGGGAGGAAACTACTGCAGATACTACTATCCTTGATCATAGAAGGAGTATAAAGAATTGAGTATACTGAAACCCTAAGGTGATCATTCTTGATTTTGTGGCTGGAGAAAGTTTGGGCATATCTAAAACCTGTTTACAAGACCATCTGTGCACAGCATGTACATGAGCCTAAGAATGCACATAACTTGGTTTTATTAAACACTTTTGCATCTGTGAATCTAGGTGTAGGATTTAGCTTCGTACAGTTAAGATCACTTTGCCTCATAGTATAGTTTGAAGTTGGGTAATATGATACCTTCAGATTTGTTCTTTTTGCTTAGTTTTGCTTTGTTTATGCAGGTTCTTTTTTGGTTCCATATGAATTTTAGGATTGTTTTTTCTAGTTCTGTGAAGAATGATGATGGTATTTTGATGGGAATTGCATTGAATCTGTAGATTGCTCTTGGAAATATGGTCATTTTCACAATATTGACTCTACCCATCTATGAGCATGGGATGTGTTTCCAGTAATTTAACGCTGTTGGTGGGGGTTGTGGGGGAGAAGAAAACAAAATCATGCTGTACATTAAAGGGAAAAATGTAGATTGTCTCTAGAGTGGAAAACTGTTGTCACTTTCTCTTGCAGTGAAGACTCATTCATTCAACAACAGTTGGGTGCCTACTATGAGTCAGATTATACGTGAGGCCCTGGAAATGCAATGGTACACAAAGATACACATAGTCCTTGCCACGTGGAACTACCAGTTCAGCTGGGGAGACAGACAATATCTAACAGCCATACCACAAACTGTGAAAGCGCTTTCATGAAGGAAAAGTTCCAGATGCTATGAGAGTGTGTCTTAGGGGCTTTGACCTTATTAGGGAACATGGGAAAGTTTCCTCTGGAAAGTGACAATTGAGCTGAGATGGGGATAGGAGTTAACAAGTGTAGGAAGGGAGGAAAGCACATTAAGGGAAGAGAAAGCAGCAGGTGCAAAACCCAGGGCCAGAGGAAGCAGGGTTGGTGTCACCAACCAAGAGAGGACCACATGCCCCTAGAGAGTTGGGTGGGCGCAAAGAGGATACTCCTCTCCCATCTGCTCTTGTGGTTATTTCCACCTGTGATGACTTTGCTCTGAACTCTTCTCTCTCATAGACAGATGGTTAAAGCCCAGTGGAAAATGCAACCATCTTTCTCCCCTTTGTGCATTTACTCTGGAAATTTCTAATATGGAAGAAAAGATTTTGTTTTACAAACTCAAGAATGAGAGTGAGTAGCTCCTTAATATTTCCCCCATGGGGTGTGTGTGTGTGTGTGTGTGTGTGAGTAAAGAATCTGTCATCATTCATCGTCTTCAGGCCTCTTATGAAATGTTTAGAAATACTCAGTTCCTTTTAAATTAAGGATCTGCAACCCTGGGTCTGACTGAATTAGATTTTGCCAAATGGCCATCAGTTCTAACTAACTGTGACTTTGAAGATCTTATGTATTCCAGTGTGGTGTAAATTATCCTTTGGGGGCATGTGCTGGTAATTCTCCTTCCCCCACCTTCCTAGTCTGTTAAGCAACTCTGTCTGCCCTGCTTGTTGACCCAGGAGGTTGACTGTGTTACCTGGGCTTCCATGTCTCTGTCTTCCAGTTTGGCTTGGTCAATGGGAGGTCCTGGAAAGAGATCAGGCAATGGGCAGAGAGAGAGAGACATGGGGGATGTTTACTCCCATGGAAGTCTGTCTTATCATGTTTTTCAGGGTCTGTGTCCCTTCAAGGCTGCAGCAGTGATGATAGTCGTGTCACCCCCAACCCCTACCCCTACCCCACCCACCTTTACCTCACCAGGTCCTGATAACATGTTCTCTTTCTTTGCTTTTTTAGGCCCAGGATACTAAAGGTATCCTGCTGGAGCTAGTCCCAGGTGCTTCAAATCCTTACCTTGTAACCCACCATCCACTTCTGAAAATAGTTTATTTCTCTTCAAAGTTGTAGATGAGTATGACATCTGTGTCCTGCCAGGATTCTGACTGATGCCATCAGAATCTGGTTTTCAGCTGCCCATTTTATTCTCTCCCTTCCAAAACCTGAATAGGCTTCAGATGGAGATAACTGGGGACCAGAAGAAGGATGGTGAAATTCCCAGGATTAAACAAGCTCATTTTCCTCTCTTTGGGCCCAAAATAGATCAGTCTCTGGAGAAAGGAAGGACACTGTTTGTCATCATATATCTGCCTGGCTGTCATTCAGGACCTAATTGGACTCTCTTAAATTTCATTCTTTTCATGCTTGTCATGTTTCTGGGCCCCTGAGAAATTTCTTGCCATGTGCATTCTGAAGCAAGACATTTTGACATAGCCATTTTGATGTTGTGGATATTTTAATCTTCAAAGTGCAAAGAGTAGAATATAGGTCATAGGCACAATAGACATCTTCACACCCTCCTGGGCCCTCTGCCTTATCTTTGAACCTCACCTTCACTTGAATTGTATTTTTACTTTGTAAAAATATTCTTATGTATATGCAAAACTCAAGAGAATAGTATGGATTCTCATGCATCTGTCATCCAGCTTCCATGATGATCAACCTATCCTTGAGCACATGTGTTTTCTTTTCTTTTCTTTTTTTTTTTGAGATGGAATTTCACTCTTGTTGCCCAGGCTGGAGTGAAATGGCATAATCTTGGCTCACTGCAACCTCCACCTCCCAGGTTCAAGCAATTCCCCTGCCTCAGCCTCCCAAGTACCTGGGATTACAGGTACCCACCACCATACCTGGCTAATTTTTTGTATTTTTGGTAGAGACGGGGTTTCACCATATTGGTCAGGCTGGTCTTGAACTCCTGACCTCAGGTGATCCACCCACCTTGGCCTCCCGAAGTGCTGGGATTACAGGTGTGAGCCACCACACCTGGCCTGTGTGTTTCTTTTTTTGCTGATGTTTAAACCAAATCCTACTCAATTATTTCACCTATAAATACTTTAGTATGTTTACTTAACAGATAAGGACTTTAAAGGTAACCACAGTAGCATGCAACAAAATGAGCAAGTATTCTTTAATATATGATATATAGTCCATGTTTGATTTTCATTCATTTCCTCACATTTTTTTCAGTTGAGTTTTTAAAATCATAAGCCATATGACATCCATACATTGCCTTTGGTTGCTATGTCTCTTGGATTTTCTTTAATTTCTATCAATCCTCCACCTTTAAATTTTCTTATTGAAGTATAACAAAAACAACAAAAGTGCACACATTTTAAGTGTGTAGCTCAATAAATGTTTCCAAAATAAATGTCCTTGTAACTATTTCTCAAAGATGTAGAAAATATCACTCACGAGCACCCAGAAGTTTCCTGGTCACTAAGTGAACACCTGTTCTGCAAGATATACACCATTTTAATAATCATAGATTGGTTTTGTCTGTTTTTGAACTTCATAAATAGAATAATACAGCATGTTATCTTTTTGATCTATCTTTGGGGAATTTCAACTCTCTTTTAGGAAAAAAAAATGGGGTATAATGTGTATATAATAAACTGTGCCCATGTAAAATGTATAGTTCACTGAGCTTTAAAAGAGGGATATGCCCATGAGGCCACCACTAAAATCAAGATACAGAACATTTCTGCCACCCCTAAAACTTTGCTTGTGTCACACTGTGGGTATTTCCTCCTGTCACTCCCAGCTCTCAGGCAACCATTGATTTTATTTTCTGTCACTAGCGATTTTGCATTTTCTAGGATTTTTAATGAATTGACTCGTAATATGAACTCCCTTGTGTCTCGCTTCCTTTAGTGAACATAATGACTTGGAGAATAGTGGTTGCATGTGTTAATGTTCCTTTTTATTGCAGAATAGTATTCCATTGTATGGTTATTACACATTTTGTGTATCCATTCACTTGGTTCACATACGGGTTGTTTACAAGTTTGGATTATTATGAATAAAGCTGCTTATGTATAGATATTTGTGTGGACATGTTTTCATTTCTCTTCATAAAAATGTTAGAGTGGTACTTACCCCAATTTACCTAGTACTCTTTCTTCCATCCTACGTTCTATGCTTTCATCTGGGAAATTTTTATTCTGCCCAAACAACCCCCTTTAGTTCCTTTTAGTGTTTCCTTTAATGTGGATTTTATCTTCTTGCAGAGATATGTTAACATTCTGGCAGGTGGATACAGTATAAGCAAGTTATATTGATTTAATCCAGAAATGATATTTTGCGAACTCTCTGGTCTATTTCTGGTTTGTCCTAACAATTCAAGCCTTTTGAGTTTCTCTAATGAAATTCTGGGATGTTTATGATGCCCTTTGTCCTTAGTGGCTTCTAAATTGCAATTTTGTTTGTCTGTCTCCCCAACACTGTTAGACTGACAAATGGCTCCTTTGTTTTTGGTCTTTCAGCACTGATTTTTGCTTCGTTTATTGGTCTCTTCATATATTTGCAGTTGAGGAATTTGAAAATATCTCGAGGGGAAATTACATTAGGAGTATTAGGCTCACTTTTCTTTGGTTCACCGTTCTCACAAATCTTAGTCTCTCAAGTCCTAGCTGCTGCTTCTATAGCCCTTAACTTCCAAACTTCTCTTTCTAGCTCAGAAAATGCTCAAGCTCTAGCTGCTGCTTTCTACTTGGTTTATTCCCTGACAATGCAAATTCGCAAATGTCCTTAGGACACAAAGTTGCTTTAAATACAGAGCTCACCTCAATGGGCTTTCTTTCCCTGCAGCATCTAGGATGCTTGAATCTTGCATGACTCGGTTGTTCTCTGGTGCTTTTGAACAGCTCTTTTTTTTTTTTTTAAATTTATGCAGCTATCACAATTATTTTCTGCAGGATGATTAGTCTGATGTATGAAGTTATTCATTCATAGCCAGAAGCATAACTTTTCCAGTCATGTTTTAAGAAAAGCCCTCCATTCCCACCCCCCACACACCGTTTTTTAAAATGCCATTTGTTTGTTGAAAAGATAGGCCATTCACACCCTCTTTGAATACTTCACACATTTGATTTCTGATTTGTATTTTTGTAGTCATTCTTAAATATGTTTCTTCTGTTGCTGGTAAATATTTGGTTTTCTATCATAGGATGTTAATATATCTCCCTATGATAGTTACAATATGTCATAGGGAGCATCACACCATGAGCCATAAAATGAAATGGTTTCTGAACTTTGCTCCACAGTGGAATCACCTAAAGCATCTCAAATTAAAATTACTGATGCTCTTGCCCCAGATATTGTGATTCGATTGATTTGGTACGCGACCTGAGCATTAAGATTTTTTTTTTTTTTTTTTGAGACGGAGTCTTGCTCTGCCCAGGCTGGAGTGCGGTGGCGCAATCTCGGCTCACAGCGAGCTCCGCCTCCCGGGTTCACGCCATTCTCCTGCCTCAGCCTCCCAGTAGCTGGGACTACAGGCGCCCGCAGCCACGCCCGGCCAATTTTTTGCATTTTTAATAGAGACGGGGTTTTACCTTATTAGGATGGTCTCAATCTCCTGACCTCATGATCCACCCACCTCGGCCTCCCAAAGTGCTGGGATTACAGGCGTGAGCCATGGCGCCCTGAACATTAAGATTTTTAAGAGTTCCCCAGGTGAGTCTAATGTGCTTCAAAGTATGGGAACCACTGATATAATGTCTGATTATCCCACATTTAGTTAAGTTAGGATTGATCATAGATTCATGCGTTGTCAGTCTGATGCCGTAAATATCAAGTTTCCAATCAAGCTTTAAGGCAAAGGTTTTGCAGCTATGAATGGTGGTTGCCTAGACCCATTATATCATTAAGAGCTGTGAAATGTGATTTTTCTGAATCTGTCATTCCTCCTGCTTTTATTAGCTGTGATTCCTCTATAAGGAAAAATGTTCCCTCTATGTCATGTGGTTCCTTTAAAAGGCTGTCCATATAGGAAAGGCAGAGTGTTTAATTTCCCTTAGTTTCTTTTTGTTAATATTTTCTAAGTCATAAGTTGATGTCCTGGCAACTTCTAAGGGTGACCATTGATTTTTACTCTGAAGAAATGTTTGAATGTTTGTGTATTTGATCTATTTCATTCTACCACTTTCGTTGTTTTTATTGAAGCTGATTTGTTGTAGCCAGTGGGAGCCCCTTTCAAGTTAGCTCCAAGTCGTTTTGACATAGGTTTTGATAGCTTTCCACAACAAACTTGGCCAGTTCATCATGCCTATTTCCTGGAGCAGATCTGGAATGAGCCATATTTCTTTAAGGAACCCTGGTCCCTTTCAGTGAAAAGAAATGCTTAAAAGTCCAAAATAGAGGCACTAAGTACAACCTTATCCTTATCTCTCAGCCTATTCATTTCTCCCAGTTTCCTTGACAAGACTAATCATAACAATAACATAATTCAATTTTTTACTACATACTGTATGTATGTTTTAGGATACTTCTCTGTGCCTCAGTGTTCCCATCTATGAAATGGGAATGATAATTGAAATAATCTAGGCATAATGCTTGCCCTATTGGCTTTACAATAGCCAGTCAATAGAAATAATGGAGGTGATAATAGTAATTATGTGGCAATAATGGTAGTAGTGATGGTAGCAGTTCATTTTTTTCAACAAACTATTATGTACCTAATATAAGCACTGGACATAGGCAGTAGTAGTGATGGTCATAGTAGTTGTTTTTTTATACTTCCTTCCTATATGTGAGGTACCATATTGGGCACTAGAGATAGAATGGTAAACAAGACAGGCATAGCCCTTATCTTTAAGGGGAGAGATGAAAGACAAACTGGCAAATATAAATTATTTTTGATCAAAAAGCATTTAGGTAATTCTCTAACTTCTACTGAAATTCCAAGCAGTTTCATACCAAAATCAAAATGCACTGCTTTAAAGTGGTGCTATCAAAGTGGCCCATAATGAAATGTCTCCTACCCGAGTGTCCTATGCATTTTGTTGAGTCTTTTTTTTTTCTCTAAGCACCCTTTCCCTTGAGAACTAGTTTTAATGAAGAGGATTCTTTTGCAGTCGCTCAGAGGGTTGAAACTGGAGCTTCTCTTCTCTCTCTACCCCTGGCGCTGCCAGGATTCCCAGACAGCAACTGCTTCCCAAGGAGATCCACCTGTCTTGAAAATGGAATGAAGCCCCACCGACCCCCTATGACTTGGCCTCAGAGGAGGAGAAAGGCGCCATAAAATCAAGGGTTTCTACAGAACCCAGAGTCAGGAAGCCCCTTGGCTTTCTCTGTTACTTTAGAGTAAAAATGAGGTCACAGGATGTCCCTTTCTGTGAATGATTGAATAAAAGACCAAGAGAAAACCTTCTCCGTGTCCAACAGCTAAAAGTATCCTCATGCTGTGAAGGACTCACTTTTTTGGCTTTTTATGTAGTAGCCAAAAGACAGTCTCAGCAGGGTAGGAGCACAGGACGCTGGAGAGGTGAGAGCCGTTATTTTCCTTCTCTCACTTCTGGTGATGCCTACTTACTTCATAGCGGGGGAAAGCCTCTTAATTGGAAAAAGAATAACATAAATTTTTCAGCGTTTTGCCACTCTTGATCTTGCATTATTTTCTCTTACTACATAGGAACTTACCAGGATTCTTTCTCCTCTTGATCATTGTATCCATCCATAGGAATTTATCCAGCTCCCTTTTGTGGAAAGTGAACTGTTTTAACTGCAGGACATGCCCAGGTCTGGTAACATTGAGGATCTTGCTGTCTAGAGGACGAAGGTAAAATTCATTCATTCTGGCCAGGCGTGGTGGCTCATGCCTGTAATCCCAGCACTTTGGGAGGCTGAGGCGGATGGATCATGAGGTCAAGAGATCGAGACCATCCTGGCCAACATGGTGAAACCCCGTCTCTACTAAAAATACAAAAATTAGCTAGGCATGGTGGTGCACACCTGTAGTTCCAGCTACTCGGGAGGCTGAAGTGGGAGGCTGAAGCAGGAGACTCTCTTGAACCTGGGAGGTGGAGGTTGCTGGAGATCAAGATAGTACCACTGCACTCCAGTCTGGGTGACAGAGCAAGACTCCATCTCAAAAAAAA
>NW_016811584.1:5690762-5705342 GCF_001698545.2 Rhinopithecus bieti | reverse complement strand
AAAAAAAAAAAAAAAAAAAAAATCATTCTACAAAGTGTAATTGATTCTGCACAGGATTCTTGGGCCTGGGTTAAAGTCATGAATCCAGTAGAAAATGCTCCTATTCTCCTGAGCAGGGGTTGACAAACCAAATTCAGCTGTGGCCTGTGCATATGACCCTCAGAGCTAATAATAGATTTATGTATTTAAAGTATTCTTTTTAAAAATGCAAGAGACTATATATATGTGGCCCACAAAGGCAAAAATACTTGCTGTCTGCCTGTTTAAGGGAAAAGTTTGCCAACCCTGCTCTTGGACATTTATCCTGAAGCTGCTTTTTCTATTACATAAAGGTCATGAGTATGGGCTCAGAGTTCAAATCCTAACTTGGCCACTTACTATGCAGTCTCAGGCAAGTGACTTCACTCCTCTGAGCTTTTAATCTGTCAAAAGAAAATACTAAGAGTCAACCAGGCAACAAATATTTACCGAGTGTCTACAACTTGCCAGGAATTTCTAGGCATGGGGCATGGAGTCAGATAATAAACATACACACAAATAGACGACTTAAATTCCTATAAAACTATGAAGACAAATGGAGCCAGCTGGTAGAGGTGGGGATAGGGTAGTGTGGTTGGGGGGTTCATGTGCAAGAAAATGACTTACGAAGGAGGGGAGTGGTCAACTGGCCAAATGCCACTAGGTGGTTCAGTAAAGAGAGGCCAGACATTGGCCATGGGCTTTGGCAAGATATGGTTTATGAGGGAGAAGTTAAGAGTGGCCATTGGCCTTCATGTGCTCATAATAAGGAGAAAAATGTGGTGATTCTGGCTTTTAAAGAACCTGAAGTAAACTTTCAAAGGAAACAAATAGGCTGAATTAAAAAAATTCTACAAGTAATTTTATATTTGAGTCTAACAATTAATTGCATTATAGATAATTAAAAAGAAATAAATGACTACCTGCTGTCCTTTTAGTTTGTGTCCCTAAGATCTGCTGCAGTATTCCAAAATTATCCTGCTCTTAGGGTGCTTATTGGAAACATTTTTTAATTAAAATCTTTTATAGGCTGGGTGCAGTGGTGCATGCAGTAGCTTTAGCTACTCAGGAGGCTGAGATGCAAGGATTGCTTGAGCCAAGGTGTTTGAGGCTGTTTTGTGTGACGATGGCACCTGTGAATAGCCACTGCACTCCAGCCTGGGAAATATAGTGAGATGCCATCTCTAAAATAAAGTATTTTCCATATGGGATTGCAAAAGAAATCATGTTAAAACAAATCCCTGTGACTTTTAAATGCATGTCTAAGCCAATATTTGCAAAGAGCATTTAGGGTGAATTAGGATGGAACACTTAGGGTTTCTAACACAGAGAGGTGTTCTCCCAAACTTCTTTTCCTCTTTCTCATTTATCACAAAGAGTTTTCATCTTGGTGCTCGTCCACAGCATCAGAGGAAACTCCGGCCACACAGCGCTGCATTACTGGAGAGAAAATGCTGGTGCCGTTACCCCAGGATAGAAAAGAAGAAAAAAGGCCAATGTCTATTGATTGTGATTTCTCAAGCAGAGTGATGCCTTTAACACTCTGCAATGAAAGTTTTTATATGTGAGAGGGATTGCCAACACTGGGCTGTTATTGTCCTTTGATGTGCCTCAGAAATATTACAGAAGTTATTAAAGAATAAATTGTGGGAAGCCGACTGCTCTACTCGGGCAGCTTCTTGCTTTGCCCCTAGCTAATTTATGTAGCGGTGAGTTTTCTTTCTTCCTCTCCTAGTTAAGTTTGTTAGCTTTTGAAAAGTTGTTTTGTTTTATTTGAGTGGTGTGAGAGTAGATTGGCAACCCGTTTAAGTTCAGGATGGCAAATGAGTTGAGACGAACAGCATCTATCTAGGCACATGTCAAACATGCATGTGTCCCCAGAACTCACTGAAGTTGGCTTTCGCCCATTTTACAGATGAGGAAAGTGAAGCTCAGAGGAGTCAGGACATGGCCAAGGTCATGGTGCCAATCGGATGCCCACCCAGACACATGAAATAGGCTCATGTTACTCAAAGTCTGGTGATTTCTACTTACAGTACAGCAGCTGTTTCCAGACAGAAGGTTAAAATTGTTTAAAACCTGGAAACTGATGAAATATGAAGAAATCATATGCTGTGAGCCTGTGCATTCCCCAGATTTCCACTGAACTGCAAATTGTTGGGACACCACCATGGGTCTGAAACCTTTCCCTGGCAGCTGGGCTTGGTGTCCGCAGAGGAGTGCTGTGGCTTGTGGTTCAGTTGCGCAGATGGAAACCAGGCAGCGCTTGGGTACGGGCTCATGCTTTCTCCTCGCTTGCCCAAATTAAGCTGCCTAACTGTGTTTCTGGGGAGGCTGAAGCTTTGTTAAGGGTCAGCTAGCATTTCCCAGCAGCTCTCTAGAATGCGAGGAGCATACAGTTTCCTTTCCCAAGTGATGGCAGACACAGTCATTGCAGAATAGCTCGAAAGATTTTTCTAAATTTGGACTGCTTTTATTTGGCTCCTTAAATTAAATCCAAAGGACCTCACAAACTGCCGTCTTTTGTACAACTGTTTTGATCCATGATTTTATAGCTTCTCAAGTCAGAAATGTTCCAAGTATGTACAGATTACCTCTTTATACTTAAATATAATAATTTGTTGTATTTCTAATATTTATTGTGTGTTTACTGTGGGGGCAGGTATTGTGCTAACAGCTTTACACATATTAGTTGATTTAGCTTTTGCAGTAGTTGTGGAGCTTTCATTATTCCTCTTATACAGGTAGGAAAGCTGGGGGTTAAGTCACTTGCTCAAGATCACACAGCTAGTTCATGGTGCAATTGGGATGTGGAATCAGGTAGTTTGACTCATGTCTCATATTCCTAACTATTGCCTCCCTAGTGCAGATTAATAAAGTCTTTGAGGATATTTTGGGCACGTTTCTTTTTATTAAATTGCTTTAAAGGTTATTTTATTTCTTACAGACTTTTCATTTAGGCTTGTGGCAATCTATAGTAGTATTTTGCATAGAAGGAAACTAACACCCCAAGAAGTAAAATGTCCACAGCATGGTTCTTCTTATGCTCTCCTATCCTTGTCCCCTTTTCTCTGTTCTCTTTTGCTCACAAGGTACCCACCTCTGAAGGAGTTCAGTGTCAGATTTCAAGGTTCTGCGTTATTGATAACTTATTTAGTGTCCAAAAGCTGGAGAAGCTATGTTGCCTTGTCTCCTCTGGGTCTAGAAATAACCTCTGTTGTATTGTCTAAGAAGGGAGTGAGGGAAAGGAATCCATTCTCAAAAGAGAACTGTAGTTTTTAACCCTTTCCTTTGTGACAATGAATTTTAGAAAATTTATTTACATTAAGGTCTGTTGATTAATTGACAAGATAAAGATACTAAGAAGTATATCCTTCTCATGATTTTTGGAATTAGGGACAAATTACGGCGTTAGCTTGTTCTAGAATGTTTATTTCCAAGGTATTCTTTTGAGCAATCAGATTTTGTCTGCATTTTTATCTGATTAGTTTTGTGAGCCAGACCTGGAAGTCAAGACTAAATTATATTCTGTACCTTTGTCACCTCTTTACGTCCCTGCGAAAACTGTCATCTGCCAGCATTTGGAGGAGAGGCGCTTTCCTACAACACCTCTTCTGTATTCAAGTCATATTTACTACAGAAACAAAAGACATGGAGCCCCTTGGTAATGGGCCCATGTCAACTTGGAGCTAAGATGTTGTTTTATTTGTCGGAAGAGAAGTACAGGTGTAAAAACACAGCATGTGCTAAAAGTAGTTCCTGTGGAAAACCTGGTCCTTCTATCCCCTATGGTTACTGAGTGAGTAGAACTCTTGGCAGAAATCAGAAAAATCGTTCTCATACATCATTTACTCTTTCACCACTAACCACTCTTAGAGGAACCAATCATTTAAGAATTAGGCAACCCCTGAAGATGTCTGTGGCTGTCTTCATGATTTTCCCTCATTTTTGAAACTTAGCAGTTGCAAAAAAAATTAAAAAAAGCAGCACTGCTCTCCCAAATTCTCCCCAGCCGAGAGCACATTCCAGTTGAATCTAGAGACTGGCACAAAAATAATTTCAATTTTCAGAGTCCTACCCATGGTGTTTCATGTATCCATCTCTAAATCCTACTAGAAGATGCTGGTAGTCTGCCCAGTTCTGTGTAGCTGTGTAGTACAAACAACGGCTAACTCTTATTTTCATGTTTCATCTCAGAAGAAACTGGGTTTTCTGTGTTACCCAAAGTGATTTATTGTTTGCTGTGCAAATGAGGAGAGTCGGATTTTGAAATAGCATTAAGATTGTTCTAGAGGAAAGGCATGGTCCCCACATAAGTCATTATCCGGGGAGACCGTGCGACACACGCACATGGTAGCATATGGTGGCAGTGGATGGACTGAGGCCCGGAGAGACAATTTGATGGATTTCTTTGAGACTCTGAATTAGACAGTGCCTCCGGAGATGAAAGAAGGCTATTTTTCATAAAGTTCTCTCCCCTCCCCCTGCCAGCTTCCCCACTTCTCTAAGTGTTAATTAATGCTTTTCCTCTTGGTCTAGGGGATAGGCCCCTGGATTAGGTTGATGACAGACTGATGAATGGACAGGTCCAGCAAGCACAGGCATTGTTGTCATCTCACTCTGCATTTCTGCCTGGATCCCCTTGATGTAGAATAATAGTTAGTGAAACAATGCACAGGTGTTGGAAAGACAGGCTCCTGTTTTTAGGCTCTCTGGAAAATTTTCCCTTTATTTAATTTTGGTGGTTTCAGTCATATCGTCTAATACAGTTTCATACAAATGTAATCTGGCTTCCCCAGCCTAGTACAACCCAAATCAAAATGATATTATACCTCTTCACAGCTGTAAATCCTTCCTCAAATTAAAGCTCCGAAACCTAATCTGCTAGAAGTCTACAGAGGAGGAGGGGCGCCTCAAGCTCCCCACCAAGAATAGCATTAAGCATCTAATGACAACTTGACAGAGACTTTTATCTTTTGTCCCCTGTGAAATAAAATCTTCAAAGTTATCTGCCTCTTCTTTGAAACTTAGCACAGGCTGTACTTGGCCAGGTGTCTCAAAGCTGATACCAAGAGGGCAAAGATTGAGAGCTGTTTTTTACCCAGTCATTTCTGTGCTGCCTTTTTTTTTTTTTTTAAATGACCTGGGAAGAAGTGAGAGTAAATTTGACATGTGGCTATTTTCCAAAAAAGGTTAAAGAATCCTAACAGGGACTCGGATAAGACATTGATTTAATTGAACTCATCAATTAACCAGTGAATTAATTACTCTGTATAAACCAGAGTGAAGTCAAGATAGGACAAGGGGTGGGTCCGTCTTGGGTGAGAGGAAGGCTTAGAAAGCTGGAGATCTAGATGAGCTGGATTTCCTGGCAAAGTTCAACTGTTAAGTGTTGAGTGGATGAGCAGGGGCCTGACAGAGTCTCAGGGATGTCATAAGGCTCACGTAGTAGGCAGACACTGCTAAGACAAATGCTGGGTTAAGTCTCTTGCATCCAGAACACAATCAGTTCCCAGAGAGGCTTGTGGTGGTGGTACAGTGACTCCTTTTTTGTGTTACTATTTCAGGAATTTTCTAGAGCTTCTAGACATGGTCCCCTTAATACAGGATTTTGATTGCTTTGGAAAGAGTGGGTTCTTGCAACTCTAAATAAGAGGACAAGCATGTATCTTTTGTGATCAACCAGGGCGTTGCTTAGGCATTTTAGTTTCCCTGGGGGAATAGGGTAGAGGATGATTATTCACAATCATTTGCCTTTTGTCCAATAGTGTCTTCTTTTGGTGTTGACTTCCTCACACTGGTTTTCATTTATAAAACCAATGGAATCACACTAGTTGTGTCACATTAGTTAAAGATACCAGAGTACACCCTTTAGGTTTCTGAGATAACTTCGAAAATGAAGCCAGACCTCCTGGCTAGAAGAATCTTGGAATACTTTATCGATAGAGTCCTCTAGGACATAGGAGTCAGGTAGGGTCCCTGTTTGAACCAGTCTCTGGGAGGATAATTTCAGATAACATAAGACAAATAACCCTCCCATACACTTTGATCCCCAGGGCAGCCAGTATAACAAAGGAACAGGAGCAAGGTCCTGATACTTTCATTCAAAAAATACGTTTTAGGAGCAGCTATCAAGTGTCAGGCTAGCCAGGCACTATTTTAGGCTCTGAGAATACTAGAGTGAATGAAATATTTCGTATCCCTGCTATTATGATTCTAGGATTGTCATCTTTAAATGGGCACTATGTTTCAAAGACTACAAGTAGCCTACAGTAACTTGGGACTTCTTAATAGAGGCAGTCTACATAGATACATTAAAGCAATCAAGTGGGGACAACAGAACAAAAGAAAAATAGGAAGGGCATTATTCTAGAATCTGGCCAGTGACTGCTACTCAGCTTTAAGGGACAGGAACCTATCGGAGAAAGATGGAATTGGGAAATCATTTTATTTTCCTTGAGTTGACTTAAATTCTGCTTTAATACTAGACATGGCTTTCATCATGCTAAACTAGGCTCTCCTGCAGTAATAAGCAACCTCTAAGTCTCAGAGGCTTAAAGAGAAGTTTCTTGGAGTTTTATTTCCAGAATGGCAGAATAAGGTGCTCCATGGACCATTTCCTGGAAAACATCCATCACTGATGAAAATTATAAAGAAACTCATTATTTAAAGTCTCTGGAAATTATTCTAATGGAATATGACAAAAAGCATTTATGTGAGAAACTCTGAAGACTCTCCATAAGAACATGAGAGTCTGTAGCATGTCAGACACAACCTGCTATCTATCCCTTTCATGTAGCTTTGTGAGATGGAGCCTCCACTCTGGGCAGATGTGGCCAAAGGGATGGTGTTCCCTTTTCCCTCAGCTTCCAGTCAAGGGATATGGTATCTCACTGAGGAACAGGTCACTAGAATTTCTCATTCCCTCTGCCCTAAACTGCAGAGGCTAGGTTCTTGGTGAGAGGGGATGAAAGTTTAGGAATTACCTTCTTCCACCTACCCCCAACTAATGAGGTGGATGTTCTACCCCAGGTATGGGAGGCTGAGAATATTGAGGCCCCAGTCCCCTTGCCTCAGCTTACTCATAGGCAGATTCCATGCTGAAAGACGCAAGCTAAGAAAGCCAGAGGCTGCCACCCCCAACCAGTCCCCTACTCAAAAAGTGTAGATATTACTCTCCCTGCCAGCTCTGGAGCTCCAGGCTCAGATTTTGCTAGGGGTAGAGGCAGTCCATAAGAACTCTGAAGCTCATAGGAATTGATTTGATCTGAAACAGTGTGGGGAATGTCAAGCCTAACTAAGGTCATTCTCCAAAGCAATAGACATTGTGGTTATAAGCAATTAAGAGGAGGCTGGTCGCTCTATACAAATCAACAAGCTAACCCATAGATTACCTAGATGACCAGAGAGAATCAGAGAAAGATACAGGTTAAGAGAGCCCTCCTGGATTAAGGAAAAATTGGCCTGAAGAACTAATTCCCAAAGGCCCTTGAATTTAATTGGGTCAGACTATGGAGAAATTTATGCTTCTAGGATATTGTTCAAAACAATAGAATGATTATCCAGTAGTTAGTGAAGCATAACAGCTGGGTGTGATGCCAATTGAGGCAGACAACAGAAATATCAGGGAAAGAGATAAAGAAAACCTTCAATACTCATTGTTCTCAGGTATACATGGAACATTTTCCAAATATACCACACGCTAGGCCATAAAAGCCTTTCAATATATTCAAAGGATTGAAATCATATACAATATATTCTCTAGCTACAATAAGGTGAAATTAAAAATCTAACAAATATTTTTGGAAGCTTGCAAATACATAGAAATTAAACAACACACTCCTAAATATCCAATGAGTCAATTTAAAAAATCACAATGAAAATGAGAAACAATTTTATGTGATTAATGAAAATGAACATGTAACATAACTTATAGAATGCAACTAAAACAGTGCTTTGAAGGAAACATATAGCTTAAGGACCTGTATTTAAAAAAATCTCAAATCAGTAACCTATATTTCACCTTAAACTGTAATGAGTAAACCACACAAAACAGAAGAGAATAATAAAGGTTGGAAGAGAAATTAATGAAAGAGAGAACAGAAAAACAATAGAATCAATGTAACAATAGTTGGTTCAAAAGATGAAGAAAACAGAGAAAACTTACCTAGACCGACCAAGCAGGAAAGAAAGAATACTCAAATTATTAAAATCAGGAAAAAAAAATGGGACCTGGCCAGGCGCACACATTCCCAGCACTTTGGGAGGCTGAGGTGGGTGGATCACGAGGTCAGGAGTTTATGACCAGCCTGGCCAATATGGTAACACCCTGTCTCTACTAAAAATACAAAAATTAGCAGGAAGTGGTGGTGCATGCCTGTAGTCCCAGCTACTCGGGAGGCTGAGGCAGAAGGATTGCTAGAACCCAGGAGGCAGAGGTTGCAGTGAGCCGAGATCCCACCACTGCACTCCAGCCTGTCACTGCACTCCAGCCTGGGTGACAGAGCAAGACTCCATCTCAAAATTTAAAAGGGGACCTTACTACTCACCTTGCAGAAAGAAAAAGGATTACAAGGGAAAACAATGAACAAATGTATGACTATGAATTGGATAACTTGGAAAAAATGAACAAATTCCTAAACAGATACAAACAAAACTGATTCCACAAATATAAAGCCTGAGTAACCCATCAAAAGTAAAAAGACTGAATATATATTTTTTATAATAAAAAAACTACCCACAAATAAAAGTCCAAGTTCAGATGACTTCACTGGCCAATTCTACCAAACATTTAAATTAATATTAATTTTTCAGAAATTCTTCCAAAAATTCTCAATACATTCTACGAGGCCAATAGTATCCTGTTACCCAAACCAGACAGCATCACAATGCAAGAAAACGACAGACCCATATCTTATCAATACAGATATAAAAATCCTCAGTGAAAGACAAGCAAACTGGATCTAGCAACATATTTTGTATCATGGCCATGTGGAATTTATCCCAGAAATGCAAAATCAGTTTAACATATGAAAACTAATAAATGTAATATACCATATCAATAAAATAAAGGATAAAAGTGACATGCTTATATCAATAGACACAGAAAAAATATTTGAAAAAATTTAACACTCTTTAATGATAAAAACACTCAAGGAAATAGAATAGTATGAAACTTTCTCAACCTGATAAACAGCATTATTAAAACTTCATGGCTTATACTTAACAGTAAAAAAGATGAGTGTTTTCCCTCAAGATAAGGAAGAAGGCATGGATATCCCCTCTAGCCATTTCCATTAAACATTGTCTAACAGTTCAAACCAGGGATATTAGGCAAGAAAAAGAAACTGCATTCATATTTCAAAAGAAGAAAAACTTTATTTATAAATGGCATGATCTTATATATAGAAGATCTTAAATCCACTAAAAAAACTATTAGAAATAAGTTGAGCAAGTTTTTAGGGTACAAGAACAACATACACAAACTAATTCTATATCTCTATTCACTTGCGATAGAAAATGAAAATGAAATTGAGAATTCCATTTATGAGGGCATCAAAAAGAATAAATACTTAGGATTAAATTAAAAGCAATGAAAAATATAAACTCCGAATTTACATATATTTGAAAGAAGTTAAGGAATATGTAAATACATAGCAAGACTTTTTATGTTCAGAGATTGGAAGAGTTATTGTTAAAAGTGCCAAAAATTGTCAAGTGCCGTAAAGATTCAGTGCAATTCCTATCAAAATCTAAGCAGATATTTTTGTAAAACTTGACAAGATAATCCTAAAATCGTACAGAAATTCAAAGGACCCAGAGAGTAGCTGAAACAATCTTGGAAAAAAAGTGCAAAGTTGGAGGATTTCCTGGTTTCAGAACTCATGACAACTCTACAGTGATCGAGAGTGTAATGCTGACATAACAATAAAGATCAATGGGCATAGGACTGAGATTCCAGAAATAAACTCACATTTACTATCAACTGATTTTCAACAGTGCTGCCAAGACAATTGAGTGGTAAAAAGTTTTTAAACAAATGATTCTGGGACAACCAGGTCTCCACATGCAAAAGGATAGAGTTGGATCCTTATCTCATCCCATATACAGAGACTATCTCAAAATGAATCTTGGCCCAAAATGTAAAAGTTAAAACTATAAAACTCTTAGAAGGAAACACAGCATAACAAATGACCTTGGGTTAGGCAATGCATTATATTTTAGATCTGATGCCTTAAGTACAAGCAACAAATGGAAAAAGACACCAGCATTAAAAACTTTTGTGCTTCCATGGATAACATCCAGAAGTTGTAAAGAAACGCCACAGAATGGGATAAAATACTTACATATCACATCCGATAAGAGACTTATATCTAGAATATATAAACATTTGTATAACTAAACCCAATTTAAAAAATTGACAAAAGGTCTGAATAGATATTTATCCAAAGAAGATAGACAGATGACCAATAAGTCCATAAAAAGATGCTCAGCATCACTAGTCATCAAGAAAATACAAATCAAAACCATAGTGAGATACCACATCACCTCATAGGATGGCTATAATTGAAAAGAAGACAGAGGAACTTGAAAATACATTGTTGGTGAGAATGTAAAGTGGTAATAGCCACTTTGGAAAACAGTCTATGATTTCCCCAAAAGGTTGAATAAAGAATTGCCATATGATTCAGTAATTCCACTTGTAGTCATATACCCAAGAGAAATTAAAACATATGTCTACTCAAAAGCTTATACATGAATGTTCATAGCAACATTATACTTGCTAAAAACTAGAAACAAGGCCAGGCGTGGTCACTCATGCCTGTATTCCCAACACTTTGGGAGGCTGAGGCGGGTGGATCACTTGAGCTCAGAAGTTCAAGAACAACCTGGGCAACATGGTGAAACCTCATCTCTACAAAAAATACAAAAATTAGCCGGGCATGGTGGCATGCGCCTGCAGTCCCAGATACTCAGGAGGCTGAGGTGGGAGGATTGCTTGAGCCTGAGAGGCAGAGACTGCAGTGAGCCAAGATTGTGCCATTGTACTCCAGCCTGAGCAACAGGTCAAGACTGTCTCAAAAAAACAAACAAACAAACAAACAAAAAACAAATGTCTTATCAATTTCTGAATGGATAAATGTGGCATAGCCTGTCAATTGAATATATCTTGCAAAAAAAGGAATGAAGTACTGATACATGTTACAACATAGATGAACCTTATAAACATTACACTAAGTGAAAGAAGCCAGTCAGAAAAGACCACGTATCGAATAATGGAGAGCCAGAGGGTAAAGCCTACCACAGACACACTTAACATTATTAACATTGCTAAGTAATTTCAGTAATATTATTTATTCCAAGTTCTTGTTCTGCCTTTATCTAGTTTTTATTCTTAGTAGACTCCATTCCCACCCTTCTTGGATATTTTACTTTTGGAATCATTGTCAAAGCAATTCTCTCTCTCCATTCCTATTCTCATTCAGGTTCCTATATTTATAAAACTATAAAACTTGCTCAGATTCCTGTATTTTGCTGGGACACTGCATCAGCTTCCTAACTTGGCCTGGTCTTCTGTCCAATTCCATTCAAATCCACACCAGCTGTAGGGATTTTTCTAAACCTCATATCCAACCTGACAGTCCTCTGCCTAATCTTGCCAAATACGTGTTCATCATTGTCAAGTTGAAGCCCAAGCTGCTCAGCATGGCTGACTTAAAAAGTAAGCTAAACTTTCCTGCTGTCTCTTACCACTCCTTGCTTCTCATTTTGCATTCTGGCATCATTGAACTGCATGGACTTCTCTGCATATATCCTACTGGCTTTTGCCTTCACACCACTGGCTGTACCATTTCTTCTCTCTGGGATGCTCTCCTCACTAACTTTTGGCCTCCTTACTTCAATTAGGCATGGATTAAACAGCGCTTTTGAATGTGCTATGACTGAGTCAGTTTTTCTGTTTTTCTCTGTATTACTATAACATTGTACTTAGCATGTTTTGCTGTAATTATCTGTTCATGTATTGTAGAATTTTTCAAAAGCAAACACTATGTTTTACTCATTGTATAGCACAGTGCCTGATGCATAGGAGATACTGAAGCGGGGTATGGAGGGAGGCATTGACCTTGAGAGAAGCCTTCTGTTCCCTCCACCTGGCTTCAGGCAAGTTTAAAGACCAAATTAGGCTAGGCAAATAGCTGGTTAACCAATGTGTTCCTGAAGACACCCCAAAATGAGGACTTCCTTGCTCTTTCCATAGTTTTACTACCATGACAGTCCATTTCTAACTGCTAATTTGTATCTTACCAATATGACATGCAAGTGCTGTTCCTTCTGCTCTAACTGAGCCTGTGTATTACCCAGTGCCTCTCAAGCGATTGTTAAGAGTCGTAAAGGCTCTTGACTTAAGCTTTGATATGTGCGAGTTGAGTGACGCAAACATACAGTACTTCACTTTAGGTCAGAACACAGCCCAGCCCAGCAGAGATTTAAAAAGAAGAAAATGAACATGTTTTGCAGCTAAAATGGTAGGACATAAATCCTGGTTCTATCATTTATTAGCTTTGGGATTGTGGCTAGATTACTTGATTTCTATAAAGCCCCAATATCTCATCTATAAAATGGGACTATAGGCTTACATAAGTATCACATTAAATTGAGATGGCATGTCAAATTTAGAGCATGCCATGTAGTACAGTTGTTTCTTGAGCTGCAACATCTTGTGCTTGCCATGGAAAATAAAGTGATGGCATATTGGATAGAGGAGGTTACACTTTGGTGACAAATAGATCCAGCCATGCAATTGCATAAAAAAAAGTTATTTCTTGCTCATGTAACAGACTAGTGATTACTTGTTACATGTCTGCTATGTGTGCCAGGTCCTGCTCTAGGCCCTGTAGGTATGGTCTTGAACAAGACAGGCAAAAATCTCACAGTGCTTCTAATGATGGGCTTCGTGGGAGAAAAGGCTGATTGTGTTTGCACCCACTGCAAGTTAAGGTATATGACTATCAACAGCAGCATCTTGAAGTCATGAGTGTGTGTACTGTCTGAATTATCTGAATGTCAGATCCCTGCCTGGTTGGGTGCAGGAGCCTGGGAGAAGAGATGCTTCTTTTGAGCACAGACCTCAGAAATGTGGCAAAGGCTGAAACTACTGATGAAGGACAAGTTCTTGGAATAATGTATTGTTTCAAACCTTGAGGCACAGATTCTCTACTTCATGAGCGATTCTAGCGTAAAGCAGGCATGCTTTCTCTAGGAATGCCTCCCTCCAACCAAAAAAACCCCAAAGTGAAAAAGAAGAAAAACTGAGAACACCAGAGGCCTTAAATTCTTATGAAGTATGAGTTTTAATGCATGCATCCAATCAGCCCAGGCTGAAGTGTTGACATTGGATTTATTTGCGTGACTTAATAGCTTCTTTCACAACCCACTCAAAAGCTCCTTTTTCCCTTTGAGTTGTGATTGTTTTGTTATATTCCCTGTGGATAAAATTCACATAAACACTAGGTTTACTATATATTCCCCTTTGCCTTTCTCTCTAAGTGTATTAGTCCTTCCCACCTAATGACAAAAACAGTTTCCTAAGCAACTGAGCTCCAGAATGTGTTAAAAAAAAAAAAATCTAGATTTGTACCTTTCAAAAAATCCACATAAGGAACTGTGATTTGCTTTAAGGAAGGGGACAAATGGAAACGTGGTTTTGATTGAGATATGGGTATAATCCTGTTCCAGTTGGTCACAAATGGCCTTTTTGGCCAATTTGGATGAGGTAAGGGCCACTTGGGTGCTTGTTACCTGTAGAAGGTACTTTTAGGGGCACCATGAGACGTGGAGGCTTGTCCAGGTTTTCAATCTTGACTCCATCGCCAATCGTTGAGTCATCTCAAGCAAGTTATTTAAGCTCCCTAACTCTAAGCTTTCTTGCCTCTAAGAGAGGGCTAACAATTCCTATGTTGTATATAGCTAAGAGAGCTCAAATCCTTAAGAAAAATGCAGAGCATTAATTCTCCCTACACAGTGGACACTTCACTGGTATAATAGCTGTGTGGATGAAAGGTTGATTCTCTCTAGAATTTAACTGTCAGATCATGTAGTTGTATTTTTTTGCTTGTTTGTTTGAGATAGGATCTCACTCTGTCATCCAGGCTGGAGACCAGTGGCATGATCATAGCTCCCTGCACCCTTAATCTCCTGTGCTCCAACGATCTTCCCTCCTCAGCCTCCCAGTTGTAGCTATATTTTAATGGCCTGATTCCTTTTCTTCTTGACTTAATTGCCAACCACTCAAGTATTTCTAGAGCCCATACTATGTGACTATCACTGTATAATGCTCTGGAAAGACAAAAGTTTGTTTGTAGAATGACCACCTTGGACATGTATTTTCCAGAGTGCTTTTTTCATGTAGTGCTCAGCACAGTCACTAGTAGTTGCTTTAAGGAACTGCCCAAATTTCAGAATAATAGTTATAAAATGGTTCCATTTATGTTTAAACACTTTTGGAAATAAATGTAATAGTAAGCATATTAAAAGTAGACTGAGGCCGGGCGCGGTGGCTCA
>NW_016811584.1:5682139-5690208 GCF_001698545.2 Rhinopithecus bieti | reverse complement strand
AAAAAAAAAAAAAAAAAAAAAAAAAAGACTGAGACTGGGTACGGTAGCTCATGGCTGTAATCTCAGCACTTTGGGAGGCTGAGGCAGGCAGATCATGAGGTCAGGAGTTCGAGACCAGCCTGGCCTTCATAGTGAATCCCTGTCTCTAATAAAAATACAAAAAAGTAGCTAGGCGTGGTGGTGGGCACCTGTAATCACAGGTACTTGGGAGGCTGAGGCAGGAGAATTGCTTGACCCCGAGAGGCGGAGGTTGTGGTGAGCCCAGATAGTGCCACTGCACTCCAGCTCGGCAACCATGTGAGATTCTATCTCAAAAAATCAATCAATCAATCAGTAAAAAGTAGACAGGAAGCATAAGTACCAAACTGAGGAGCATTTACCCCAGGAATGAAAGGATTGGTGTGAAAACATCACTTTGATCACTTTGGAGTTAAATGTTTTAGTCTGGATACTTCTGAGTGGTTTGACGTTTTTTATAAGACTAATTATATATTACTTGGTTTTAAGAAATCAATACACTATGTCTTTTTGAACAATTTTAGGTTTACAGAAAAACTGAGCAACAAGTGCAGAGTTTGCATATGCCCCACCACTCCCCCAGTTTCCTTTATGATTAACACTTGCATTAGTGTGGTATATTTTTTACAGTTGATGAGCCAATTTTGATACACTATTATTAACCAAGTCTGTAGGTTATGTTATGGTTCAATCTGCATTGTACATCCTATGGGTCTTGATAGCTGTTGAATGACATGCAGCCACTGTTATATCATTCAGAATAGTTTCACTTCCCTAAAAATCCCCTGTGTTCTATCTAGTCATCCCTCCTTCCCTCCCCCTGCTCTGAGCCCTTGCAAACCATTGATCTTTGTATTGTCTTCATAGCTGTTTTTTTTCCCAATGTATCACATAATTGGAATCACACAGTATGTAACCTTTAAAATTTGGCTCCTTTTGCTTTGCAGTATGCCTGTAAAGTAACTCTGTCTCTTTCTGTGGCTCAATGGCTCATTTCTTTTTAGTGCAGCTGAACAATGATCTGGGTATACCATGATTTGTTTATTCATTCACTTACTGAAGGACATCTCAGTTACTTTCAGGTTTTGGCAATTTTGAATGAAGTTGCTATAAACATCTGTGTGCAGGTTTTTGTGTAGGAATAAGTTTTCAACTACTTTGGGTAAATACCAAGGATTATAATTGCTGGATTGTATGGTAAGAGTATGTTTCATTTTGTAAAATATTGCGGGTCTTCTGAAGTTGCTATATCATTTTGCATTCCCATCCACAGTGAATGTGAGTTCCATTGCCCCACATCCTCACCAGCACTTGGTGTTGTCATTGTTCTGAATTTTCACAATTCTGATAGATACATAGTGGTATCAATGTTTTAATTTGCAATATTCCAATAACATATTTTGAGCTTCTTTTCATATGGCTATATTCTATCTGTATGTATTTTTTGGTGAGGTGTCTGTTCAGGTCTTTTGCCCATTTTAAATTATTTTCTTATTGAATTTTAAGAGGGGTTTTTTTTTTTTTTTAAATATTTTGGATAACAGCTCTTTATCAGACATGTTTCTTGCAAATATTTTTTCCTAGCCTTTGGCTTGTCTTTCTCACTTGACAGTGTCTTATATCAAGCAGAAGTTCTCAGTTTTAATGAAGTCTAGCTTATCAATGATTTCTTTCATAGATTGCACCTTTGGTATTATATCTAAAACGTCACTTTCATGCTCAAGTGACGTTTCTTCTACATTATTTTCTAGGAGTTTTATGGTTTTACATTTTACATTTAGGTCAATGTGAATAGTGCGAGGTCTTTGTCTAGATTCTTTTTTTTTTTTTTTTTTTGCGTGTGGATATCCAGTTGTTCTAGATCCATTTGTGGAAAAGATTATATGTGCTTTCTACTCTGTTTCATTGATGTATTTGGTGACTTTTGCCAATACCACACTGTTTCAATTGCTATAACTTTGTAGTAACTCTTGAAGTCAGGTAGTGTCTGCTCCTACATCGTTCTTCTCATTTAATATTGTCTTGCATGTTCTGAATCTTTTACTTTTCCATGTACACTTTAGAATCAGTTTGTTAATATCCACAAAATAGGTTGCTGGGACTTTCATTTTCTTTATATTGATTAGGCAAAAATATTCCTTAATTTACATTTTATTCACAGTTAGTTTTTTATGCACACATTTAAAGGACTTTATAAACAATGACATTAGTGATTCTAGAATGGTAGATAGCTTTTTTAAATGTAATTACTCTTCTAAGAGAAAAAAATACATGATACTAAAGGATTGTATTTTGTGACCACCTATAATGCAACAAATCATCTACTTAGCTGCTATGTTAATCTTTGCTGCTATAACCATTATCAGATGCAGTGGCTTCAAACAACACAAATTTATCATCCTATGGTTCTGTAGGACAGAAGTATGATACTGGGCCCACTGGGCTAAAAAGGTACCAGCTGTACTGCATTCCTTTTTGGGGCCTTTAGGGGAGAATCTGTTTCCTTGACTTTTCACTTTTCTATAGGGCCCCTGCATTCTTTGGCTCATGGTCCCTTCCTTCTTCAAAGCCTCCTTTTCACCACCTTCAAAGTGGTCAAGTCTGTCTTATATTGCATCATTCTGACCTCTTTTGCCTCTTTCTTCCACTTTTAAGGACGCTTAGCATTATATTAGGTCCACCCAGATGATTCAAGATAAATTCTCCATCTCAAGGCCCTTAACTTAATAAAATTTCAACTTAATCACATCTGCAAAATCTTTTTACATAATATATTCACAGCTTCTGCGAATTAAAATGTTGACATCTTCAGGTGTGGCCATGATTCCGCCTGCCACAGTAGAACTTGTCTTCAAAGTAATCAGGATATGCCCTCAGCAAATTAACGCAGGAACAGAAAACCAAACACCACATGTTCTCACTTACAAGAGGGAGCTGAATGATGAGAATACATCAACACATGGAGGGAGCAACACACACTAGGGCCTGTTGTAGGGGTAATGAGGGGAGGGAGAGTGTAAGGAAGAATAGCTAATGGATGCTGGGCTTAAGAACTAGGTGATAGGATGATCTGTGCAGCAAACTGCCATGGCACTACCATTTCTACAGCAGCCACAACCTGTATCAAATAATGGTATGTTAGAGTAATTCAAACTAGAGAATAGGTAGCTAGAGGACTACACCTGAGCATATCAACCATGAGTTTTCATAAACCTGTAAAACAAAATAGCTAGAGAATCATTTTATATCTATATCTACATCTGTGGTTAAGAAATCATACCCCTCCTTTTTGAAAGGTCAAAATTCAGAATGAAAATATACCACTATATTATATGACTGGCTTTCAAAAATTCCCCAGTGTTCTGCTTAACTTTTAAAATTTACTTTATTTATTTATTTTTTTACTCCAGAGTAGAATAGTGATGCTTGATGTCCTCAAGTTATTGCCAGCATTGACTAATTCTTTGATACGACTTTATAAAATACTTATGCTTGGATCCATAACCCAAAGATTTTCAGTTATTACAAATTACTTTCACAGAAGGCTAATTTTTTCTTCTATGAGGCAATCCATTAGGTTGGTGCAAAAATAACGACGGTTTTGAGCAAAACCAAAAGATCACATCTGGATAACTTTTTTCCCACATCTGGATGACTTAAGGCAAGCTTCTGTACCTCTTCTTCAGTACATCTGAGAGAAAACAGCTTCTGTTTGATATTTGTGTAGTTTGTTTTGGCATAGTCATTGGAAAGAATTAGGATTTTGGCTCCTGGACCACGTATTAGAAATAGCAATTCCCCACTGTTCAAATTGAAACTTGCCTGTGAAAAATTCAGTGTTAGCTTTTACCTGCTTGGTGCTCTGAATTAAGATGAAAGGGTTTTAAAAAATTAGCTTTCTTAGAAAATCTGTGGGATCATTGTGACCCAATGAAAAATATACTTCCTGCAAAACTTTAACCATCTGTTTATTCAGATCGAGATTATTGGAGAAGGTACAGGGGACATTGGTCAGCAATCAACAAAGGCATTTACGATTAAATCCAGCTGAGAAGAGGAACTTATATAATCCCCAAGTTTAGGTTTTCATGGGACAAAAGAAAGCATTCAGGAAAATGGCCCAAAATATTTATAGTGTCAAGGTCTGATATCATAATCCTTCACAGATCCCATTGTTTTGAAAGACTTCCAAGAGTGTGTGTTATAGCTTATAGTTATTTTGATGCGATGCTAACAATCACTTCTTTGCTAGATACTTTGGAACGAAGAAACATCTTCAGGTCCTGCTCATTGGGAACATTCTGTTAAAAACTCCAGGCTGTCATTTCTTTGCCATGTCAGTATCCACTTCCATAGTAAGTTATTCACTGGTTCCTTGTTCTCCAAAGGCTCATTGTCTGCATCGTTTCACTTCACACCAAAAAACCTAAATGAAACTGATTTGAAGAGAATTTCTGCTGAAAATCAAGTCATCCAACATCTTGAACTAAAGCGAAAGTGCTCATTTACCAGAGTTTTCTCGGTGTCATAATGGTCGGGTAGCCCAAACCTTTTGAAATGCTAAGTGCCATAGATAGCTTTTACTTTGGCTTGGGATTTTTAAAATTGAGGTTGCACTGAATCTATAGGTCAAGTTCAGAAGAACTGATATCTTGACAATATTAAGACTTCCTGTCTGCATATGTGGATAGCTTTCCTTTTTCTTAGATCTTTTGTATTTCTTTCAGCAAAGTTTTATAGTTTTCCTTATATAGATCTTGTACATGTTTGATTTATACCTATTTAAATTTTTGGCATTAATGTAAATGGTATTGTGTTTTTAATTTCAAGTCCCAATTGTCCATTGCTAGCAATAAGAAGATAATTGACTTTGTGTATTAACTTTTGTCCCGCAACCTTGCTATGATTGCTTATTAGTTCTAGAAAGTGTATTACTTGTATAATTAAAACATTTTTTAAAAAGGATCAGAGAGTATGGAGGAGAAACTATTTCACCACACCTGTACACATCATAATCATTAAAATGTGATGAAATATGTTGACACCAGGTGTTGCTTTTGTGAATTTCCTGTAGTGGCTTAGAATCACTTTTGCTTATATTTGCAAATGTGAAGATTTGTATAATAAATTAAGCTGAAGAAACAAGAAAACATCTGGGGTGAGTTTTTGTAACAGGTGTTATATAAATAGGTCTTGTGGATATCCAAACAGGTGACACTACATAAAATACACACATGTTGGACTCAACGTGCGCAGAAACAAAGCATGTGGAATAGAATAACCTAGACAACAGTAGTTCCAGGAATTGTGACCTAATGACAAGTGATATTACTGACAAGGATGTTAATAACTCATAGACACATCAGAGTTTCAATAAGGAAAGCAGGGACATCTCTCAATGTATAGCAGTGAGGAAGACTTCATTTGTGCACATTTGTCTGGCTTCCAAAGAATAGTTTATCTCTTTTTCTTCCACATGTCACTCTATTCTTGTTGGTAAACTTCACTCAAACCATTCAGGGAAGAGTATTCTGGGAAATGTAGTTGTTGCCATCAGCTTTGCAATGCAGAGAGCTTAGATGGAGCCTTATCTTATTAATCGTATTTTATTTTAATAAGACTTCTACAAAACATCTTTTTCTCCTACTGGATTACAAGTTTCTTAAAGGTTAAGACTGCCTCTTTTATGTCTGAATATATCTTGCAGCATCTGGCAGAGTGTCATGCACATAGTAGGTATTACTCAAATATTTGCTTAATAAATAAATGGATGATATTACTTAAAATACTGTTATGATCAATGTAACTTACTGCATAGGTGAATTGGACCATCACTTTGCTCTGACGAATGGCTGTAACTAAAATGAATAGCCAATTTAAATTTCTGATTTATTAAGGCCTTTTTACTGCTGTTCTTTTACTGTAATACTCTGGTGGTTTCCACTGGTCATTAACTTTCAGTTTAGAGTATTGAAATGTTAGTGAAGACTTGGTACATTCAGCCTGCGGAATCACGTTTCCTACATGATCATAGCTAGTATGTCTGAGAGCAGTTGAATAGCTCCTCTAATGATTGTAGAACACTACAGTAAATGACAAATTATTGGTGTCTGATATTATATGAATGGTAAGTGACTATTAAGCACTTTGTTTCCATCCCTCCAGGAAAGCTAGAATATCCCCAGATAGTAGATTGCTATATGGAAATACCAATATTTACTTCCTGTTAATCCAAGAAAACAATTCAAGAACAGTTGTTTGATATAAGAAACTTTTACAGTTTTTTACAAATCAATGGCTAGTTAAGAATGACTCTACCAGGCACCCTGTTATGATAGGGTTGATCTTCAAATCCAGTAGGATGGGTTTAATAAATAATTTCTATGCTGTCAATCCACTTTAATGTCTGAATAGAATAGGCATTTTTTTGGCACCCAAATAGATTTAGGTTATCATTTATTTATTTATTTTTTATTATTATGCTTTAAGTTCTAAGGTACAAGTGCAAAACGTGCAGGTTTGTTACATATGTATACATGTGCCATGTTGGTATGCTGCACCTGTTAACTCGTCATTTACATTAGGTATATCTCCTAATGCTGTCCTTCCCCCAGCCCCCCACCCCATGACAGGCCCCAGTGTCTGATGTTCCCCATGCTGTGTCCAAGTGTTCTAATTGTTCAGTTCCCACCTATGAGTGAGAACATGCAGTGTTTGGTTTTCTGTCCTTGCAATAGTTTGCTCAGAATGATGAGTTCCAGCTTCATTTATGTCCCTACAAAGGACATGAACTTATCCTTTTTTATGGCTGAATAGTATTCCATGGGGTATATGTGCCACATTTTCTTAATCCAGTCTATCATTGATGGACATTTGGGTTGGTTCCAAGTCTTTGCTATTGTGAATAGTGCCACAATAAACATACGTGTGCATGTGTCTTTGTAACAGCATGATTTATAGTCCTTTGGGTATATGCCCAGTAATGGGATGGCTGGTTCAAACGGTTTCTAGTTCTAGATCCTTGAGGAATCGTCACACTGTCTTCCACAATGGTTGAATTAGTTTACAGTCCCACCAACAATGTAAAAGTGTTCCTATTTCTCCACATCCTCTCCAGCACCCATTGTTTCCTGACTTTTGAATGATTGCCATTCTAACTGGTGTGAGATGGTATCTCATTGTGGTTTTGATTTGCATTTCTCTGCTGGCCAGTGATGATGAATGTTTTTTCATGTGTCTGTTGGCTGCATAAATGTCTTCTTTTGAGAAGTGTCTGTTCATATCCTTTGCCAACATTTTGATGGGGTTTTTTGATCTTTTCTTGTAAATTTGTTTAAGTTATTTGTAGATTCTGGATACTAACCCTTTGTCAGATGGGTAGACTGTAAAAATTCTATCCCATTCTGTAGGTTGCCTGTTCACTCTGATGGTAGTTTCTTTTGCCATGCAAAAAGTCTTTAGTTTAACTAGATCCCATTTGTCAATTTCGGCTTTTGTTGTCATTGCTTTTGGTGTTTTAGCCATGAAGTCCTTGCCCATGCCTATGGCCTGAATGGTATTGCCTAGGTTTTTTTCTAGGGTTTTTATGGTTTTAGGTCTAACATTTAAGTCTTTAGTCCATCTTTAGTCCAATTTTTGTATAAGGTGTAAGGAAAGGATCCAGTTTCAGCTTTCTACATATGGCTAGCCAGTTTGCCCAGCACCATTTATTAAATAGGGAATCCTTTCCCCATGTCTTGTTTTTGTCAGGTTTGTCAAAGATCAGATGGTTGTGGATGTGTGGTATTATTTCCGAGGGCTCTATTCTGTTCAATTGGTCTATATATCTGTTTTGGTACCAGTACCATGCTATTTTGGTTACTGTAGCCTTGTAGTATAGTTTGAAGTCAGGTAGCATGATGCCTCCAGTTTCGTTCTTTTAGCTTAGGATTGTCTTGGCAGTGCAGGCTCTTTTTCGGTTCCATATGAACTTTAAAGTAGTTTTTTTCCAATTCTGTGAAGAAAGTCATTGGTAGCTTGATGGGGATGGCATTGAATCTATAAATTACCTT